>NC_142358.1:17714539-18079539 GCF_059441175.1 Urocampus carinirostris | reverse complement strand
TCCAGACTGGGCAGAGAGAGAGAGATTTTAATTCAAAGGAAAATAATACAAAGATTCAGTTGAGATGAAAACATATTAACATATGTTCATGGTTATAACCAGCCTGTTGTTGGGGGTGCTCGGGCACTTCTAAATTCAAGCCAAGAACCCCCAAAATGTTGGTATTTTAAAAAAGAAACCCATTTTCCTAAATAAAAGACAGGATAGGCTTAGATGTAATGTAAAAACTCTAGCAAAAATAAATAATAACAAAATTAAAAAAAAAAAAGAAAAATTTGAACTCAGCAGCGTCAGAAATACAGTACTCCGCCGCCTTGAAATGATTCAGTTCATTTGATTCCTACAGTCACCTGTGGGATAACGGCGGAGCATGTGGAGGCTCCAGTGCATCACCATGAAAGTATGTTTTGATGTAAGCCCAAGTGTCCCATATTTCGATTTAAAAAAAGGAACATTCAATTAAATCAAAAGGCCTTAAAATTAACATTTGATTGATAAAAAGTCCTTTTAAAATAAAAAGCCTCTAGCTAAATATTTTAATTAAAATGTTTCTTAATTGAATTTTACATGTTGTATCACTTTAAGTGAAATGTAAAAAAAATGTTTTTACCCAGCGAGACACTCTGGTTGCTCAATTTCCACAGATTTCCTGGCCCAGTTTCCACACATTTTAAAGACGAGAAGCTCCGCTCACAAGCAACTTAAGTACAGAAAATGCTTAACAGAAACGTATATGCCAGCCCAATGACATGGTAGACATCTGTGAGGAGCTTATATTGTGAGAAAGCCTGCTTTTTTCTTCTTTTTCATTTCTTTTTTTCATATTTTGTTTCTTTTTTCCCCAAACTTTTTCTTCTTCTTTTTGTAGCATTTTTCCTATTTTTCTTATTTTTTCCCTGCTTTTTCCCTTCCTTTTTCCAATTTCCCTTGAATTATTTTGGTTATTCTGGCCTTTACTTTTTTCTCTTCTTTTATTATTGTTTTTTCTTTTTTGATTGTGGTCTTTTTTTCTTTTTTTTAGCTTTATTTGTCCCTCAAACATGATTTTGTGCATACTATTACATAATCATGTTTTAATATAGGGATAAAAACAACAAAAACATTCTGAGGAGGCCTTTGGCAGCCGACTCGAAAGAGCCGCTTCTTGAAAAAGAGACGGAATTCCCATCCTTACGAGCTTATTTGAGCTACTCAGTAAAGGGAGTTAACTGCTAAATTCTGCAAACACGTAGCACAAAATACATCCGAGAACTCACAGATGACAGGAACAAAGTGCAAGATGAGTAAAATGAATGATAACAGTTCTTCTTTTAACATTTCTTTTTCATTTCCTGGCTTTTTTGGCTCGACCCAGCACCTTTCTGTCCTCCATCGTACTTCACCCAAATCATTTGCACTGTTAATTTTACCACAACAGAAAAGAAGATTGGTGGTGGGCCAAATCAACTTAAAATTTTGGAGGGGAGAATTCCACCAGATGGTAAAACTCACCTCTTCTGTTGCGCAGAATGTGGCCAAATAGCGGACTAGAGAATGAATGTGTAAAGTTATATAGTGCAAGTGACAGATACATGTTAAAATAATTTCTCTCACTTAGCCAGCCCAACATCGACCTTGAAGTGAGGAAATCTCCCTGCCATTTCCCCACCTTTTTCCTTTTTGTTACCTAGTATTTTTCTTTCTTTTTATTTGTTTTTTTTTACCTTATTTCTTTTCTTTTTATTTGTTTTCGTTTTCCTTTCCTTCTTTTCGTTCCCCTTTTTCACATTTTCTTCTCTGTTTTTTAAATGCTTTCTCATGTTTCGTTTTACCCCTATATTTTTTCCATTTTTTTTTCCTCATTTTCCTCTCTTTCTTTTTTCCACTTTCTTTTTTCCTTTCTTTCTATTTGTTCATTTTTCCTTTCCTCTTCTTGAAATATTTTTCTTTCTATCCCTTTTCCTTATTTATCCCTTTCCCCCTTCTTTTTTATTACTATTTCTTTCTTTTCCCCTTTTTTGTCTTTTTTTAATTTTGTCTTTTTTTTCATTTATTTTTCTTTTCTTTTTCTTCTTATTTTCATTCTTAGCAAAAGGCTGGTCCGTTTGAGTCTTTGTAGTTTGTAATCCTCCCTTTTCTTTTTAGCACTCGTTTTTGTTTGCACGGCACAATACAGAGACATCTAGTGGTCAAATACTACACACTGTTAATTTAACATGAGGCTCCTCCGAGGGAACTGACATCATTGTCCAACATCTTGCTGCTTAGAGTACTCCCAAAAACAAAAACCTTGCACTAAAAAATAGAAGCAAAATGGAGTGGTGTGGTCACTTTGAGTCTCCGTAATCTTCTTTGTGCTTTGTAGCTCTTGTTTTCAGTTGCACAACACAATACAGCCCATTGTCAAACATTACACCTTGTCCCTTTATTTAAAAGGCAGTGAGAAAGTTTTGATCAATTTCAAATTAGACGGACCTCAGCATTGACGGGCAGCGGCGTGTGACAATACTGATACTGAGGATTTTATTCAAAATAATGCGTATCACTTTGTAAAATACGCATTCTTGAAAAAAACAAACAAACTTTGTAGCGATGACTTTAGGCTATTTGTCCCATAAAGGACTTTACTTTTCATATAATTTTGGTTTTATATTCAAAATATCTCTGCATTTAAACGAATAAATAACTGGATGGATATAAACAAATTTATTCCTTGAAAAAAAACATAAGTTTATTGCGATGAATCACATAAATAGATCAATAAATAATTCAATAAAATGGTTTCATTAAATCCCCCCTGTGTGGAGTTTGCATGTTCTCCCCATGCTTGCGTGGGTTTCCTCCGGGCACTCCGGTTTCCTCCCACATTCCAAAGACATGCATGTGAGGTTACTTGGCCGGTCCAAATTGTCCCTAGGTGTGAATGAGCGAATGAGTTGTCTGTCCCTGTGTGCCCTGCGATTGGCTGGCAACCAGTTCAGGGTGTCCCCTGCCCACTGCCTGAAGATAGCTGGGATGGGCTCCAGCACCCCCGCGACCCTACTGAGGATAAGCGGTGCAGATAATGGATGGATGAATGGTTTCATTAAATCAATAACGCATACATAAATATCTTACTACACAGATGTGAAAGGTGTACTCACCGAGCACAATTTTTTCAAAGCACTGTTGTTATAACAATAAAAAGCTAATTCTAAAGATAGACGGAATAGATCACATAATCTTGGCATGCTGTATCCAGAAGCTGGATTCTGGTTTGAATCTGACAAAATCTGTATTTTGTTCTTTTTACAATCTTATGAAACCAAATCCAATATCAATATAGGATCGGCACATTTCTACTATACTGTACTCCAGTGACGTGGGGGTGGGGTTGGGATTTTTATTGTACCATTATTGCCAAAAAAAGTTGAAAAATGAGATACGTTTGCACTTTTGTTTTTTTATCGCTAGAGGACAGTAGCACACAGCCCAGTAATTCAGCATCCTCCATTTTCCTTGTGACGTGAAAAGCAGAAATAAGTATATTGTGGATAGGGGAATACTCTGCTCATTTAGACCGATTCATTTGAACGCATTCTATTTGGATGATTTGTATTCATTCATTCATGCGTG
The DNA here is from genome assembly GCF_059441175.1 of Urocampus carinirostris. Taxonomy (NCBI): domain Eukaryota; kingdom Metazoa; phylum Chordata; class Actinopteri; order Syngnathiformes; family Syngnathidae; genus Urocampus; species Urocampus carinirostris. Next base: position 18,075,945 of record NC_142358.1, on the reverse strand, counting down.
CATATATGCAAGCATCCATTTATGTATGTATGTATGTATGTATGTATGTATGTATGTGTGTGTGTGTGTGTGTGTGTATGTATGTATGTATGTATGTATGTATGTATGTATGTATTTGTTCATTTATTTATTTAATTTAATGATTTGGCAATTTGTTATGAGGTCTTAATGTTGGTTTGAGTGGGTTGTGAATGGGTTTTATTGTAAAAAAAGCCCAAAAGTATGTTCACTGTGTTCAATTTGCAATATGTTTAGTTTGAAATAAAATATACCTGGGAAAGAACTGCTAAACTTTACAGAAAAAAAGAGCAAAATATCAATGATTTTACTATGCATTACTATTTCTTCTCCGAATCTCCTTAATGAATTGAATTTAGCATGTTTACCACAAATATCCAAAAGATGGCAGTCAAAGATAACATGATAAGGGACTTTCTTCCTTGACACTTCAAAATGCAGTTTGCCCTGTACAGTATATATCCATCCATTATCTGCACTGCTTATCGTCAGTAGGTTCGCGGGTGTGCTGGAGCCCATCCCAGCTGTCTTCGGGCAGTGGACAGGGGGCACCCTGAACTGGTTGCCTATACAGTATATAACTTTAGGAATTTAAACAAAGTTAATATTGATGTTTATTTGTACTTTCGATTGTATTTGCATAAGTGTGTAATTGATCATGAAAATCCTTATTTTAACAGCATTGATTGGGGGAAATTTTATACTTTAGTGGTAAAATGAAAAAATGCTCCCTTTTGTCTCCACCTTTGATTGGTATAATCCTTTTTTTCATTTTGTGTGCGACCACTGATAAAAAGAACTCTGCAGAAAAAAAACCTAGGGACGATAGGTAAATGCTAGGCTGCCCAAAGGCAACAGGTGATAAATTAGAGGAACCCCACTCTTCTTACATCCCTCCTAGTTCCTCCCGGCTTTTGTTGCACTTTGGCAGGCCCCTTCATCGCTAAAAGCCCTTTTCACTGAGATTAAAGCTAGGGAGGAAACAGGTCTGAGCGTCGTGTGGGGTAAGGATGTTTTTCTAAGGTGGGCGATACAGAAAAAAAAGCGTTGGCCTCAAAGGTGTGCAGCTGGAAAAAGACACACTGCTTCTGTTAGTCACTTTGCTTACCTTTGTGGGGGTTTCATCACTGATTGTCTGCCCTCTCTCTTTCTTGTCCTCTTGGGCCCATGCGGGTTTCGTCATCATGATGGATGTCTGAGCTGCGGGCCAAAGTCTGTGTATGTGCTCAGGAGTCGACCTTGGACATTTCAACACGGCCGGTGGAGGCACGTGAGGAGGGCAATTGCAATAAATGGAAACAGGAGGGCATTTGAAGTAAAGATGGTCAACAAACGTGTTTTCTGTGATTACACAGAGGGAAACACCCCCTTGCAATGTCAACCACCTTGAGCAATGTTTACTACAAACAATGACTCATGTTCATAAGGTGCACGGAATGATTCACTGGTCACCTGGAACCAGTCTAGAACATAAGTTGATATGTTTGGGGTAAAAAGGGACATACAACACAAATTTAAAGAGAAGGTGGTGTAAAAAGATGTGTAGGGTGTGCAGACCTATTGTACATGAAGTAGATCAGCTTTGGATATTTTCAATGCAAACAACACGTTCAAACTAATGTCAGAAACTTTAAGCAAAAGAACAAAGTTCAGTCTCAAAAAACCCACAAGACATACGTGCAAACAGAGGTTGGGGGAATTTTTGAAAAAGGCTGTTAAAAACCGGATCAGTTGTGAAATTAAATCTTTGAGAATTGGCTGATAACACTAAAATGTACAAACGGTGGCAGGCAGAAAACCGAAGTTGCGGTTTCCTGTTGACCTACACAAAGGTATGAAAATCTTGGTTCAAAATGTCAAATTGCGGTGGTCTCCAGAACATATTCTGCCAAGAAAAGCAGTTAATCTCCAGCCTCTTAATTTACCAACATTCTCCTCACCTGAAATTCAACGAACACGCAAAGAACAAGATCAGAATCCACGATCCTTCCTAAGGTGCAATTTGAAAATAACTCGATGGGGAAAAGCATTGTGGATGATTAACGCATAATTAGAGAATGTTGTGATGTTTGTTGTAAAGCTCATTTTTAAAGGAGGCAAGTACCGTGGGCTGATTGACGGCAAAACTGTCTCCAGACTTGAATTTCTCTCAATGGGAATCACAGTCTTTACTGTCAGTTCAACTGAAGGCTTCTGTCTTGCCTTGCAACCCAACTCTCTTGCAACACTGCAGATTTCCTCAAAGCGATCCACCTAAAAGGCGTCCTACACAACAATGACCACTTTTAAGGGTCATTGCACACTTGCGTGTTCTTCACAGAATTTCACCACATTTCTCACAACTTTTTTTTTCTTTTGGCCAGCAAAAGACTAACACGGTGAGCGGATACATTACTGCAGAAAAACTCCCAAAATGTGGGCCAGATTTGGTAAGCTGAAAGTGTGTGAGGGCCAACGATTCAGCCTGGCATTTTTTAAACACCATTTAATAAGTTCACCCTGCGTAAAAGGCCTGCTGTGTTTGGCGATCACCATTGCTTCCTTGTTGCTGGCCTTTGGTGTGGACTAAAACTCCCTCAGAAAGCCAAAAAAGGCAAGGTGGCCAAAGGGTTACTGCTGGCATCTTGTTAAACTGTGATTTATTTTTTGGTATAAATGTACTGCAGTCAACATTACTGGCGGGCCACATATCACAAATTTTTACGACAGAGTCCGATCACGGTAGATGGTGGTTCCAGATCACGGAATGTAACTGGCACCCTGGACGGAATTTGGACATGCCTGCATTACTGCATCCACCTGCGACACAGTGCCATGGCATTTTTTTTCACAAAAATTACCAAAACTTTGCCTGAAACAGCCGTAACCTCTCAGACTAATTACCACATAAACTAGTACGGTGAGTGGCTTGCTCGGGTGCTGGTGGTCTTCATATGACGTCACAGCTCAGGAAGTCAAAGATGAGACAGGCTGTCTTCAAATTGCAATATCTCAGAAAATAATTTAAATATCCTAAAAAAATTCCTCACATATCGCATGTTTTAGACCTTGGATGTCCCTTTAAAGTTGTTAAAACAAACAAATGTTGACACTTCATAATATTACATTTTGCATCTGTTTTTTTTTGGGGGGGGCGGGATTTTTCCTCATTTATTATTCCTCTGCAATCATGTTGCAAAAAACATCCCATCACTAAATAAACAAATTAACGGAATAGAAAAAAAGGGATGAGAGGTTTAAGCCAAAGGCTTACAGGAGACCAGTCCCTGAAATAACTTGAAACGCTTCTATCAATCATTTAAAAAAAACTTCATATCCTACATTGTTCAAATTATAATTACTCCATGGTTGTTTTGCCTGGTTTGTTACCATCTGTGGCGCACTGTGCAGTTTACACCTATGCCTTTACTCCATTCTGAATTAGTGATGCGTGTTCACGAACGAACAGGCTCAATTAGCCAGTTCCTTTGTGAACGACACATTCCCCCCTACCGCTCAGGGATTATATGTTAACTTTAATTTTGTTAAGAATAAAAAGGATAGCAGCACGACGGAGCAGTGGTTAGCGCATGTGCGGAACAGTTCTGAGGTCATGAGATCGAACTTCCTGTGTGAAGTTTGCATGTTCTCCCCGTGCTTGCGTGGGTTTCCTCCAGGCACTCCGGTTTCCTCTCCCATTCCAAAAACATGGATGTTAGGTTAATTGGCCGGTCCAAATTGTCCCTAGGTGTGAATGAGGGAGCGAATTGTCTGTCCCCGTGTTCCCTGGGAATGGCTGGCAACCAGTTCAGTGTGTCCCCTGCCCACTGCCCGAAGATAGCTGGGATGGGCTCCAGCACCCCCGCGACCCTACTGAGAATATGTGGTGCAGATAATGGAAGGCTAAAAAGGTTAAAATTGTTTAGTTTATCTGTAAATACTTTAGTTTATGTTTCCTTTGTTTTTCATTCAATGTGTTTTCGATAACATATTTATTATCTGCACTGCTAATCGTCAGTATGGTCGCAGGGGTGCTGGGGCTCATCCCAGGAATATTTGAACATTGGGCAAGGGACACCCTGACCTGGTTGCAAGCCAGTCGCAGGGGACACAGAGACAGACAACTCACTCGGTCATTCACACCTAGGTCATTTACCTTTACTTGCATGTTTTTGGAATATGCAAGGAAACCGGAGTACCCGGAGGAAACCCACGCAGGCACGGAGAGAACATACAAACTCCACAAAAGAAGGTTTGATTTAATGACGTCAGAACTCTGCCGCACACGTGCTAACCACCACGCCGCCGTGCTGGGTTGGCAGGATTGTTTTGGTGAATTACTGTCCCCTATGTTTGTGAAAGCAGTAACATTTCTCTAGACCAGGGGTGTCAAACTCAATTCAACTCGGGGGCCACACGGAAGAACAAACATTCTGTCGGGGGCCGGACTAGTAGATTTAAGAGAAAGAAAAAAAGATAAAGAAACAAGAGAAAGAGGGAGGGAAAATGAGAGAGGGCGGGACTATCAGAGAGAGGGAGAGAGCGTGAGAAACAAGAGAGATAAAAAGAGAAGTTGTGAGAGAGGGGGAAAGAAAGGGAGCAGAAGAAATAAATCCAAAGAGAAATAGAAAGACGGAAGGAGAGAAAAGAGAAAAGAAAGCACGAAGGGTAGGAAGAGAGAAAGAGAAAAGAGAGAAAAGGAAAAAAGGAAGTGAGAGCAAAAGAAGTTAAAAAGACACAGAGAGAGAGAAAGACAAAGAGCAACAAAGGAAGACAAAAAGAGAGACACAGAGAGAGAAAGAGACAGAGAGAAAAGGGGTGGAAAAGAGGGAGAGAGAGAGAGAGAGAAAAAGAAATACTAGTACAGTGTCTTTGTTCGAGGCACCTTTCTTTGGCAACATCAAGTGGACACATTTCAACCTGCAGCTTGTTTTTCTCTTGCGCTTCTCTGAGTGTTGTCTCGCGGGCCGGATTCAATCCCTTAGCGGGCCTGATCTGGCCCGCGGGCCGCCTGTTTGACACCTTTGCTCTAGACCTTCATGAAGAGTCAAATGAACCAATTCAAAATTTGATTGGCTAAACCTACAGCGGAATCACTGAAATGTTGTCCTGCAGGGACGCCTTCTTAAAAGAAATTCAAGGCCTATGGGCAGAATCCTGAGCCTGGCAACAAGTAATCCTAAAAATGTGATTGTTTAAATGATTTCAAATAAAAGCAGTACATGCAGGAGAAAACCAATGAAAGGAAACTGACAGACAATTTGCGATTACTGTCTTCTATGTTTACTATTATGTGTGGCTTTATTTAGGAAAAGCACAAATAAACCCCCCGCATCATTCATGAATTGACAACTGACAAAATATAATCAACATCAGAGGATTCTGACTTTTTTTCAGCCAACACAGAAGGCCTTGCAGGCCTTCACGAGTCACCACTGGTACCATTGAAGAAAATTGACTTATCTAAAAGAAACATAATTCTTTTCCTCCTCTAATTGTTCGACAGTTGCTTGCAGTAGCTTGTATCTTGAAGAATTCCCAAGTCAGGTCAAATGTAGCTCAAGGCACATTTGCACTGCCAAGTTCTCTACAAAACACTGTGGGAGATGGTTTGTTGTGGAGAGATAATTATTCGGTTCTGTAGTTCTGCTGGACATTGGCGCTTTCATCTTACCGAATTAATCTACTCTTGTTAAATTCAACAAGAGAAAGAACTACATTGACGATGCAGCTGGATGAACACATGTGCTATATTTATGCTACATTGCTAATGTCTGGTTTACATTCTGTACTTTTCATGGATCACATTGGGCTCAGAAATATACAAAAATATAAATAATTCAGGTGGAAAATGCCTTTTATCTGTGAAATCTGCTCATCCAAAACTTCATCAAAGGTGCTCATCCTGTTTACATTAAAAGTTGGCTTTGTGGTTTTTAAAGTCAAAACGTGTCAGGTAAGACACGCCATCAGCCAATCTGCAACACCATGCAGTGTCTTGTGCATTCTAGCAAACAAACAGTGTGTACAGGAATTAATATTTGACACCTCACGGATTCTGAATGCAGTGTACATTTAAAACTCAACTGTTTCTTTCACCTTAGGGCTGAGCAAAATATGAAAGGGAAGGAATTAAAGGGTTTTATTTGAATTAGTCCAAGCCGTTACTAAATACTGTATCAAACATTTGTTCATTAATGTGGAATCTATACTGATTTGATGAGTAGCTATATTTTAGCATGAGCAATGACTTTTAACGTAGTCTAACTTAAAATCAGTTATTCTTGTCCGAACAGTTTGCACAGGATGTTTTTAATTCAATTAAAATGTCTTTAAAGGGATCATAAAAGACCATTTTTTTTAAACAGGCACAGAACATATTGTGTTCATCCCCACAATCCTGCAGTTATGTTGCAAAATATACGAGTGCAAACTCGAGAAATTTTGTCTCAAATTTAACTGATTTTCCTCATATCCTATAATCCGTGACGTTACCAGATGACAACTAAGACTCTTGAGAAAAAGATGGCGAAAGCAAACAGCGATTGCATGGAGCACCTTTCTGCTTGGAGAACTTTGCTTCCTGTGTCACTGGGGGACTTCTGTCGCTGGGGGAACCTCGTAAAATTGCAATATTATTTAGAATATAACCACACCCAAAATCTGTTTTATTTGAACACAAAATCCATCCTTCTCAAGAAGATTTCAATTATTCTGATGGTACAGATTATCTTTTTGTTTCAGTTGCATCAAGAAATTATTTTCCATTGCCATTGAAGCTAATGCTGAATGTTGCGCTTGTACTGTTTTATTTCTGGCATAAGTTTTTATTATTTTTAGCGGCTGTAAATGTCTGTTTGACAGAAGCAGTGGAAACAATAACTATACTGTTGTGCAGTGGCACGATTGATTTGGGGGATTTTGAAGGTTGTTTGATAAGATAAGGCTGATGCATCGGAAGACCTTTGCTGGGAAAATACTCATATGAAAGGATACAGCAAGTAAATACTTCATTCAAATATGTGAATGAACATAAGTGCATTTATAACAACTAAATAAGTAATTGAAGAATTGCTTTGATTATTAAATCATAAACTTAACATAGCTGGAAAACTCATGTTATGGTGACACATTACTCAGTGACCTATTTTGATAATCTAACAATAAGAAAACACAAGTCTGAAAGCAGAGCAAGGAGTAGAGTAGCAATAAAAGGTAGCTGACACACAATTTGGAATCACAGTCTTTTTTTGTTTTACATCAATTGTGCGTTTATCTTGGCGCACACAAAAAAACAGATCAGTAATTAATTAACAAATATTGATGAACAAAATAACTAACATCACATGATTTAGATATGTTTTTAGACAAGAAGCCCTCACAGTCCACCATTGGATGAACTGGTTCACTTGGTCCTCATTTCTCTTATCTCCTCTGCGTTAAAACAATCAATCACATATCTACAGCTCCTGCTATGACACATATTGACATGGAAGATCCTCTGCCAGATGGAACTTGTTGAGGAATCTCTCCATGATGTCACTCACAGTGATTAGAGTTGATAGTAGTTCATGCTGAGAAGCTCACGTTGCACGTCTGCAGGGTAAAGAAGTGCCACATCCTCTCCCTTCCCCCGTGTCTTTTGTTGTTTGCTTTTTCCACGGCAAACAAGCATTCAAATGTCCTCGCACAGGGGAGTGTTCCTTCCGTGTGACGGGCAGTCAATCTTTCAACACTCACTTAAACGAAAAGATCCCTCCGGAGAATCAAGTCTTTGAGGACACAGGCCAGACAGCACGTACACAATGGTGTGCTGACAACAAAATGTTCCTTGCTTTAGATTTCACGGACAAGGAATACAATTCAATAATGCTAAATTAGTTTTCAGCAAAATATACATATATATTTCCCTGTCTATCTCTGAACTTTCTAGAGTCACAGCAGGCTTATTTACTGCATGTTCCCTACAAGCAAGATTGAATTCTCCAAAACTTTTAATGTCCTTTCCTACCTGACAGAAATGCTCCAAATACATGTAGATCCTGTGGTAGATAATCCAGAATCTTGTCTCCCCAATCGAGGATGATAATGTCCAAATCTTGGACGGAGAGTAATGGTAATTTAAAAGACATAGAAGAAGTGATGTATTCAAGTATACCTTAGATCTGTCACAGTTGCCATGGTGACCAATTGGCCCCGCCCGTGTGGCATCAGCTGCGGCTCATTGACAAATTGGCTTACAATGAAATGAAAATGAAATGATCTGCATTTTATATAGCGCTTTTCAAGTCAATGACTTCCCAAAGCGCTTTACAATGTGCATTTACAATCTATTTAAGCTCAGTGCTCTCCTTCTTCCTTTGTCAGTCCGTCAACGAATCCCTGCCCCGCAAGACGTGGGTTTTGACTCTGTCCTGTTTCCTGTTGGCATTTCTTGTCCGGTATTGTTCCCGTTTATTTTTGTCCTGTTTAATATTCGGTTTCCAGTTTCGTCCCTCTCTGTTTTTGTCCTGTTTATTATTCTCTCCAGTTTTCGTTCCCGTCTAGTTTGTTTGATATCCTGTTTCATTATCTATACTGTCTGTCCCGTCCTGTCCGCTATCGACCCCGTCTGTCCGATATCTACTCGGGCAATTGGTATCGATCTCGTCGGCCTCTGGCTTCCTATCATTTCACGCCAGACTGCTGACTAACGTGCATGACTCCCCATTTCCCGTAAAATAAAAGGCTTGTGTGAGAAACGTCACGCATTTGGGTCCTGATCCTTTTCCGGTTCTTGACAAGATCAGCGTTTCTCAACTTGTGAGTCGCGACTGACTTCTTGGTCATGGTCCTTATCCTAAGTGGGGCGCGGGCCTTTTCCTGGGAAAAATAATGCCATGGAAATTGACAATCAGCACCGTCCCAATTGTGTTTGAGAGGGACCACATCTCATTTTAATGTGATTTACTCACAACAAAGTTAGTGACGTGGGGAAGGAAAATGTGGAAAACAGTGACAACAACTATCGAGTCGGAGAGGGAAATTATTGCGAAATACGAAAATGGTATACTAGCGTCAATAAATATTTACATAATTGAGGAATTATTGTTTTTTAGGTACACGCTTTATAAGTATTTGGGGTACACATTTCTTTATTATGTAGCTATTTTTAAGCAGTATTAGTAGGTTGCTTGTATGTGATGTAGGCTGATATGTAAGTATATATGGTATTTGAAGTCATTTTGATTTTGCTGATCATTTTATTTTTTGAAATAGAGGTGAATATACAATCTCTGCTTCAAACTGCACAACCCTTCGTTTGATAAAGTCAAGAAAAGTATCTTATTTTCTTGATTTGTTTCGCAGGTGGTCTTTAGGGTTGAATGATGGGTCTTCAAATCAGACCTGTTGAGAATTACTGCCTTAAATATACTTTCTCATACTGGAATTAAGGTAGTATACCTTAAGTAATCTTATTAAATCATACATTTTTATAAAATTCAATAAAGTATTTTGACGTATAAAGTATCAAAATAAAGTCCAGAATGAACTTAAATTATTATTAAATCATATATCTCCCAGAAAAAAGTACCATCTTGGATGTTGTTATCATACTGCAAATAGATACAATAGGAAAATAATCGCCTTCAGAATTAAAAGGTCATGTGTTCCATCTTAGGATAAATCCCTCTTAAAGCTTGAAGGTGAATTACTGACCATTTCAATAAAATGAGTGTGTTGGATTTAGGAACAGTGGTCCATCCATCCATTATCCGCACCACTTATCCTCAGTAGGGTCACGGGGGTGCTGGAGCTCATTCCAACTATCTTCGGGCAGTGGGCAGGGAACATCCTAAATTGGGTGCCAGCCAGTCGCAGGGCATACAGAGACCAACAACTCACGTGCTCATTCACACCTAGGGACAATTAGAACAGGACAATTTACCTGATATCCATGTTTTTGAACGTGGGAGGAAACCAGAGTGCCCTGAGGAAACCATTGGAAGCACGGGGAGAACATGTAAACTCCGCACAGGAAGGCTGATAGCTGGATTTTAACCCATGACCTCAGAACTGTGCCGCGGACAGCTGACCTGGGAGAGTACCGTATTTTCCGCACTATAAGGCGCACCCGGGTTATAGGGCGCACCCCGAAAAAATAGTTTTTGGTCCTATTTTTGACATACATAAGACGCACCGGATTATAAGGCGCTACAATGGGAACGTCGACAAAACAGTCAGATAGTTCAGTCAAACTTATTACCCCCTTAACATTCCCAAAGCTTGCAAAGACGCAAATACGTGTCGAGAACACGTGCGGATGCGGTGTCCGTACGATGTCACTCAAATGCATCGGAAGGTTAAAGTCTTGGGATTCAAGAAATGCCAACCATTCCTTAGTTTCTATTTTCTTTTTCGCTCGCAACTTTACTGTAAATATGACAATAAACACTTGGAATTTAGTTTAATTTAAAAATAGACACTCCATTCCATCCATTATATGCACCTCTTATCACAGAAACATCGAGTTCAGTCTGAAACAAGATACAGGGATAATATAGAAAGCCGGAGTAGCTCACCGAAGTCTTTGTGTTCATAATAATGTGCAGCCGTGGTCCTCTTATATCCGTGAGTTTAGTAAATCCAGGAGAATAAAATATTTACAAATACAAAATAGTAAAAAAATGCTTTCTGTATGCCGTCAGCCACGTGCTATACGCATTCATCTTTTTCGGCCAATTGCAGGCTTTGTTTTGCCGTTCAAGCCAATGCCAGCCTGTAAATGATAAAAAGGATCCTCCCCTTGACTTCCGAAAAACTTTAGCCAATAGTGATCCATTCAAATAATGATTGACACATTGGTTAGCCAATGAAACGCCGGTAAATAAATCCCAGCATACACCGCGGACTACTTGGCGATCGGGGGAAAATCTAGTCGGCGGCGGCAAGTTAGTTGCAAGACTTTGCGAATTAATATTGATCCATAAATAAGGCGCACTGTATTATAAGGCGCATGGTCAGCTTTAAAAAAAAAAAATAAAGGCTTTTAGGTGCGCCTTATAGTGCGGAAAATAGGGTAGTCTGTTTTTAATTTTCAATGATAGGAGCAGATGGAAACTGCAAAACAATATCAGTTTTCCGCTTATTTTTTTGTATTTCGATGCCATAAGCAGATGAGGAGTTTAAGGTGGTAGACTGATCCATTGTGGTCTACGTGCAGATGTGCAATGTGATCGATTTCTTTTGTTGATACATACTCAGCCTTTTCCATCAGGGACTAGATGCAGTGGTTAGCACATTCGCCTAACACGCGAAAGGTCCCCGGTTCGAGACCGAGTGGAAACATATGTTGCCTGGAGAGGGATGGGTGCCACCAGGCTGTACTTGCCCAAGACACACCATATGTAATGGTGCCCTTACGACCCTAGTGGTTAAGCGATCCAACCAACCAACCCACCATCTACCAGTCGATCACAACAGTGGTGTGGGTAGATTGTGAGGCAATGAAGGACTCTCTGTTTGTTTGGTTGGAACGAACGTTTATCAAGTTGTCATAAGTGATATTATAACGACTGTTATAATAGCATTTATGTGACTATTATTGTTATGATTACAGTGGAACCTCGGTTCTCGACCATAATCCGTTCCAGAACACTGTTCGAAAACCGATTTGGTCGATCACCGAAAATCGTTTTTGCCATTAAAAGTAATGTAAAATCATTTTAATCCGTTCCAAATCCTTGAAGGCATACCATGAACGTAAACATGAAGCTAACCCAGGCTAATCGTACGTTCACGTTAGCGTAATCTTCCGTACGAAAGATTACGCTAACATGAACGTGTAAAAATAAAAAAATCAGGTAGTTTACACGTCATTTAGCACCGAGGTCTCCACAACAAGTGGTGAGCGGTTAAAGGATAAAGAAAAGATTTATGAACAGGATTTCTTACATTTGTGGTGGTCTGCAGAAGCCATGCTCTATTCCCTCGAAAGAAGGGAAACTCGCACATCTTCTTCATATTTTGCTATTATTTCTTTCTTAAATGCAATAGTTGTACGCACTACTCTTCTTTTTTCACCTGTAGCAACTTTGCTGCTTGCACCGACCTTCTTCCGAGGCATAATTAGGGGTTAAAACACTCCGTTCACCGATATTAAAAACGAAAGCAAAAAGAAGTGTGCGGTCACGTGACAACAGTTCTTCACGAGGGGTGGGGGCAATCTACACCCGTACGCCGCTCAGCATCGCCCCTTGCGTACCGGCGTTCGAACTCCGATTTTTTGAACGAAAAGCGAAGCAAGAATTTCGCGAAATTTTTGGTCGAGAACCGATTTGTTCGAACTGAGAGGCGTTCGAAAACCGAGGTTCCACTGTATTTGTATTATTGGTATCCAATTAATGTAAGTGAGCAGAAGCCGTATACAGTCAATAGATGGGTCAAGCTAATAATTAAGTGTATTATTATTGCAACGACTATCATGACCATTATGATTATTGTTATTGTAATTATTATAATTATCAAATATATGTCTTTTCTTATTCCTATTGTTGAACATGTTATTATTTAATTGTCACCATCATATTATTAAAATACATCACAATCTGGACCTATATTTATAAACAAAAAACTATGAGGTGAAAAAATATGTTGGTGAGGATGGTGAAAACAAACAAAAACTAAATAAATGGGGATACAGTCGCATGGATAAACATCTTAAAAAGAACACAAAACAGACATATTCCGCACATCTCATAGTTAGGGCAGACAAGTGGGAGCTTGACGCTGGAGGCATCTGGCTAAAGCTCCCGTACTTTGTCTTTTTAATGCACAGATCAGGACACTCAAGAATAGTGGTCCTGCTGTCTGGGTGGGGGATCACCTTGGGTATCAGGTCCAAATATATTTGTATGACGGACAATACACACCACATAGGAGTCAGTTTAACTATGAGCACCCAAGAGAACTATTGTTATCATAATAGATACTCTAATTATATAATATGCTGAAAATGTATGGAGACAGCAATGATGATCATGACAATGCTAAAAAAAAGTGACGGAAGTAGTGATGGTGATGATGATAAGGAAGAGACTGTGTATTCACAGAGCCAATGTAAATATGTATAAGTTATTTCTACATGTGGGCAGGGCGGCCCAGTGGTTAGCGTTTGTGCGGCACAGTTCTGAGGTCATGAAATCGAACTCCCTGTGTGGAGTTTGCATGTTCTCCCCGTGCTTGCGTGGGTTTCCTCCGGGCACTCCAGTTTCCTCCCACATTCCAAAAACATGCATGTCATGTTAACTGGCCGGTCCGAATTGTCCCTAGGTGTAAATGAGTGAGTGAATGGTTGTCTGTCTCCCACAGCCCAAAGATAGCTGGGATGGGCTCCGGCACCCCCGCGACCCTACTGAGGAAAAGCGGAGCAGATAATGGATGAATGGATGGATATTTTTACATGTAAATACACAGGGGATCTAGACGTGGGATGCAATTGTTAAGGAGGTCTGGGGGTAGGATTGATTAAGCATATGCTTCTTCCTAATCCCTTTCGAACATGTACATATACCACAGGCGTCAAACAGGCGGCCCGCGGGCCAGATCAGGCCCGCTAAGGGATTGAATCCGGCCCGCGAGACAACACTCAGAGAAGCGCAAGAGAAAAACAGGCTGCAGGTTGAAATATGTCAACCTAATGTTGCCAAAGCCACAAGGACACAGTACTTGTATTTATTTCTCTCTTTCTCTCTCTTTTTCCCTCTCTCTTTTCTTTTCCACACTCTGTGTCTCTCTTTTTATCTTCCTTTGTTGCTCTTTGTCTCTCTCTCAATCTCTGTGTCTTTTAACCTATTTTGCTCTAACTTCCTTTTTTCCTTTTCTCTTTCTATACTCATACCCTTCGTGCTTTCTTTTCTATTTCTCTTTGGATTTCTTTCTTCTTCTCCCTTTCTTTTCCCCCTCTCTCACGACTTTTTATATTTTGTTTCTCACGCTCTCTCCCTCTCTCTTTTTCTTTCTTTGTCCCGCCCTCTCTCCTTTTCCCTCCCTCTTTCTCTTATCTCTGTTTCTTTCTCTTTAATATACTAGTCTGGCCCCCGACAGAATGTTTGTTCCATCGTGTGGCCCCCGAGTTAAAATGAGTCTGACACCCCTGACATATACAGTATTTTTGTGTTTTTTTTCGATTTTTTTTTTTTTTTTTTTGTCATGTTCAAAATAAAAGTTTAATTCATTCATTCATTCATTCATTCATTCATTATCACCTGGTCAAAACATGACGCATTGTTCCCCTCCTGCAAAATATGGGCTCATGCAGTAGTGCAAGATATATCAACGTACAGTATACGGTACAGATAAACAATACTTAATAGGCTATTTTTATAAATAAATGTGCTTTGCATTTTCACAGTAGGTAGATCATTTTGACATGGCCATTTTATAAGTAGCTCACATGCAGAAAAAGTGTGGGTACCCGTGTCTAAGAGGTATACTCAATATGCTTTGAATAACTTTTGTTCCAATTTTGAACTAATAAATATTAAATTATTATATCTTCAAGGACACTACAAGTGCATTGGCAAGAGTATACTAACTATCCTACTACTTGAGTACACTTAATAAGGGATAATTCCGATGCACTCCTTTTTTTGTAGTGGAAGCCATCAATGTCAAACCTGAAAGGCCCTCTGGAAACAGATAATGAAGTTTAAGCCAACACTTATCGTCAGTTTCCGACAATGTCCTGGAATCTCTTACCCCAAAGATTTTTTCTTGGGAACAGTAGCCGCTAATGAACCATTTTGCCAGCAGCAACTGTGACTGACCTGCTTCGTGCCACTCACTGTCAGCAACACCTGACAACTTTGACAGTTCTAATCGGACCAACCCCAGGGGACACATTCAACAAGGAGAAGCTTGTGAGCAGTGTGAACAGCAGTATACTCAACAAGATTCGCTATATTTATTTCGTTTGGTTTAAGTATGGTGGAGGAAGAGTAAGACAACAGAAACATAGCCAGTAGGGGGCTGCTGAGGATTGGATTTGAGTACCCCTCATTAGTCAAAATTGTGCATATTTTTAAAATAATGCATTGTACCCAAAAGGGTTGTTCTCGCCTAACCTGTACATGTAAAAAAACAAAGAGGATGTGATCTGAACCCATGCATGTTAAACTCAGTATATTAATAGTTCATCAATTTAACCCCTCGGTCACCTCATGTACTCCTGTCAGCAAAATTAAGTTGTTTGTGAAACACTCTGTGACGTAAGCTTCAAATTCTGTTCAACAGAGCAGCGGCTAGTAGGCTAAGGTAAGCTAAGTTAAGCTAGGCTAAAATAAGCTAAGCTAAGCAAAACCAGGCCTGTAAGCCACTAAAGAAAGGTCCAATATCTGAAGAGGTCGAGGACATTAAAACCACTCGTGACTCACTGTGCGGTGATATGGCGGAAGATAGAACACAGTAGGAGCTGCTTTTGGGGCTTCTGTAGGAGGTGAAATAATTGTGCCTCCAGAATGCTAAAAAAGACAGGAACAAAATGTCTGCATGGGACATTACAAATCAAACAATCTTGGTCTTCATGTGGGGTTCCAAAGGGATCCGTGTTGGGACCAAAACTTTTTCATGTGTACATACACTACAATTTTGCAGTGTCGCAAGTACTTAGGCTCATTCTGTTCGCAGACAACAGCAACATATTTTTAGTGACAATATTTACACAGAAATAATGACTGTCAATAGGGAATCAAAATCAATAAAAACTGGATAGATACAAACAAATTATCATTAAATGTAGAAAATGCCTGGGTAATTATTTTTGCAATTTCAAACAATACATAGAGTTACCTTTTTTTGATTAATGATGCAGCCATTGAAAATGTGAGTGAAAATAAATTCCTGGGAGTAATAATTGATAACAGAATTAAAAGCAAGATATCCAAAAATCTCGCAGTTTTAAACAAGGTAAAACCATTTCTCGATGAGGACGCGCTCAGTACTCTGTACTGTACATTGGTCCTCCCATACTTTACTCAAGTGGGCATTTGTAGGAAACAAAATACAGGAAAACTGAGCTCTGCATTTTAATCACTAGGCTGGGTTTTCTGATCATTCGTATGAGCGGTTTCTGCATCTAAGATGTTCAAATTTTAGGACCTCGTCAAATATGACACAGCTGCAGTCTTATTTAAGGCTTTTTAACAAATTGTTGCCTATACATTTAGAGAAAATCCTTGACATTTAAGAAAGGGCTCAAAGGAGACATGGAGAATCTAAAAAATAGAATTCGAACCACGCGTAAAGGTTTTTGTGTGTCTGTACGCTGTGTGTAACTCTGAAACAGTCTGAGTTTCCAACTAAAACAAAAATATATTACAAGTTTTTTTTTTAGGTGTATTTAAGAAACAAAGTCATCCAGTAGATGACGATGGGATTTGAACCGATGCATGTAGAACACAATGGATAAGCAGTCCATCACCTTAACCACTCGGTCACCTCATCTGTTTTTATACTATGAAAGAAAAGAAATAATAGTCCTTTTTCTATGAATCAACTAGGCTGGCAATTTCATGTGCATGAAGTATTTTCTTTGAAAGAGCCCCAGTTGTGTCTCAAACTCTGATAAACAGGGAAGAGGTATTAAAAGATAAGGATGGGATTCAAAACCCATGCATGTAGAACACAAAGGATTTGCGCCTGAACCCCTCGGTCACCTTATCTTAAAGCTGGTGTCCATAACTTCAAAATATTGAACTCATGTTATCTTCTGGATGAAACCATCATTGCAGCCTCTGTTAAGCTCCTTTTGTTGCGTGTGAGAAATTCTTAGACACGCTCGAATAACCTCTTAATTTTTTTTTTAACTATTGTTTTTCAAACAGTCCCCTTTCTCACTTTCACCATTTTCATCCTAGTGTAGAGGGAATTGTCTTGTTTTTTATTTATTTAGTTTTGAACCGAACTTAGTGGTTACCATATTACCCAGCAGGATACGCTTTTGCTCTACTAAACTAAACTAAGAATTAGTTTAAACTTGTCTCAAAGCTTAAAGGTTTCCGATGGGAATCCCCTGTTCATACTTGTCCTATCCATACATCTATCCATCCATTATCTGCACCGCTTATCCTCAGTAGGCTCACGGGAGTGCTGGAGCCCATCCCAGTTATCTTCAGGCAGTGGGCAGGGGACACCCTGAACTGGTTGCCAGCCAGTCGCAGGGCACACAGAGGACAGACAACTCACATGCTCATTCACAGCTTGGGACAGTTTGGGCCAATTAACCTGACATGCATATATATATATATATATATATATATATATATAAATATATATATATATATATATATATATATATATATATATATATATATATATATATATATTTATATATACATATATATACTATATTATACTCAGGGTTGGGTAGGGATTCTTTAACTGGATTACTTTCAATTACTTTTGGATTACTCCAATACCAAATATGCTAATAAAAGACAAAATAAACTAAATATGATTAAAATGATGACTCACAACACGTGGTAAGCTTTCTCTCCTGGCTTTGATCTCTTTGATCTCCGTCAAAACTAACATAAACTGCGACAGAAACAAAATGAAAATAAATCCAAACAGCTTGCCAACATCATTTTTGCCGTTCCATGTATTCCGTTACTCCCGAAGCCTGCACAAAATGTAGTCATTTTATTCATATTTAGTTTCTTTTGTCTTTTATTAGCATATTTGGTATTGGAGTAATCCAAAAGTAATTGTAAGTAATCAAGTTAAAGTAACCCTATCCAACCCTGACTATACTATGATCAACCAATACTTAATACACATGAAATTGCCAGCCTAGTTGGTCCATAGTAAAACGACTATTATTTTTTTCTTTCCTAGTAACAAAGCAGATGAGGTGACCGAGTGGTTAAGGTGATGGACTGCTAATCCATTGTGTTCTACATGCATGGGTTCGAATCCCATCCTCATCGACTGGAGGTCTTTATTTCTCATACTGTGTATATATATTTACTTTGATCAAACTGAATTATTCTGCATTCAGGTAATACACCTAAAAGTCTGTCTAATGGTCTGGGGCTAAAGGGGCATCAAAGCAAGAAATTCTTCCATTCGATAAGAATGAGATTTAAACTCATGCATGTAGAACACAATGGATTAGCAGGCCATCACCTTAACCACTCGGTCACCTCATCTATTTTTGCTTAAAAATCAAATAGGATGACTATTGACCACCTAGGTTGGCAGTTTGATTCAAACCGACACAAGGAACAACATGCAAACTCCACACAGGAAGGTTTGTTCCCATGACCTCGTTCATACTTGTTATTTTACTTTGTTCTAAGATATCAATTTTCTTTATCAATTTTCATAAGAATTATTGATCTGAAGGTAACACAAAACACCAAAACAAAGAAAATGTTTCTTTGAGAGACATGGGGGCAAACAAATTAGTGGTTTGCACGTGTCATGTATCTGGACAAAGTTGTAACTTCTTGGGGAGTCTTTTTTGATGAGAATAATTTGGTCATTTACTCGCAGGGGTATTCAGCTTAATTGGATAAACTCCAAACCAGAAAGCATTTGTTTGTTTTGTTGCACATGTACTTTGAATGTGAGACAGATTTGGTGGTTATTAACGGGTACAGAGACACGTGACTCGGGAGTCATGTCTTGTCAAGCTGGGGGAACCTTTTGCAACTAACGGTCAATAAAAAGTTTTCGATCAAATAGTCATGTGTTACGACGCGTCCATCTATGTTGGACGTGACGCTTGGTGGTCGCTTATCCAGCAGCAAAAGAGAGACCGAGTGGTGGTTGCATCAACCTTATAAGGCCTTGTGAGGTGACTCCAACCAAGACGGTGTGTGGGGAGGCGGAACCTTTCCCCATGCACCTGTTCCTGCTGGGCAGATTTGGTATTGCATGCAGATTTTTGTGCGGTTTTAAGAAATGGTTGCCAATGGACTTGTTTTCAGCCTGGTACACCTGTGTGTATAAATGTCGCAAATTGACCCTTTTGGTGATCATAAATCATCAATCATAAGAATATCATGACACAAACATAGATCTTTTGATTACAATCGAAAACTTCGGGTATTTGAATTTTTCTTGTACATTTGTAAAGTCTGGTCACTTCCTGAAAAGATGAAAACACCGTTGTTCGTAAGCACGTTTGTAGTGAGCCCCAGTGTGCACTTGTGTGCCTTTTTCTTCTGAAGCTGTCCATCTCGGCCGTGAACACAGTTTAGGGAATCCAATAGGGAACACCCTGAACCTGGAACCTGAATCATTATCTGCACTGCTAATCATCAGTATGGTCGCAGGGGTGCTGGAGCTCATCCCAGGAATATTTGAACATTGGGCAAGGGACACCCTGACCTGGTTGCCAGCCAGCCGCAGGGAACACAAAGACAGACAACTCGCTCGCTCATTCACACCTAGGGACAATTTGGACCGGACAATTCACATGAAATGAAGTGCCCGGAGGAAACCCACGTAAGCCAGGGAGAACATGCAAACTCCACACAAGATGATTCGATCTTATGATCTTAGAACTGTGCTGCACACGCGCTAACCACTGTGTCGCCGTGCTGCCCAGAAATATTTATAATATTATGTAATTCAATGAGTGTTTTAAATTTCCTGACGGACAGAATTAACAGGTACCAAAGGGACCGACCATTTATATTGATGAAGATGGGTTTTAAAACCTTGGTTGCAGAACACAATGGATTAGCAGTCCATCACCTTTACCACTCAGTCACCTCTTCTGCCTACAAATGGATAAATAGTAAAAACAATTCCTGTTCCCTATGTTCCGGTCCGGACCCTTCGCTCTGAAAATGCTGGTCTACTAGATATCCCAGGAGCCAAAACGAGAACCGCGGGTTCAAGCGCGTTCTCCATTCGTGCCCTGATGTTGTGGAATGCTCTGTCCCCTGAGTTTTGATCTGCAACCTCAGTGGAACTGTTTAAATCTAGGCTTAAAACACACTTAAATTATAGCTTATGAATGACCTGTATTTCATGTTGACAATATCTGTGTATTATTTGTTATTACAACATGTATTAATTGTTATTACAACATCCATTGCAGCCTGGTCATTCTGGAAGGGAGATTACCTCATGTGCAGTCCCTTCTCAAGGTTTCTTCATTTTCCTCTCTTTGAGGTTTTGAGTGTTTCCTTGCCCTAATGTAGGTTTTAGATCAGGGGATGGTGTAATAATAGTCTTTGGTTTGCAATAATCTGTGGTTTGTGCAACCATTTGAGACTCCTTGTGATTAAGGGCTATACAAATAAACATGACTTGACTTGACTTCACTTGATCTTTTTTTCAAAGTTCTTGCAACCTAATAAGATTCCACAAATGTTATACAATTTGACACTTGGAAAATTGACATTATTCTGCATTAATTAGTTTCATCATGTTTTGAAGTCCTAATGGAGAGGGTTGTCATCTTTTCCCATGAACCGCAATTAGCAATGTCACATTAAAACATTTAAATTCAATTTTTTTTTAACTCTTAACAATCGCACAGGTTGAAATTTACTCCAATCAGATTTTCCCCCCTTCTCAGAAAAAAGGTAAGTGAACATTTCCAGTATATTGAATGTCATAACGATATTTCTGCATAATGTAGATCATTGCATCTCATGTAAAGAAATACAAAGTGCTCCGAGGCCTTGGCATGTTACGTCCTGACTTCAGTGAGATAACAGTCGCCCTGGAGGATGATGTCAGGATTGATGAATGGCATGAGTGACCTCCACACCAGACGCCTGCAAATCAACCACTACGTCTTCCCCGTCTCGAGCAATTACAGTCATTGCGGACTTCTCTCTGAGCCCACCGCGTCATGTCTTCCGTCTTAATTTGCATGATGTATGATCATGCATTTCTGGACTTTTTTCCCCCCAATGCATTGTATTATTTGTACTTTTTTGTCTCTTTTCTGTATTCTTTTTCCTCAATGTGTACAACATTTTTGGGATAATATACCAGTGTGTTTACTTCAGATATTTTTGGGAGGTTTTGGGGAGGTGTGGAAGAGTCAGTTGTTTTCTTAAATTCTAACATTGATTATAATTTACATAGCCTTTGTATGAATATATATATTTGCATGTATCATTTTCTTATTCATTTGGATATTTGTATGTTACTGGCTCTGGCAGAGGTCTTCACGTATAAAGATATCAAAATTGAAATGTTTCTTATATTTTTTCCATGAAATCACCTTACAAGCAGGTATGTCTAAAAGTGTCAGAGTTGTATCAATGGAGTGTTTCCATGTTGGATTCCTTAGTTTGGAGAAAGATACTTTTTAAGTTTTTCCACATAAAAGCAGCCGATAACACACTGTTCACAAATGAAAAATCCTAACACATTTAAAGGGATGCTGTGTAATATGTGAGCACTAAATGACACAAAGTAGATTACAAACTACAGAGAGTCAAAGTCAAACCACAGAATTTTTCCTTTCATTTTTGCCCAGTCTTTCACAAAGATTTTTTTTGGGGTACTCTTAGTAGCAAGATGGTGAACAATCATTTCAGCTCTCTTTAGGTGAGCCTCATGTTAAGTAAAATAAATACAGATTACAACCCTTGAAAATTAAAAAAAAGCATGTTTATATAAAAGTTTATGCATATTTGCTTGTTATCAAAAGTTTTTTTTGTTTTTTTTAATGAATGAAGTCTTTGATACTGTCTAGTTTATAAAGATATAAACCCATTGCTGGCCATAGCATTCAGATAAAAGCATTTGAATAGGTTTTACTACTTCGCGAATGTAGGAGCCAGGCCCGGCCGCCATCTTGCTTGGCCGCCCAGGCCGATCTGACAACATCCGGGTCAGTAGGCGTCTTCATTGAGAGTTCACGCATGCGCAGTGAATGGATGGAGTCGGATTTGCGGCTACATTATGTACAATAGCATTGAAAAAAACATGGATAAAACCGTGGATCTTTGAAATGTGACTGTGTGTGTGTGAATGATTATAACCTTAACCTGTTTTTCTAATACTTGTGTATTAGAAAAACAGGTTAAACAAGTTAATTTCATAGCATTGGAGTCTGAGAAATACACAACTAAAAGTAGCTTACTTTACAGATACCTCTAGGTGGACAAAAATAATACAAATTATCCCTTTAAAACTAGGCTTATGTTTTATTTATAAATATATTTGTGCATTCATTCATTCATTCATTCATTCATTCATTCATTCATTCATTCATTCATTCGTGTATTTATTTATGTATGTTTGTATTTAATTATTACAATCCAGTCAGGTTTTCGTTGTAATTTTGATGATGTTTTATTTGTTACTTTTAATTCTTGTGCGTTTTTTCTCTGATAGATTCCAAAAATGTTACAGATTTTGTGCACAGTATATCTGAATGTCTTTATCAAATAGGCATCTGATTCCGGAGCCTCAAAATTTGCTTACTGTAATTCCACTGCAGAAAATGTGACCAAGTTTGTCAGTATGTGTGCATCCGTCGGGGAAAGGTCTTTGTCAGGTAGATGAATTTGCAGTTAAAGGTAACAGCTCAATCCCCAGGTGTGCAACACGTGTGCTTAGCCTCTCATTTGTAAAACAGTCCTGTCTACCTACCCGGCCTGACCCTGTCCTTTTAAGCCCCTCTAATTGCGCTTTCATCCTTTTTTTAAAAAACCAAAAACAAAAGACTTGTTCCTACCTTCACACCCTGCATTTACAAAGCAGGCCGCCAAATGACATCATAATTGGAGGAGCAACAGACAGAACATATTATCCACTCCACTCAAAACACCCTTTTTAAAGTCGCTGTTTACAGTGTGATGCATTGGTTATATTTACTTCAAAGACAATGCATGCACACATGGCGGCCATGCTAACAGGGCAAAATTGCATGGACATTAGTTTACCATCGTTTATAGAAGTGTTGTAATTACTGAAGATGAGCAATCTGTCCATACTGACTGTCAATCTGTCAATAAAAGATGCCCTTTTGTTAACATTAGACAAATGATGACAGACTAGGAATAAAAGAAAGAATGACATAAGTATTGAAGAAAGCAGGAATGCTAAAAGGCTGAATGTCAATTGTAAACTTACTCTGCACGTTTAATTATTCGCACATCATTCTCAAAACTTTTTGATTGTGTCACAGTATATTTTTGTAGAGATAACCTTTTTTTCCTTCCTAACATAAATTCCCTGTTATTACCAGATACAGTTTAATGCCCTTTTTTTTGTTTTTTTTTTGTTTTTTGTTTTATACATCAGGTCCTTTGGAGTATCATTGGCATCAGGCATGTTATGGACACTCAATTGTAGTTTGTACGTCGACGGCGGGCTGCGTTCTTTAAATGTAAGGTGGGTTCTAAAATAAGTTTAACATTAAGCAATGGCAGCCTGTTTAATTTTACATTGACGAATTGACCCTTAGCGATCACAGTTCGGACAACAATGTCTTTGGATAGCAGAATTACGGATGCATGATTTTTATTGAAAAATCTGGTTTACAGAATTGAAGATATACAAAAAGATTCAGTAGTTTAGAACGATGAGGATGGGACTCGAACCCATGCATGTACAACACAATGGATTAGCAGTCCATCACCTTAACCACTCGGTCACCTCATCGTCTATGATCATAGGATAACGGATTCATCACATGCCTCGCATGTATCAATATAAATTAGTATGATGTATCAATTTTTTTATGCGGCCTGACGAGATTGGCTGCATAACCACTTTCCTAGTGACAGAGTGTTCAGAAATTCTGTATAGAAGAATACAATGAATATCAAATAAACAAATACTTGACATCTTTAAGGATGGGATTCAGGCATGTAGAATACCAAACATTACTTGCTCAACACCTTAACTTCTCAGTTCCTCATCAGGATATCACAGCCACAAAATCAAAAAGTAAGACTTTCCATGGACCAACAAAACTACGTAAATTCACGAGACTTAAAGGGAATGGGTGCATAAACTCCCCACGATGTGACACATGGGATCATCCGGAATACAGATATTATTCTGCAATTTGTACTATCATCTTCAGAAGATTCCGACTGGTGTAACTCCTGGATAGACATGGATGAAGAGATATAAAATCCTTCATCTTGCGTACCAATGCATGTGGAACATAATGGGAAAGCAGTCTATCGCCTATACTAGTCAGTCGCCTCATCTGATACTGAATTAAAGTTGAAGAACTAGAATGGCTGTGCACCGTTATAGCATCATCCGCTGTGGAACGTGAGACAATTTTTGGGGGCATGTCCCTTTTTGCAGGCTCATTTACCTCCACAGTGACCTACCTGAATGCTTGTAAATATTGTGACCTTGGTCAGACTTGTTCTGGCCTATAAGAGGGTAGTGTCTTTCTGGAAGAAACTAAAAGGGTTCAGTCCATTTTTTAGGGGCAGTTTCACATCTAGGGTAACCTACCTGATTACCTGTAAAATATGGTGTTGATATTTAACGTTGTTTTGGCCTGGGAGAAAGATGTGTCTTTCGGGGAAAAAAATGCTCAGTCAAAAAAAACAAAATGGCTGAGTCAGCTTAGTAAGGGTGCCTTTTATGACTGCCTGTGAAAGTTGGTGGTTGTATCTAAACTCCCCCCCCCTTCTTTGGGTGGACAGACACACAACCAAACAAATAGACGGACAAACGAACAGATATATGTACCGGTACTTAGATCCCAAACAAAAACATTATCACTGTCAAGGTTAAAACTTGAGATTGTATTAGGATAAAGAAAAGAACACACTCTGAGTCGGAAATTTGTTTTTTAATAGCTTTTCCATCCGCGGCGTGTGCTTCCAAGGTCTGCTCCCAAGATCGGCTCAGGAAGGAATCACTCACCCCCAACAATGCATGAACTTTGCAGCAACTTTTCAGCGCCCGATGTTCTCGGTGTTGTTATCACACGATTTCAGTCACTCGGGAGCTACCCATACGCGCAAAATCACTGGATAGAGGAAGCAGCACTGGGTCGTGGGCGCTCCTTAATGTGTGGACAAAGATCTGATTAAAGCCATTCCTGCCATCAAGTCATAATTTATGATGCTGAAATGATTCCTAGAGGCTTGCTACTTACTGAGCTGCAGTGCCAAAGCTTTGGGAATATATTTCTATTTTGGCGCTCAGGGACAATTCTGAAAATGTATTTATATGTTATGGTAATAAATAGGTTAATACGGCGAGCAATTAGCTGAGGTTGACAGGTATGATGAGCTGCTCCCAGTATCTAAACTTTGGTGACGCCAGCCTCGCCCCCTCGGCCTCCCACTTGCATCCATCTAAGGCACAGGTGTCAAACAGGCGGCCCGCGGGCCACATCAGGCCCGCTAAGGGATTGAATCCGGCCCGCGAGACAACACTCAGAGAAGCGCTAGAGAAAAACAAGCAGCAGGTTGAAATATGTCAACTCGATGTTGCCAAAGCCAGGTGCCTCGAACAAAGACACCGTACTTGTATTTCTATCTCTCTCTCTCTTTCTCTCTCTCTCTCTCGCTCTCTCTCTCTCTCTCTCTCTCTCTCTCTCTCTCTCTCTCTCTCTCTCTCTCTCTCTCTCTCTCTCTCTTCCACCCCTTTTCTCCTACTCTTTGTCTCTGTCTCTTTCACTCTCTGTGTCTCTTTTTCTCTTCCTTTGTTGCTCTTTGTTTCTTTCTCTCTCTGTGTCTTTTTAACTTCTTTTGCTCTAATTTCCTTTTTTCCTTTTCTCTCTTTTCTTTCTCTCTTCCTACCCTTCGCGCTTTCTTTTCTCTTTTCTCTCCCTCTGTCTTTCTATTTCTCTTTGGATTTCTTTCTTCCTCTCCCTTTCTTTCCCCCCTCTCTCATGATTTCTTATCTCTTTTGTTTCTCACGCTCTCTCCCTCTCTCTCTTTTTCTTTCTTTGTCCCGCCCTCTCTCCTTTTCCCTCCCTCTTTCTCTTATTTCTTTATCTCTCTTTTTCTCTTTAATCTACTAGTCCGGCCCCCGACAGAATGTTTGTTCTATAGTGTGGCCCCCGAGTTAAAATGAGTTTGACACCCCTGGTCTAAGGAATGGGTGTGTAAACGACAGTGTGTGCCGTTTATGACCGGAGTGTGGCCCCTCATAAGTTTGCCTACCCTTTGACGTCCCCATCAAAGCACACCAAAGATTTTAGAGCCGAGTTCATTTCATAAGGACTTCAGGCAAGGCTGACTCGTCCACCTCAAAAGAACCGGCGATTAATAAAGTTAAAGCCTGGCTCAACAGTAGCTCCTTACAACTCTGCTTTTTACATGGCGTTCCCGGCGTCTCGCCTGCGGGGGCTTGAATGCTGAGTGAGCGGGACACAATAGAGAAGCCGGATTAGCCTTTGTGGGAAGTGACAAGTTGTGAGGAGGTCAGGAGGGTTTTTTTTAGGAGGGGTGAAGGGGCCTCACCTGGGAAAGTAGCAATTTAGTCAAACCCTGCTTTTGTTACTACTGTATAGTAACTCTTCCTTTTTATATGGGAGCTAACCAGCCCTTACATGTCATAAGCAACAGAATTCTGCTATGATTTCACTGCTACAGTAATTGTTATCACATCAAACAAGCTATAGGCAGTGTTTGTCTTTAGGAGTCACAATTTTACCTGGATTCCATCCAAATTGTGAGCAAATGACTAATTATTGTTAAAAAACATTGCATTTGTACTGTAGTACTAGAACAGTAGCGAGAAACACAACCATAATCGTTTCTCAAGGAAAAAAATCTGTCTATAAAATGCAATTGTTTGTGTCACCCTTAATCACAAGGTGTCTCAAAGGACTGCACATACCACAGACTATTGCAAACTGCAGACTAATATTACACCCTGATCTATAACCTACATGAGGGCAAGGAAAAACTCAAAAACCTTAACACAAGGAGAATGAAGAAGCCTTGAGGAGGGACCGCACATGAGGTAATCCCGCTTCCAGGATGTCGAGTCAAGTCACATTTATTTGTATAGCCCTTAATCACAAAAATATCTCAAAGGACTGTACAGGATTACATTGACACCATCGCCTGCTCTTAAACCAACATGCGGGCAAGGAAAAACTCGAAACCTCAGCGTGAGGAAAAAAGAAACCTTGAGAAGGGGCCTCACAAGTGGTAATCCCCCTTCCAGGATGACCAGGGTGGAATAGATTTAGTATTGGGTCACAGTAAAGAAACATAGTAAACATCAATAAAAGAGAACACTAGGTAACATGTTGAAATTTGTCCGGAAAGTGCATGACAGCAACGACACCTCAAGCCTGTAAACTAGTCCAAAAATGACCCGGCTGCAATGGATGTTGCAATAACAAACAATACACAGATATTGTCAACATGAAATATAGGTCATTCATAAGATATTGAATAGAGGTAGGTTTTAAGCTTAGATTAAGCAACAAAAGACAAATCCTAAGTACCTTAAAAAATAATAATCTCCATAGGTAGAATACTGATGAATTCATACTTAGAAAATATTTTTCGAAATTGTACAGTTGCACAACAGCGTGCACAAACCTTTTGGACGGCAAGTAGTCGGAGCAAAAAAAGGGGTCTTTTTTCACCTATGAGTCTTAAAACACAAAAAAGCTTAATGGTGCAACTATTATTCAAAAGACAAAAGTCTTGCATGTCTTTATTAATCCCATGAAATTGTTTGTGAAGACCCAGTGTGTAATATTTGACCGCTAAATGACACTGTCCAATAAAAATGAAAACCAATGCCACAGAAAGCAGAAAGACGCCAGACAAACATGGCAGACTAGTGAGTATGCATTCTGCTATGTAAAAGAGATACAGATTTTTTTTGACCTATGATCTTTTTTAGAATAATTATGTTGAATTGATATTTAATGTATTTTTGACTACTATTCAAATCAATGTTTTTTTTAACTGAATGGAAGTTTTTTTTGCACCACTAGGAGGCACTAAATATTACACACTGTCCTTTTAACGATTGTTTTAAAAAAAGGGAACTTTTAGGAAAATAAAAAAAAGAGGGTCAGGAGCTGTACCTCATGTGTGTGCAGTACACTACAATTATCCCATCTTTGTCTTAAATAATTTATATTCAAAAATTAATATTTAATATTTAAATTGAACAGTTCCTAATGGAATAGCCACATTATATTCGACCACTGGGCCTTTCTTGTTCATGTAACTAGTTTTTCATGATTGAGTTCTGATTAGGCTGCTCATTATGACAAAAGTGTACCTCCAGGCTATGACAGCTTCTCTGCAGGAAACACAAAACACAGCCCACCTTCCCTTTGCCCCCTCGAGGCAGAAACAAGCTCAAACTCGATCTTTGCAAAAGACGAAGCAATATACTGTAATTGAATAGGTTTACATATATATATTTGTATGTATGTATGTATGTATGTATGTATATATATATATATATATATATATATATATATATATATATATATATATATATATATATATATATATATATATATATATATATATATATATATATATATATATATATATAATATATATAAAACTAGGGAAATTAATTATAATTCATCATTCAAATTAATCATTTAAAAATCAACTTCTTGAAAAATTACTTTAGCTAAATCAGTTAAAAATGAACTGACAATCGTGTGAGTTTGGGATAACAATACTCTTTTACCTTCCACAGCACCAATTTGCCCTTATCTTACTTTTCGCAAAGCTGTTCAGGCGGACCACATTGGATAGAAGGAATGGCGGGTGGGGGGCAGTTCTAGAGAGTGACAATATGCTCATCCCCCTTTTTTTTTTTTTTTTGTTCATTTGGTATGAACATGGTGAAAGCAAAAAAAAATACTTGTTTCAAGTAGAGTCCAAACACCAACTCAAACCCTAAGAAAGATGAAAAAAATAGCGTTTATTCGAGCGCATCTAAGAAATGCACGTCCTTGCACGGGCATCATGAACGAGCTGACTACAGCTTCAATCATGACTTTGATGATGGGAGCACCGAGTCAACAAGTTCCAAACTCCGTACAGCGACTTTAAGAAATAGATAAACAAAAAGTTAAGCTTATCGATATTATCATCTCATGCCATTTGTTTTTAGTGAGAACTCTTACAATTTCTTTACTTATTCATTATTATTAGGAACGTACAGGAGTATGTGAACTTTTCTTTTTGCTACCACTGCTTAGCACTGTTTTTGCAAGGCAGGTGTGGACGACAGAACCTTCTGTGTTCAATCTGAGCGTAAACGTTGCCTTTGGACGACATGTGGCGACGTCAGCTCGTAAGGTTGTTCACGTGGAATGCTTTCAACGTGAAAACCGCAGACTTTGTTGTGTAAATACAGTCTTGATTCAATGCCAGCACATGTGTCACCCCCTTAGGACTCAAACGCCTCCTCAGCTTTGATCAAGGCGTAGGGATAGTTAACATTTGTTTTTAATTCCCACAGTAGAAAATTGCTGTTGTCCCAAAATTAGCAAACTAGACTGCATCAAGTTAAATATGCATCATGCAAGGGAGTAGTGATGGTATGTGATGTTAGTAAAGAAGCTATAACATATGTATTTTTTACAAACTTTTTATGAATGTATAGATATAGATTTTGCTTGTCTGGGAAATAACCGTTAAAAAAATGGGGTTTTGGGTTGGAAAAGATATAAAGGTGGTAATCATCCACATCAAAATGTTCTGATCCTCAAAAACTCTAATGACTTCGGATGGAAATGAGCTAGAACAGAGGTGCTCACATTTTTACAGCATACAAGCTACCTAAAATATCTCATTGCAAACCTAGATAAAGTAAATATGTTTGCTTAAAATAAAACAAGAATCTAACAGAAAAAAGTGTCAAGTCAGTTTTTTCTTCAAGGCCAATGATGTTGCACAAAATAATATCTTACACTTAAATGCTATCATGCTGGATTTGACTGCTTTATAACAGTGTGTCCGTTTAAATACAAAGTTCTGAATACAGTTTGCTATTAGATCGCTTCGACATAATGAGAGCCTCTGCGAAAAAGACTTTTGTAAAGTTGACTGTCCACCTTCTTCCTCTCTTCTATCCATTATAGTTGGTAAGAATGTTACTTACGGTTCTAGTTAGGGTCAGGAGATCATCCATATAGCTCCTCGTTAGTATAGAGGACAGTATCTGCGCCTGTCACGCGGAAGACCGGAGTTCGATTCTCCGACCAGGAGAAACTGGTTTTATATCATGATGTGGTTTACTGCGACCACGGCTACAGACAAGAAAACTTTACAGAGAGTCATAGAAAATAATTAGCTGCTTTCTGCCCAGTCTAATTGTGATCTCGCAGCTGAGCTTTACAAAGGACTCTACTCACCCTCCTGCTCTCTCACAGATGCTTTGGGTCCAAAGAGGCTCAGAGACAATTTCTTCCCCTGCAGGGTCATCACTATCCTAAAGAAACAAACACGACGTGTGAAATATATTTATATATTTTACATTACATAATGTCATTGCCAGTGTTTGTTTTTCAACCAAAAATATGAAACCCACAAGTACCATATTTTCCGCACTATAAGGCGCACCGGGTTATAGGCCGCACCCCCAAAAAATAGTTTTTGGTCCTATATTTTCCATACATAAGGCGCACCGGATTATAAGACGCTACAATGGGAACGTCGACAAAACAGTCAGATAGTTCAGTCAAACTTATTACCCCCTTAACATTCCGAAAGCTTGCAAAGAAGCAAATACGTGTCTCAGACATGTACAGAAACAGTGTCTGTACGACGTCACCAATCACTCAAATGCATCGTTCCAAATATCATTTGGAAGGTTAAAGTCTTAGGATTTAAGAAATGCCAAACATTTCTTGGTTTCCATTTTATTTTTTGCTGACAACTGTGTGGACAGCAAAGTAAGAATTTTATTGTGCAGGGAAACGAGGTTCTTTACTGTGCATATGATAATAAACACTTTGAATTGAATTTAGATTAAAAATAGACTCATCACAGAAACATCAAGATCGTTCTAAAACAAGATACCGGGAAAATATAAAGCCGCATAGCTCATCTAAGTTCTCTTGCAGCCATCACGTTAAATAATGATACGTAACCATGGTCTTCTTACAACCGTGAGTGTAGTAAATCCAGGAGAGTAAAATATTTACAAATACAGAATAGCAAAAAATGTTTTCTCTATGCCGTAGTGCAACCCAACGTGTGATTCACATTCATCTTTTTCGGCCAATTGCAGGCTTTGTTTCGCCCCATTAGCTTATGCGAGCTTGTAAATGATAAAAAGGGTCCGCCCCCTTTACCTCTGAATAACTTTTGATTCAAATGATGATTGACACATTGGTTAGGGAATGAAACGCCGGTATATAAATCCCAGCATACACCGCGGACTACTTCGACTTCGGGGGAAAATCTAGTCGGCGGCTGCTTGCCTTAGTTGCAAGACTTTGCGACTTAATATTGATTCATATATAAGGCGCACTGTATTATAAGGCGCATGGTCAGCTTTTGAAACAAATAAAGGCTTTTAGGTGCGCCTTATAGTGCGGAAAATACGGTAATATGTATTATGCCATGTACAGTAATTGCAAACTAAACAGGCGTACTCAAAATTTCTGGTCAGATTTGAGCTTTCACCCCTTCGCAATCGTAGAAAACAAAAAAGGATCTGGTATCAGTATTATCACACTTGTATCAGAAAGCTCTGGGGCCAAAGTGCCTTGTGATAGCCTGCAGCAGACGTACTTACTGGGGCTGCTGCCCATCAATGCGGAGGTCCAGCTAATCTCTGAAGAGCAATAGGTCGCTTTACACTGACAAAATCAACAACTAGATGATAAAGTTCTGCACCTGAGTCAGATCAGGAGGCTTTTCCTGCTAATAGTATCCATGGAAACCAGTACTCTAATTTTTACCTGGGGGAACGTACCTCTACAAAAAATTTAAAATAAAAAACGGATTGGAGATGGATGGGCGCCACTTTCTTTTCCCCAAGACACACTACCAGAAGTGATACCTTGACCACCCTGATGTTTAAGGGATTGGTCCACCGTAATGTATAGAACATTTTATTATTTTGGATATATGTTGCTGCTATCTTTATTGCATTCTATTTCATTACACTCTTGTTCTCAGCTCCGCATTGCAAATATGTGCCTATTTATTCTTAAATGATCTCATATTTCTGTTTTAAGACTTTCCTTACATGTATCTTGGAGTGCCATGTCTAATCTAGTTGTAAACAATCCTCACTATGTTATTATTAATGACAATACAGGATTATTATCATCCAGTTAAAACTAACAGCTTGGTCTCGTATGGTGGAGGATGACTCAATCTAATGAACATCTTCAAAAGTTCCAGCTCGCCTAATGTCTGGCTGGATGTTTGAGTGCTTGAGTGAATGGAATTGGTGTGGAGCTGTTTTTCTGCAGGCAGGCTCCTCAAGAACTGGTCAGGACAGGCTACCAGGATGACCTCACTTCCTCTACCTTACACACACATATACGCACAAATGCACACACACAATGGAAATTTGCGCGAAGCTTTTTCATTTCCCCGCTAATAATCTCTTAATCATAAAAGCCACCTGGGGGCTGCCGCCTCTGTTTGGTCCAAAATCACATTTCCATGATGTCACTTCTCCGGTCTATGAACTTTCCTGACTAAGCGTGACCGCTTGCTAAAGCTAACAATAGAGATAAGAAAAGGGACCATTGTTGCACTGTTGTGCGTATCTCATGTAATTTGTAGCGGAACAATGTCAACACTGCCATCCGTGAAAGCAAAATTGCGGTCGGACATTGCCAACCCTTTGCTTTCAAGTACAAGTTAATTGGAGAGGAATGTTTCATTCAATGATTCTTGAAATAGATTTGGTGATTTTGGAGAAAGCTATGGAATATATCAGCAATCTGTGCAAAACTTGAACTACAAAAAGAACCTCACCGTCGTTATGTAATCGGAGGTGGGTAGGGTAGCCAAAACTTTTTCTCTAGTAAAAGTACTGTCACTTCAGAATAATATCACTCAAGTAGATGTAAAAGTAGCTGCCCTTACATTTACGTGAGTAAAAGTAAAGTAGTTCTTGGTGAAAAAATGACTCAAGCACTGAGTAACTGTAGCAACGTAGTATTTTTTGATCATCAAATGATCAAAGTCCACCCAATCAACAAAAAAATACATTTCATTTCAAAGTAGATTAAAATAATCAACGTAAATTCAAGTGCTTTAATTAACAATAAAAATAAAAGTAATATAAATCAAATAAATTAAGCACGTGCAGCACCACGTAGCACATTTAAAGCCCCAATACTTATCTTAACGGGCTCTGCAAGCAGAACAACAAGCTGGTCCATGAACTCAAACAAAGTAGACATTGCATATTGTGACTGGTGTTTGGCACCCTTTTTAAGGGGAACATGATTTTGAAACAAAAACTAACTCCTTGCTGGCTGTGTAATGGAAATCCGATCGTTTTTCCCGGTTCGGGCCACTGCAGCATGCTATTGTGGCCCAACTGAATAAAGTGAGGGCAGGCAGAGCACATTTTTATTGGGTTTGTTGGTTCTTTTTTTGACATTCTTTCCTCCAATCATATACAGAGTCGCCTCGCTACTTCACACTTCGGTTATTGCTCGTTCATCTCATCTCATCTCATTAGCTGTACCGCTTATCCTCATTAGGGTCGCGGGGATTGCTCGCTCAATCCTTTCAAATTAATTTTGTCTTTATTGTCATTAATATCATTGAGATCGAGCATTGTGTTCTGATAGACACCAGACAGTGGGGACAGATTATGGAGGGTCCTCTGTGTTGGGTGGGTGTGACTGTGTCCATGACTGTAAAAGGCTGGTGAATGCTGTCAAATAGTCAATAGTGGCTGCCTTCCAAAACAAACTGTAGCATAGCGCCATATAACTTACAGCGACTTGTTTATATTCAAAAGAGACTCATCAATTAGATCGGACTTTGAGGAAAGTCATAAGAGTGCAGAGAAACGGGTGCCCCGTGGATTATTGTCGGGTTCCAGAAGCGACTGGGGCGGCGTCGGGGAGAAGGCAAGGATGGGACTGCTGATCCGGCCCACTGCAACGGCTAGGCTAACAACTATACTTAGCCACCGCTGCGGACTCTGTATCTTGTCAACGCCAGGTCCATTAGCTTTGAAACGGACGACCTGGAGCTAAGACCCAAGGCATAACGTTATATTCAGGGCAGTTTTATGTAAATCATCACGGAGATGTGGCTCAATTCGAGGACACCTGATGCTAGTGCGCAGCAAGCCAGTCGCTCTCTAAATTGCTTTCTTACACTGAAAGGAGAAGCCCTCCAATTTAGTTTTACTTTTGTATAACGACACTAAAACCATTCATTCAACTGCAATTATGTCTTGTCTGTTATCTATAATTGGTATTTTGTTAAAGTTGTATCCTCTAATTCGGTAATTAACTCATCTCTAGGTAAGTTTAACCCTTCTGGGCTTTTGTGATTTTTGCTTTTCGCGTGTCGTTCTGTCCCTCATTTACCGCAAATACCAAGAGATATCTGTACTACACTCGTGCAGCTACTATTTGTTATCTCCGCACATTTAAACTATCTGCATATAGTTACATATACGCTGCCGTTCAAAAGTTTGGGATCTCTTTGAAATTTCCTTTCTCTAATCAAAGCAAAGTTTGAAGGATATTTTCTTCCCAAATAATACTTACCTAGTCTGTCTAACCTTCTTAATGTCTTGACTATACTATACGATGTTTTAAAAACAATGTGGTTTCATATATGACAGCGGCATCTTGCATTATCCCTCCATCCATCCATTCATTATCTGCACCGCTTATCCTCAGTAGGGTCGCGGGGGTGCTGGACCCCATCCTAGCTATCTTCGGGCAGTGGGCAGGAGACACCCTGAACTGGTTGCCAGCCAGTCACAGAGCACAAAGAAACAGA
The DNA here is from genome assembly GCF_059441175.1 of Urocampus carinirostris. Classification (NCBI taxonomy): domain Eukaryota; kingdom Metazoa; phylum Chordata; class Actinopteri; order Syngnathiformes; family Syngnathidae; genus Urocampus; species Urocampus carinirostris. The sequence goes on along the minus strand of NC_142358.1, from coordinate 18,041,059 downwards.
CACCTCACTCGCTCTTTCACACCTAGGAACAATTTGAAGTCACCAATACACCTACCGTACATGTTTTTGGAATGTAGGCGCAAATCACAGTGACCTCAGGAAACTCACGCAAGCACGGGGAGAACATGCAAACTCCGCACAGGAAGGCCTGTAGCTGGATTTGATCCAATGAGCTGTGCCGCGGACGCGCCAACCACTCAGTCCCCGTGCCACCCTTCATCTTGCATTAATTCATAAAATATCGACTGTATTTTGATCTTTTAATTGTAGTTTATTGAAAAGGTAAGTGTGTATTATTTAACTCCTTCCAGTCTTAGAGACGATTTCAAACAAAACCCAAACAATATTGATTTAAATAAAAAAGCACAAAAAAACTTGAACAATCAGATGAACATGCATTTTGAAATACTTGTAGGTTGAAAAATTTGTATTTATTTTATATAATATGAGCCTCACTTGCAGGGAGCTGTTATGTTTACATGAAAAAATTAAAAAAAAAAAATTTTTTTCTTAGAAAAGGTCCTGTTTGGTCATTTTGAGTGTCTATAGTTTCTATTCTTGCTTGTGCTTTTTAGGAACTCGCTTGCACTACTCAATACAGCTACATCTAGTGGTCAAAAAGTACACACTGTCCCTTTAAATTGAAAGCATTTATTGATTGATAGTAAAAATGAAGAAAGTACATCTATTGTAAAATCCTCTGATTTGTTTTTCTTTCTTTTTTTTTTATTTTTATGAAAACAAAAGATGTTGGAAAACTGCTTAATTAGAAACGATTCGTTGAACATAATGTCATCGCCATCCATCTTTGAACCCAACAGAGTGTTTCATGTTGACAGCTGTTTTGTTTTAGCAGTTCACCTCCGTGGTTGGCTCGCTATCAAAAACTCGGATAATTTTATGTTTTGGTAAAAGACGGGCCTCATTGGGGACATGTTTGTAGTCTCATTCTGGGAACGGAGGCGTAACCACAAAATGACACACAAATCAGTCAGCAAGCAGTCGGCATTGCGAATGAGGGCATGTTTAGTCATAACAATAAGCATGTTTACCGCATACTTCTAAGTGTGAAATTGGAAAGGCGCTTCAAACCGCACATGCTTCGTAAACTGAGAGCAGCTGCGTGTCTTCTCAATTTCCTCAAGTTGAATCCTCTTTTTTTTAACTGTCCCCAAAAACACCGGAATGTATTAAAAGATTATACTAAAAGGCGGATCTTCCAAACGCTTTCATTTCCTGTCAGTTCATTGTGTTCCAATGTGAGTTTGTCTTATACAAAAGTGGGCAAACTACTTTTCCACTGCACCAATCCTCTACCTCAAACTTTTTCTACGAAAATGGTCCAATTATAATAAAAATATATAATACTAATAAAAGTACTACTAATTAAAAAACGTTGTTTCCAGTGCCATATTTGCAAAAATACACCTTAGAAATACTACAAAAATACTACACAATTACTCCAAAACTAAAAAAAAAATTTGTGCTTAAAGACAGCGACCTAATATATTGTTTTATGTCCATTCTGAAAAGAAAAAAAAAAACTATAAACTACGAAAATACTACTATAGTAATACTATAATAGAAAAATACTACCAGAGAAATATCACACCAGAAACACTGCAAAAATACAACTAGAGTAATAGAACAAAAAATACAAAAGAAATACTGTAAACATACTTGACTTGACAATGGGAATACCATAAAAATACAGAAATGCTACATACAGTACATACTACTATGGATATTAAACAAAAATACAACTGCAGAATTCCTACAAAATACTAGAAAATGCAATTACAATAATACTACAATACTACAACTGAAATACTCCACAAATACTACACAGTTACTACAAAACTAGCAACCTACTATATTGTTTTATGTCCATTCTGAAAAAAAAAACAAAAAACTGTAGAACCACTACAAAAATCCTACTATAGTAATACTATAATACAAAAATTCTACCAGAGAAATAATACACGAGAAACACTGCAAAAATACAACTAGAGTAATATAACAAGACTTCAAAATAAATACTACAAACATACATCAATGGAAATACTACAAAAATACAAAAATGCTACATAATTACTACTATGGAAATTACAAAAATACTCCCGCAAAAGTACTTCAAAATATTGTAAAATAAAACTACACTAATGCTACAATACTACAACAGAAATACTACAAAAATACTACACACTAACGACAAAATTAAATATCTAATTTAGTCCTTGAAACCATTGGCCTAATCTATCATTTTGTTTTTATTCTAGAAGAAAATAAACTATAGAAGTACTACAAAAATACTACAACTGTAATACTATAATAAAAATACTACCACAGAAATATTACACCAGAAACACTACAAAAATACAACTGGAGTCATATAACAAAAATACTGCATTTATGGAGATACTGTAAAAGAAAATTACAGAGTAACTACATAAATACTACTATGGAAATTGTACAAAAATACTGCTACATAAATACTACAAAATTAATATCAAATTCAGTGCTTAAAACAGGGACCTAATTTATTTTTTTGCTTTCATTCTGAAAAGAATTATTTTTGATAAAAATAGTACAAAAATGACACTATAGTAATACTATAATATAAAAATACTAATACACGAATATTACCACACGAAAATTACAACATTACAACTACAATATTATTACAAAATAACAAAAGAAATACAACAAAATATAATTATGAAAATACTTCAGAAATACTTCTACAAAAACACAATAATACAAAAATACAGAATTACTACGAGAGCAAAACTACAATAAAGCTACTAGAAATATTACGACAGAAATGCTACAAAAAACACAACTACAGTAGTACTATGAAAATTGTCATGAGCTCTCTCTCTCTCTTCTGGTAACCAACACCAATTACCTCACGGCTCTGTCACTGCACCCTGATCCGTCCCACCTGTCTGTTCTCATACCACGAGCTGTTCAGAATTATCTGCCAATCAAGCTCTGTATTTAAATCCCTGCCCTACAGCCTACCTTTGTCAGATCGTCTGCAAAGCCTACACCCGGAACCTGTTTATCTGCGCTTCTGACGTCTCTTCTGCCCCGGTCTTCCAGATTAGTGTTTTACCTACTCCAAGACCTGCCACACCAACCTTGTTGTCCGGTGTCGTCCCAAATCTCCACTTCAAGTTTTTCTTCACTCCCGTTTCCCCCCCATCCCTAAATAAACTTTCTCAACGTGACACAATTTTCGTCCTCGTCCGTCTGATCCGTGACAGAAAATACTACAGAAATTAAAAAAAAATACTCAAAGTTATACTATGAGGATATATTACAAGAAAAAAAAAATCCAACTGCAGAAACACTATAAAAATACATCTTGAGTAATACCCAAACTAAATCTCAATTTTAGTGCTTAAAACATGACCCACTTCATTATTTTGTTTAGATTATCTGGGTTTCAAAACCAATTTCATGAAACTGATCTATTTAAAAACCAATATCAAGAAATATAATACCTATGCAAATTTCTCCTTAGCCGAATATTTTAACCCCATGTAGTCCGTGACTCCAAATAGTTACCCACCCCTGGTATAGGCGCTACCAGCTCAGTAGCCTCGATGGTAAGGCGCCCGCTTTGAGACTGGGAGGTCGGTGGTTCGCGCCCCGGCCGAGTCATTCCTAAGACTTAAAAAGTGGTCGGCGGCGCCCTCTGTTGGCTGCGGCTGCATCGGCTCGCTACAACGGGTCAGGTGCAATCGACATTTCGTTCTGTGTACATTGTTACACAGAATGACAATACAAGGAAAATATTATTATTATTATTATTATACTAGCTGTTTTTTAAACTGAGAACAGCTAATGTGTATTTTTCAAATTTCTGAAGTTGTTTGTCCCTTCTTCTTTATTGCCGTTCCATAGAAAGCAGGAATGAATTAATAGATTTGGCTAAAAGTAAATTACGGAGCTTTGAAAGACTTTTATTTCCTGTCAGTTTTTCTACACCTTGCAACTGTCATCGGTAAATCATAAAACATGTCCAATCTTTCATCCCGAAACCGCAAAAATAGCTTTTGAGTCGTCCAAATATCTCTTGAGGGACAATATTTAGATGAATTTAGGTTAGAAGTTTGGTATGTCATAGAAATTCCATGCTTGCACTTCAAAGGAAGAACTTCAAGAAGCTAGCCAGCTAGATAAAGTACCTTGCAAAAGTATTGCCACCCTCAGGATATCTTTAGATATATTGCTATATTTCAGGCTTCAAACTTATCTGAACTTGTATATAAATCCCGATCTGTGTGCCTTTGTGTGTGTTCGTATGTGGCTTATAGGCTCTCAATAGGCGGAAATATTTTTATAAAAATTCACACATTTGTACTCTAGGCCTCTGGGAGATTTTTTAAGTTAGGTTTGGGGCCAAGGCAACCCCAAATAAGTACCAGCAAAATTAATAAACATCTGCTTTTGTGTACAAGCGGCTGTAGAGCTGCATGCACCCATGTGGCTCTTTGGCACTCCCTAGAGGCTGCCTAGCACTTTTTCAACAAACCACGGCCAAACAGCCTCGCCCAAGTAGATTGCCCAGCAAAACAAGGTTATTATGCTTGTAGATAAAAAAAAAAACTAAAAATATTTTCAAATAGTCAACAACATGTGAGACACAATTGTGAAAAGAAACCGAATTTATTTAACATTTTACATTGTGCTCGATTAAACATTGAAAAGTAAGCGTTGTAGAAATATCGACCCCTCTTTGAGTTAATACTTTGTTTACCCTCCTTTTCCTGCAATCACAGCTACAAGTCTTTTTGGGAATGACTCTATAGGTTTTGCACATCTTGAAACAGAAATAATTGTCCATTCTTCCTTACAAAACAGCTCAAGTGCCTTAAAAGATTTGATAGGGATCATTTGTACACAGCATTTTTCAGATCTTTCAAAAAATGCTCTATAGGAATGATGTCTGGACTTTGGCTTAGACACCCTAACACCCTTATATTGTTAGGTTTAAATCACTCCTTTGTATATTTTGCATTTGTTGTGTTTGAATGTGAACCTGCGCCTCATTATTCGGTCTCTTCCAGACACAAAGATTTTCTGCCAGAATCGGCCTGTTTTTGGTTCAATCCATCTTCCCATCAACTGGAACAATCTTCTTAGTAAGAATGGCAACCCCAAAAGCATGATGCTGCCATCACCATGTTTGACAGCAGGGATGGTGTTTTTAGGGTGATGGGTTTCAGGGATACGCATTCACTATACGTAATGCTCTGCACTTAGCCCAATAAAATCTCATCTGTTCAGAGCACCCCGCACCACATGTTATTTCTGTTTCCCATGTGTCTTTATGGGCTTTTTTATGGTATTCTTTCACTCTTCTTGTCACTCTTCCATAAAGGGAAGATTTATGACTAATAGTATTGTGCATAGATTGCAGCTGTGTATGCCTGCAGGTCACCTGATGTGATCATGACCCATTGGTTGCTTCTCTGATTAGTTTTCTAGAACTTTGTCCATGACCTGTTACGGGTGTTCTGTGGTCTGTGTGGGTTTGGGGATACATTACCTAGGCACTTTATCTACGTTTCTGGATAAGGTTTACAGTTTAATATGGCGCAGAAGGGCTGTGTCTCACCTGGAAATGGATGTTTTGTTTCTTTCACCCTGTGTTCAACAATTTTCCACCGCAGCACTCCAAATAATGCCCTTGAGAAAATTGACTGTGACGTTAATTCCAAAACTCCAAATAGAACTTAAGAGTTGTAAAATTTTCCCCCAGGGCAGGGGTCTCCAATCTATTGCCAGCGTCGGGTTACTTTAACCACTTATTAGTGTAAAGGGCAGCCAGTTTGAAAAACATTTCTAAAATAACTTATGTTGTACTTCTTACTATGTTGTTACTGTGTTATTACCAAATTAATTATTGGAAGTACAAAGAAGAGATAAATACAAAAAGAAAAAAGAGAGAGAGAGGTAAAGAGAGAGAAAGGGTCAAAGAGGACTGTAGAAAGATGGTTAGAAAGGAGAGAGTGAAAGAGAGAGAGAGAGAGTGAAAGTGTGAGGTACAAAGGGAGAACGGAGAGGGAGGAAGAGGAAGAAAAAGAAAAAGAGAAAACAAAGTGTGAGATACAAAGGGAGAATGGAGAGGGAGGAAGAGGAAGAAAAAGAGAAAGAGAAAACAAAGAGTGTAAAGAACTGAAAAAGGAGAGAAATAGAGAGAGAGTAAGAAAGGCGATGAGAGAGAAAAGGCGAAAAAGAAAAAGAGAAAAACGGGAGAAAGAAAGAGAGATTGCTTGAGGGGCACATTTCCTCCCCATTTTTTTTACTCTTTTTTCTTTTGTTGCTTGTTTTCCCAGCTTCTTCCTTCTTTTTTCTCAATTTGTTTTTTTTTTGTTTTCCATTTTACTTTTTTTTTTTAGTTTTCTTTGTTTCTTTTTTCTTAGCTTTTTAATTGTTTTTGTCGCCTTGTTTTTTGTTCTCCATGTTCCTATATATTTTTTCATTTTTCCTTTATTTCTTTTTTATCTACCGTTTTACTTATTTTTTTTATTCTTGTGTTGATTTCAATTTTCCCCTTTTATTTTTTCTTATTTTGTTTATTGTTTCCTAGCTTTTTTTTTCCTTTTTCTTGTTTATTTCCTCTTTTTTGTTTCTTTTTTTACCAGCTTTTTACTTATTTTTATTGATTTAATGTTATCTTCTCTTTTTTTTTGTTTTTTTGTTTCTGTTTTCATCATTGTTTTTTTTTGCTGTATTTTTCCCATTTTAAGTTATTTTATGCATAATGTTACATAATAATTGTTTTTGTTGCTGCAATCCATATATTACCAATCTGAAGAGCCGCTTGTTTTTAGACAGCTGAGCTAAAAGAGCCGCTTCTCTAAAAAGAGACTAAAATACCCATCACTATGACAAAGGGATATGCTGGGAGGGACTGATCCCTCCGTGGGGACTGACGCACACGCTGTGTGCTGCAGGGGGCAGGAGAGTCCACACTAGTGTTTACTGATATACACGACATGACATAAATGGGATAGAATAAGCGCTGCCCCGACTGCCGTTGGCACTAAATCCACTTATCCTTGGGTGGGTAGTGTGTGTCCGTGGGTGGGCACTGGCCACAGTTTCCCCTCCCTGATAACGCCTCTGTAGCCCGCACAATATATTATGTTTTTGTTGGGACAAGAGAGTGCATTCTTTATAAAGGGGTGGGAGGGGAAGGGTTTTGTTTTAAAAGCATAAATACATGATTGATTGATTGATTGATTGATTATAGTGACGTTTAAAGTCACATGCTGGGAATAGAATTGTTAACATAAAGTGGACAGATGAACAGACATACCGACAGGTATGTATATTAGGTAGGAAGGTAGGTAGATAGGTTGGTCCGTGGGTAGGTGGGTAGGTAGGTTGGTAGGTAAGTGGGCATCAGGTAGGTCCATAGATAGATAGGTAGGTAGGTAGGTAGGTAGGTAGGTAGGTTGGTAGATGTGTTCCCAAAGAACTTTACCTAATCAGATGTCCACATTGATCGCCTCATTTGAGCCCACCTCCCTTTCTGTCTAAACAAAGCCCCATTTGGAAAAGACACTGGGCCTATAAATCAAAAAGCAAGCGAGATCGTGCGGCAGCACGCTTGTGTTTCCCTGTCCTGTTGACCCCATTAAGGATTGGCGGTGCAGGACCAGTAGAGGAAGCGCCGCCACCCCCTTTAACTCCCTTCTTCTTCTCCTCCTCCTTTGCTTGGCGTATTGAGCTGCACCTTTTCCCACACACTGTTGGGGTTCACCTCTGACTCCTGACCTTACTGAAGGAAGGGGAGGGTAGTTTTGGGGGTGGATGGGTGGGGGGACCACCCAGCCTGGCTTTTATGCCCTCCAACCCACTCTCGGGGAGAAAACTGGAGAGGGGTTGTGCTCTCCTGGGAATAGTGTCAGGTCATGTTAGGGAAGGGGAAGAAGATCAAAGCGGAGGGAAAAGGAAAAGGGGCAATGAGTGGTGATTTAGGGTGTCAAACTCAAGGTAGCGGGCCTGATCCGACCTGCAGCATCATGTCGTAAGGCCCTCAAAAGAAAATGAATATTACGGACTGTTTTTTTGCGACTGAATATAATGTTTAAAGGAGATGGACGTAATTTGGAACTTTTGTACTCGCTGCCACCTTTTTGCTTATGTCATCATTGCAGCCTTTGTCAGCTATTTCATGATGCACAGGCAAGTATGTGCATTTATTGGAATAAACTCTACTTGAAGCAGGACTTGTTTTACTTTCACCAGTTTCATGCTACTCCAACAAACAGAAACAAAATAAAAACCTGCAGCTGCATGCATGACCTTTTCTCTCCAGCACCCCCTTGGCCCCCAACTCTTTTAAGGCAAGGCAATGCAAGTTTATTTGTATGGCACAATTCATACACAAGGCAATTCAAAGTGCTTTACAGAAATGGCAAAGAGACAGGTTAGTGGTTCGCGCCCCGGCCGAGTCATTCCTAAGACTTAAAAAGTGGTCGGCGGCGCCCTCTGTTGGCTGCGGCTGCATCGGCTCGCTACAACGGGTCAGGTGCAATCGACATTTCGTTCTGTGTACATTGTTACACAGAATGACAATACAAGGAAATTATTATTATTATTATTATTATTAAAAACGCACAATTACAGTTAAAACATAAAAGAAAAGACATTGAAAATTTAAAATGTGTTTTTTAACCGAATGAGTTCCGCCATGAACATCCTAGCTAAACGTTGGGTAAAAACAAATAGTGACAGTGGAAAATAAAGCATAAGGCCTTTGATGTCATTCAGAAATTGCCAACACATACGTAAAAAAGAAAATATCTAATTTCAACTTTTATGGACACACCAAATAACACACAAGCGATTTTCAAAGTCTTTTTAGGTCAATGCTAGAAACAATACAAAATTCAATAACGGTAAATGTGCACAAAATTGAATTTATTGTATTGAATTAAATTGGAGCAGCACAGCGGCGCAGTGGTTAGCGCGTGTGTGGCACAGTTCTGAAGTCATGAGATGGAACCTTCATGTGTGGAGTTTGCATGTTCTCCCCGTGCTTGCGTACGTTCCCTCTGGCCACTCCGGTTTCCTCCCACATTCCGAAACACTGCAGCTAAAGTCAATTGGCCGGTCCAAATTGTCCCTAGGTGAGAATGAGCGAGTAAATTGTCCCTGTATGCCCTGCGACTGGCTGGCAACCAGTTCAGGGTGTTCCCTGCCCACTGCCCGAGTATGGCTGGGATGGGCTCTAGCACCCCCACGACCCTACTGAGGATAAGCGGTGCAGATAATGGATGGATGAATAAAATTGTTTTTATTGTCAGTGCTAATAAAGTAGTGATCAACGTTTGAAACAAAATTGGATTTGGTACCCCAGGGGAGAACATGTAATGTAGACTTAAAAGACAATGATATGAATGAAAAAAAAACACGTCAGAGTAAATAGGCAAAATATCTACAAGGCAGTCTTTGGAAAGTCGTCAAAGAAATGATTACGAAATAAAATAATATTGTGTTATAAGATGAGCAAGTAAACCACTATTACTATCTTATATTATACTTTAATCATTTATATTTAATTTTCAATTTTATCATTTGTTATTGCAATATCCATTGCAACCTCATGTGTGGTCCCTTCTCAAGGTTTCTTCATTTTTGTCATGCTGAGGTTTTTGAGTTTTTCCTTGCCCTCATGTAGGTTTTGGATCAGGAGACTGTATAATAGTCTGTAGTTTGCAATAATCTGTGGTCTGTGCAGCCCTTTGATACTCCTTGTGATTAAGGGTGTCACAAATAAACATGACTTGACTTGAATAAGTTATAATTTGCATTGTAGCAATAGTGCAATAAAAATTAGTGGAATTTCAACATAATACCTGTTCCAGCAATACCCAGCTGAGTACAAATTTTCCTTACTATGTAATTTCAACTGCGTGCAACAATTCACATGGTAAAAATAAAGCAGTTTGTTGGGGAGAATAGTCGCACTTCACATATGGTGCAGTTCCACTTCAGGCTAGGAGTGGCAGTTGTGAGCAAGATTATAATAAGCACTGAATTGTTTTTTTTTTAAGCAAAAGACTGTAAAATTGTTTTTTTTTGTACAGTCTGAAATAACTAAGGACAATTATTATTGCAGTTTGTCAATTGTTTTGTAAAACTTGCTTTATTCATGTATCTGGGTTTATGTTATACTGTCCCGTTTGGCAAAGGTGTGCAGTTTATTTTTCTTGAAGTACCTCTTTGTAATGTTTACAAATCCACAGCAGTTTATTATAAAAAACACAGAGAAAATGGGCTTTGAGTAGCTAAGAAATTGTAAAAACAATTCTATTGTAAGTGTTGAGTCAAGCCAAATGGAGAAAATGTGAGAGTTTCTTTTGGGGGACTGGATCTTAGTGATAACAGGAGAGAACTGATGCAGTGACAGATTCTGTCTCTCTGTTGTAAATCTGGCTCTTTATCACTCTTCCTCTTCCTTTTATTCTGCAAGCAGGAAGCCCGCAAGCTCAAATAAAGCCGCGAGAATGAGCTGACACTTTAACAACGGGGCCGCCGTCACTCACACACTGTCGCCATTTATTATTTTACCTACACTCTCATTTGGACACAGATATTTAACAGGCACTAAACTTTGCTCTATGTGTGACAGTTAACTCTCAAATTCACCTTCTAAAAAGTGCATGGAACTTAAAAGATTCTTATGATATTAAAGCCTCGAGACATTCCCATACTAAATTGGAGCTTTTCTAGGATTATGAAAGTTTGGCCTTTTTGAGTTACAGAAATGTTTGAAATTGATTTTTGCGCCCTCATCAGTATGAATGGAAACCATTACCGGTGAAAAAATCTCTCTTATTGGTGAAATATGGTACAACTAGCCGACATTTAATAGGGGCCCCAGCAAACAACAAGCTGCATTGCTTTGTACTTAATACGTAAAAACTTCCATTTTTATGTTTAAAATTTTTTGGGGAAAGTCAAGTCATGTTTATTTGTGACGCCCTTAATCACAACAAGTCTCAAAGGGCTGCACAGACCACAGTTAATTTAACTATTATTACACAATCCCCTGATCTAAAATCTACATGAGGGCAAGGAAAAATCTAAAACCTCATCATGAGGAAAATGAAGAAACCTTGAGAAGGGACCGCACATGAGGTAATCCCCCTTCCAGGACATTTCAGGAAAGTATCCCCTAATTATTTTTTTTAGTATTTTTGATTTATTAATAACTATGATTTCAATTGATTGTTTTTTTTCTTATTTTACTATATTTTATTTAGTTTTTGATTATTCTTTTTCCTATTTTACAATACTTTTTAAAAACTTCTTAATTAATCGCTTTTTACATATTTTCCCATTTTGTGAATATAAAACAAAACAACCTTTAAAGACATTATCCTCTTACTATATTTGTAAAATATAAATCCTGATTTGCACGCGTGTATGTGTTTAGGCTCCGAAACCGTGAAGATTTGCACAGTTGTTCTTCGGGCCTTTGTGAGCGTTTTTAGCCTGGTTTGGTTTCATGGCACCCCAAATAGATACCAACAAAATCAATAAACATCTGCTTTTGTGTACATGCGGCTCTGGAGCTGCACGTGGCTCTTTGGCACTCTCTAGTGGCTCCGTGGAGCTTTTTTAACAAACCATGACTCCAACAACTTCGCCCAAGTAGAATGCCCGGCGACGCCGGGCCATGATGTTTGTTCTAAATTAAAAAAATTTTTTTCATTAGAGAGTTAAAAAATGTAGCAGAACATAATAAAAATGAAACACTACTGGAAATGAGTCAAATTGACCCCAACCCTTATCCTAATCCTAAACCTCTTTTTATTTGATTATTTTGAATCAATGTATTACTTTTTTCTTATTTTACTATATTTTATCTTGTTTTTAGCGTTTTATTTCTTATTTTACAATATTTTTCCATCTAATTTTTAAATATATCTTATTTTCAAAATATTTCCAACTTAATTTCGTATTACAATAATACAATCTTCGTAAATATAATTTATTATTTACTATGTTCTTTGACTGTTTGGGACTTTAAATTAAATTGTATTTTATTGGAAAAAAAGTAAGAAAATAATGTAAAAAAAGTTAAACAGTAAATTTGTTTGATCATTTCCAATATAGTTGATAAGTTTAATGTTTAGAAGACCCTCAAAACAAGGAAAGAAGACATATACATAGACAAGGAGAACAGGAGAGGGCTGTACAAAAACCTTCAAGATACAATAATTCCAACCTGTTCTAATAGCATTCCCCTGATCCCTTTCTTCGATCAAATCACCAAAAAGCATATTTGCTCTAAAAAGTGTGGTTATCAAAGAAGAGTCACATTATTGGCCAAAGGTTACAATGATGTAAAAAGTCAATATAACAACAGTGGGGAATAATAGTCAAAATTAAGAAAAACCCAGGCATCCTATGCAATGTCCTTTGCAGGTGTCCTATTTTAAAAACAGAAGTAAGCAGAATAAACGTATGAGCAGTAAAATTAGAAAAAGAATGCTTGATCTATCAAACACAGCCTGGGGAAGGTGTTGCAGTGTCCTAAGACACAGAGGTCATGCGAAGTTAAGTAGTGCACCAGGTAATAGATAACGTATGCAGAGTGGGGAAAAAGGAACAGGGCAACATAAAAGAATGGAAACAGTGACACAAATAAAGAGCCATCACAAAGACACAACCGCAAAGGAATGCGTCGGCATGCAGTGCACGAGGGGACCCGGCAACAATAAGTGTGTGTATATTCTTGCTCACTGGCGTGTGCTGGCTTACCTGCTATCACTTACCTGCTCAGCAAGACACTCAAGAAGTGAGGCGGCATCAAAGAGATCCTCATCAATGGCGACCATTCAGAAAATGCACTGGAATTCCGGTGATCCATTGTTTTGATTTAGCGCAGTTATTTGAGGAGTTACTACCTGTATTAGCGGAAAAAACACACCAATCATAAGCAGCATCAACATAAAGTTTTGCCAATACCATTCGTGGCTTACGACTAAACATCAAAGAGAAAATGTAGAAACATTAAAGGGACATATTATTTGACCAATAGATGTTGCTGTATGGTGTTGTGCAACCCAAAACAAGCGCAAAATGCACAAAAAAAGAATACAAACTACGAAGACTAAATGTTACCACAACGCGCCATTTCACTGTTCATTTTTTGGTGAGCCTTTTTGATGTTGTTGAGTATCCGTAGCAACAAGACACTTATGTCAGCTCCCATTAGGTGAGGCTCATGTTATTTAAAATAACTGCACATTGTTCAACCTATTTTGACAAAAGCATGTTTACACGATAGTTCATGTATTTTTCCCTATTATTTAAATGTTTTTATTTGTTAATGATTATAGGTTTTTTTAACTGCTAGGAGGCGCTAAATAATTCACACTGTCCCTTTTAGAAAACGGCATTCAAAATAACCTGTCAAGAGGCGCCAAGCTTTTTGAGTGCTACTTCTTTGTGACTGATTAATGAGGAAGGCTAAGAGGTCGATATGAATTTCTTACATGGTCACACAGGTGGTTGGCACACCATTTCCTGGGGTGTGTCTTGGGCAACAGGCCAACATACAGGGAAGAAAATAAGTATTTGAACACTCTGCTATTTTGCTATTTCTCCCACTTAAATATCATGGAGGGGTCTGAAATTTTCATCGTAGGTGCATGTCCACTGTGAGAGATAAACTAAAAAGAAAAATCCAGAAATCACAATGCATGATTTTTTTGAACAATTTATTTGTGTGTTTATTTCATATCATACATTGTGATTTTCAGATTTTTTTTTCAGTTTATCTCTCTCACAAGGGACATGCACCTACCATGAAAATTTCTGACCTTTCTAAGTGGGAGAAATATCAAAATAGCAGGGTGTTCAAATACTTATTTTCTTCAGTGTATATTCATCGTGAAAAAAAGTAATGCACCCTTTAAAACATTTTGAGTACTGAGTATCTTACATGGAGCAGTTTTATATCTAAAAGAACTTGACTCAATAACGATTGTTTCAGATTTCAAAGAGAAATGAAAGTTAAGCCATTGAGACTGTAATCTAAACGTTAATCAAGCAGACTTTTTAATGGTAAAAAAAAATAGTTACCCTTTTATTTACCTCCATCACATCGCGTGAATACGAAATCTTGGTACACGATCAAAGAATATTGCGCAATTGATAATAACTACACGCTATTTAAAAATTGAGGTCACAATGAATAGCTGAGGCAGAATCCATCAAGAAAAAACTTCCAAGCTACACAATAAAAATACTTTAAATCAACTAATCAGATGTGGCTTCAATCAACCTCCCAAAAAAATAAATGAAATTGGTTAAAACAAAATGTTGTAAAGTGACACGTGTACACATAAATACAAATCCCTGATTAATTTAACTTAAATCATTGGCTTTTTGTTACTGTGAGCCAAGGCAATGGAACATCAAAAGTGTCAAAATCAATAACTATGACCTTTTCAAATAAATAGCGATTTTGGAATATTGCAATTAATTTTAAAACAGAATGCTATTATTTTCTGAAATACTTTATGTACCGTATTTTCCGCACTATAAGTCTCACCTAAAAGCCTTTATTATTTTCAAAAGCTGACCATGCGCCTTATAATACAGTGCGCCTTATTTATGAAACAATATTAAGTCGCAAAGTCTTCCAACTAACTTGCAGCCGTCGACTAAATTTTCCCCCGAACGCCAAGTAGTCCGCGGTGTATGCTGGGATTTGTTTACCGGCGTTTCATTGGCTAACCAATGTGTCAATCATCATTTGAATCGATCACTCTTGGCTAAAGTTATTCGGAGGTCAAGGGGCGGATCCTTTTTATCATTTACAGGCTGGCATAGGCTTAAACAGCAAAACAAAGCCTGCAATTGGCCGAAAAAGATGAATGTGAATAGCACGTGGTTGACGGCATAGAGAAAGCATTTTTTACTATTCTGTATTTGTAAATATTTTATTCTCCTGGATTTACTACACTCCCGGATATAAGAGGACCATGGCTGCACATTATTATTGAACACAACGACTTCGTGGAGCTACTCAGGCTATATATTTTCCCTGTATCTTGTTTCAGACTGAACTTGATGTTTCTGTGAAAAGCGGTGCAGATAATGGATGGGATGGAGTGTCTTTTTTTAAATTAAACTCAATTCCAAGTGTTTATTGTCATATGCATGTCTTATGTATATCAAATATAGGACCAAAAACTATTTTTTCGGGGTGCGCCCTATAACCCGGTGCGCCTTATAGTGCGGAAAATACAGTACTTGCTATTCTCAAAAAAAATCTAACTACACTTTTTTCATTTTTTTTTTACTTAAGGATATTTAGATTTGTGTAACAAAGTATTTTAATATGAATATGTAAATACTTACATAAAATAGGTCAGGGCAGCACGGCGGGTGGGTGGTTAGCGCGCAACCCCAGGGTGCAGAGGTTAAGGGTTCAAGTCCAGCTACCGCAGCCTCCCTGTGTGGAGTTTGCATATTCTCCCTGTGCCTGCATGGGTTTCCTCCAGGCACTCTGGTTTCCTCCCAAATTCCAAAAATATTAATTTCAGGTTAATTGGCCAGCCCAAATTGTCCCTAAATATAAATGGGCGAGTTTGGTGTCTGTCTCTGAGTGCCTTGGAACTTGCTCAGGGTGTCCCCCTGCCCACTGCCCGAAAATGGCTGGGATGGGCTCCAGCACCCTCGCGCTTCTACTGAGGATAAGCCCTGCAGATAATGGATGGATGGGTAAAATAAGTTTTCTATCAACTTTTCAAAAATAGCCTTTTATTAAAGAATGCTATATTATGGATATTGTGACTTTTCTGTAATATTAAAACTATAAAATGTCTTTTTATTATATAATGAAAAAAATTACAATATTTGATATTGTATATATTTTGTAGCATAGCCATTTTTAACAAACAACCTGCCCACTGCCCGGAGATGGCTGGGATGGGCTCCAGCCCCCCCGCGACCCTAATGAGGATAAGCGGTACGGCTAATGAGATGAGATGAGAACCTGTAAAATATGGGCAAGGTTGACTGGTATGGGACCATGACTCAAAATGTTTGCCCACCCATGAGCTAGCCTCTCACATATTACTAACCATACTTGTTAATATTTTACCA
The DNA here is from genome assembly GCF_059441175.1 of Urocampus carinirostris. Taxonomy (NCBI): domain Eukaryota; kingdom Metazoa; phylum Chordata; class Actinopteri; order Syngnathiformes; family Syngnathidae; genus Urocampus; species Urocampus carinirostris. The sequence continues at coordinate 18,024,904 of NC_142358.1, read as the reverse complement.
CGTAACATGCTGGTGTTGACAGTTCTTACAGTTGCCTTTTCTTGCTGAGACACGTCGTTCTAACACTGAAGTTTATTTGAGAGGCAAAGCTGAGTAGACGCAAGGGGCAAAAATGAAAAAACCCGGCAGATGTTCGAGCGTAACCTAAAACCAGTCTCGCGGGTGACCTAAGACGGGGGTCACTTGGACCAAATCACGATACCCTGCCCTGCAGTTGTGTAACACGCTGTGTGTGTGTGTAATTTTTGCACGTTGTTTGTGCGTTGCCAGCACGCGAAACTTGATATTGTGGTGCGCATATTTGGAGCAAAGAGATAACACATGCGCAACGATTCCCACGCTGAATGATGCAAGATGATATGACGCGGGCGCACTCATATCGGATGCCATCTTTTCATCTTGTAAATCATGGCACGCTAGCAGTTGTTGGCACTTAGCGTCAGGCTAAGTCTCTTTCAGACCGTGGCATATAAACATTTTGCTGCCCTTGAATCAACACGCACCATTTGTGTGTCCTTACTGGTGGAATTCAATTGTTGTGGAAGAATTTGGACACTTATGTCCACTGGCCGGTGGTCAGGGCCTTCAAGGCCTTCTCTTCTGGCCTAAAAACACAGGAGACGGTGCCTCTATGAGGTTAAGGGATTCAACCAACCAACCAACCAACCAACCAACCAACCAACCAACCAACCATGGATGCTTAAACAATTCCAAATTGTCTGTCAGCTTCCTTTCATTGCTTTCAGCCCTTTCGCACAGCCTATCACAAGGTTTTTGAAATTGGTGAACCTTTAGCAACAAGATGGTGGATAATCGTGTCAGCTTCTTCTAAGTGATAGTCATGTTATCTTACAATAATCAAGATGTAGCATACTTGAAACTTGGACACGGAAACTTACGTCAAGTGGAGCCTGATAATTTAATCCAATTATGCTAGATCAGGGGTGGGCAACCCAAAATGTTAAGAGTCATACTTGACTAAAATATTAAGAATATTTTCCCTGCCCTCTGACCTGAGTGGAACTGTTTAAATGTAAGTTTAAAACCCACTCATGTTATATAGCTTATAAATAACCTATATTTCATGTTGACAATATCTGTGTATTGTTTGTTAATGCTACATCCATTGCAACCTGGACATCATTTTGATTTGATTTATATTCTATATCATACTTTAATTATTTTATATTTTATTTTTAATTTGTTTGTATGGTTTGTTAATGCAACATCCATAGCAGCTTGCAAGGGGATGACCTCGTCTGCGGTCCCTTCTCAAGGATTCTTCATTTACCTCATGTTGAGGTTTTGAGTTTTTCTTTGCCCTGATGTAGGTTTTAGATCAGGAGATGTTACAATAATAGTCTGTAGTTTGCAATAGTCTGTGATGTGCGCAAGCCCTTTGAGACATTTCGTGATTAAGGGCTACACAAATAAACATGACTTGACTCCTACAGAAACCGTATCATTTTCCTTTATCAAACGTTTTTAAAGAAGTGCTAAGGAGCCACTAGGGAACGCTGAAGAGCTGCATGCGGCTCCAGCACCACCTGTTGCTGACCCCTGGCCTATATAATCAAAGAGAGACGTTCACCACAATAAAATGAACATTAAAGAACGCATGATTAAAGGCAAAAAAACTTATAAATATTTCTAAAATACTTTGAGCACAAAAACAGGACTGATTAAGATATTAACTGTTTCACAATTCAGGGTGAATCAAATTGTTGCATTACTTGGAAAATGGTTATCACATCATGCTGAATTTTCTTTTCCAAATGTTAGAAAAGTGTATGAATAACACAGAAATTATTTTGGTTGCAATAATCCAAGAAAAAGTAGATAATTTTTCATTTCATTTCATTTCATTTCATAATAAAGTGAGTTACTGGGGAGGACTCCCACACAAGTTCCGGTGGGTTATCTCTAGCTTGGCATCACCAAAGCACGCATTTGTGCACGGACAAACGTAGATAAGAACTGATGAAAACACACAACAAGCATGAACACAAGAGTTGTCCCGAGGTGTCAAAGTGTGACGCAAATGGACTCGTGTTTGTGTGTGTGCCGATGTGCGTGTATTCCTGTAAGGAGTTCTCTTGATAAGCGGAGGTCAAGCTTATTCCTTTAAATTTCTTTCCACACGTTAGTATGACGTCACTGCTGATGAGTTAGTCCACAAACCTAACTCAACTCCTTTTTTTATCACGTATAATGTTTTCCTTTTCCTCCCCTCCCCCAGGAATTATATGTTGATGACTTTAAATCTGTTGAGTATAAATAGGTTAAAATGGTTTCGTATATATCTAGGTACTTTAATTTATGTTTCCTGTGTTTTTCATTCAATGTGTTTTAGAAAACAAATCCATTATCTGCACTGCTTATACTCAGTGGGGTCATGGGGGGTGCTGGAGCCCATCCCAGCTATCCTCGGTCAGTGGGCAGGGGACACCCTAAAATGGTTGCAGGCCAGTCGCAGAGCACACAGAGACAGACAACTCACTCGCTCATTCACACCTAGGGGCAATTTGGACCGGCCTATTAACTTCACATGCATGTTTTTTGGATTAGGGAAAAACTTTTATGAGGGCTTCCAGTTTTATTTGAATTTCTAAAATAACAATATCATGTTAAACCTACAGTATGTTATTTTGTTATGACCAGGTTGCATTTTTTTAGAATTTGGGTTAAAATAGGGTCAGTCAACCACTTTAAAAAACCATGCCGTTCAAAAATCTAATTTCCTAGAAAATCCCAATGACCCATCACTGGTGAGCTATTTTGAGAATCACAAGTATTTCGTTTTGTCCTCCTTAAGTGAATATCAATAAGTAATAATAAATAGTGCTGGAATGGCGGCGCAGTGGTTAGTGCGTGTGCGGCACAGTTCTGAGGTCATGAGATCGAACCTTCCTGTGTGGAGTTTGCATGTTCTCACCGTGCTTGCCACATTAAAAAAAACATGCATGTTAGGTTAATTGGCCGGTCTAAATTGTCCCGAGGTGTGAATGAGCGAGCAAATGTCTGTCCCTGCTTGCCCTGCGACTGGCTGGCAACCAGTTCAGGGTGTCCCCTGCCCACTGCCTGAAGATAGCTGGGTTGGGCTCCAGCAACCCCGCGACCACTGAGGATAAGCGGTGCAGATAATGGATGGATGGATGAATGAATGAATGAATGAATGAATGGATGGATGAATGAATGAATGAATGAATGAATGAAATAGTGCTGTATGATTGGAGAAATACCAGTATAGTATAATAAAGTGACATATTGAAATCAGTAAAAATAACTCTCATGGGTATTGACATACTGCACACATTTCCAGCCCTCCTGATTTGGCTGTGTGCTACCCGAATGATGTCATCTTACTTTACTACCTCATCTCTTTAATACTCTGTCTCTTTCTTATCCAACAACGGGAGTGCAAATTACGTCCCTCCCCTCCCCAATGATGTGATTCTCTCCATCTGCAGCTCTTCCTAGAGGGTTCTCGACAATCATCGGGTCATAAAAGAGCACTCATACTTTCCATCAGCTCATCATCACGCAAGGTGTTTGTGATGTTTTGCATGGCTTATTTTTATTTGTGTAGTAAAACAGCTTTAATAACTATTTTTGTTACTTTAAAAATAATTTCTTGTATGTCAAAGAATTTGATTTTTTAGCAGTACTTCAGTCAGCTGCATAGAGAACAGTAAACAATATAATAAAATAACAATAAGCAGTATAAAGGGAGTGTAATTACTTATGTAACACAAGGAAAAGAGAGATTAAAATAATTATTATTATTTTGATAATATAAGATCAGGAAGGTTCAGGGAAGGAAGGAGCACCACAGAACATATTTTTCATCTTTGTATCCTATGTGAGAAGTTTCAACAACACTAGAGAGAGAGTATGGCAAGTCGCTTTATGGCCCACCATGCAGAAGTACAACATGGGCTAAAAACTAATTTAGACCATTGAACCACTGTATGCCAATACCAACAGTGCGGTACTGATCAATGGTACCATTGGAGCGTGGTTTCATTCTCTTTGCAATTTTACTCAACATCTTCCTGGAAAGGATCATGTCCGAAGCCCTAGGGCAACATAAAGGTACGATCAGTATTGGGGGGCACAAGATCGCTAAGCTTTGTTTTGCTGATGATATTGCCGAATTGGCAGGAGACGAAAAGGAACTCAGAGATCTGGTCAATCACCTGGACAAAGCATCAAGCCAATATGGGATTGAAATCAGCACAGAAAAAACAAAAGTTATGACCAACAATCCCCAAAATATCATCACCAACATCACCGTCAACCACAGAGAGCTAGGACCTGTCACCAAATTTAAATATCCTGTGGCTGTCATATCAGAAGAGGGGCCATAACCAGAAATCATGGCCAGGAAAATCAAACCACAACCGCACTTGCCAGATTTGAACTAAATGTAAATGGTCTGCATTTATATAGCGCTTTTCAAGCCACTGAAGACCTCCCAAAGCGCTTTACAATGTGCTTCACACATACCCATTAACACACATTCACACGCCGATAGCGGCCGTGCAGCAATGCAAGGCTACTACCTGCTTACCGGGGACATTAGGGATTCAGTATCTTGCCCAAGGACACTTCTGCATATAACATGGAGGAGCCAGGAATCAAACCTGTGACTTCTTGATACCACTGCCTTTTAAATCTTTTTGCCTATTTATGTCATGATTACTGATGTGATTCACCTGTGCCCGCTCATTTGGCGCCAACCGTCACGGGTTGTGATTGGCTCCCTCTCACTATTTGAACCCAGTCCTGTCAGTCCCATGTTGTCAGTCCGTCTGCAAACCTCTGTGTATACAAGGCTAGCCTTTTTCGACCCTGACTCCCACCTGCACCATTTTTCTGCTTCCGTTTGTTTGTCTCCGGCTATGACCTGTTTTGATCCCGACCACGTCTGCTTTTCCATCCCGGCTTACGACCCATTTTTGATCCCGACTACGTCTACTCTCCCGTCCTGGCTTACGACTCGTTTCCGATCCCGACAACGTTTTTGATCTCCTGTCCCGGCTATCGACCTGTTTTTCCGTCCCTGACACCGCCATCGACCGCTACGGAAGATCCACTTCCGTAATCTGATCACAATCCGATTGCGAGAGCGACTTGCTTCCCGTGTCTAGCAAGCACCGGATCGCGGGCGCTGCCCTTCCTCTCTCTATCTCAATAAACTTGTGAGAAACGTTACACGATTGGGTCTACCCTTTGTTCTGGGCGTTATAATTTATGTTGATATCTTTTTAAAAAATCTTGTTTTCTTTGTCTTTATTATGTGTTCATCCCGGAGTACCGCATGTAACCTGATTGTAAAAAAGTATTCACTAGTTTCTATTCATTAACAATAAAGACAATTCTAATTATAATTTTAATTTTTGTTCCATTTCTCAGGATACCACAGTTTTTGCAAGATGTACATCTACTAGTTGTCTTTCTCTTTAGCTGCCGATTTTTCCAATCGTAATGTATTATGCTGCAATGTTCATAAGGAGAGGCAGTAGCTCTGTCGACGAAAACAAACCCATCCGCACCTTCATACACAATATCGAGTTATTAATAAATCCCCCAAAAAATTACATTTAATGCAATAAACAAGTTTCACTTAAGTTGAGAAAAAAATGTATGCTAAATGAAAATAATATTCATTTCTGAATACAATTTCTTTCAAATATTTCAGAAAAAAATTGAATATATAAAAACACCTTACATCTTGACAGGTATGAATCGACCCATACGCAGTATTATGACACTATGTTTACTGGGGTAGTGTTAAAATTTTACTCTTTAAGTGTTAATTTAACACTGTTTGTTTTATGCTACTCAGTAATAGTATTAATTTAATCAATTTTACCACTAAAGAGTGTTAAATTACACTAACAATGAATTTGCATGCCAACCAGGGTTGAAAAAATGTTGCGCTTGAGGGCTCCATTGAATTTTTGAAAGTGGGGTTTCCACAAACTCTATGTAACATTGCCTCTCAATTATTAGCTAATCCCATAAAGAGTCGATTCTTTTAGACAAGCCTTTATTTGACTGGAGGGGGTGGGTTGGAAAATTTGGTGGGGGTGGGTGTTGTTATGTAACCAACAGAAGGATGGATTCATACATATGTGCGGGCAAATCTAAAGTGAAAAGGGCGACTTTTTCATGCTCAGACTTGCCGGCAAAATGAGAATGCCGCTTCCTGTTTATTTCAGACTGAATCAGGGAAAAAAAGCTGGCTTCCTTGCATCAAGACTAATTCTGTCAATTTGCACGCAAGACCATAAAAATGCATTTGAAATATTACAGAGAAATGTCACTGCATGTAGTTTGCAAACATCCTATGCCTGGACCCACAAAAATTAAACTTTGACTTTTAGAGTGCTTGGTTGTTGTCCCTGAGTGCAATCATGTCAGAGTCAGGGTTTGATTCCCTCTTTTTATTCCTCTCGATAGTCCTTACATTATTTCTTCACTCACTTACTGGCTCTAGTTTCCACCCCACAGCTGGTGTCACTTGCCCTGATTATTCTCCAATCTCACCTCACATTTCACAATTTAAACCCTCTGTTTCCTTGGCTTGGTGCTAATTGATTGCTGATCTTGTCACGTCCTAAGCACTCTTGTCACAGTCTTGTTTATAAAAGTGAGCATAACCCTTCCTGCCTTACTGGATCTGGATTACCGCCTGCTCAATTCTCGGACTGCTGACTTTGCTAAAGTGAGTTTACCGGATCACCGACCCCTTACCTGCCTCTTGGACCACGACTACTGTCTCTTGTAATCTTGATCCTGCTGCCCGATAACTTACTCCCTGCGACCAATTCCTGTCCGAATAAAGACTTCTATTGCTGCACATATCTGTCTGTGTCCTGTGCTTCCGCACAACCCCGGTTGGGTCCCTGACACTGTGTTAATTACATGAAAATTCATGCATCGAATATAGGAGAATATAATCCGGGGGGGAAAGTGGATCGAGATATTCTAGTGAAGTTGTCTTTTTCTTTAAAACAAATACAGTTTTGGTCATATACAAGAATATATACTATATATGGACCTATAAAGTGATACGTCGCTCTGATGTAAATCTGGTTTAGGAATCGTGCAGTAAGTCTCTTGTTCACAGCTTTCACATTTGAATTCCATTATGTTACGAAACATTTTATGGGAGCCTAAGTGTCAGACTGATTCTGTGATGACAACACCTCTTTGCACGAGCCTCAGTCAACTTCAGCACAAAGCAAGATCGTGCTAGCAAAAGCATTCCGCTTTCAATCAAATTTGACAGCATCTATTCCTGATATTGTAGGCAAGTGGCAGGCAAACTTTGATTTGCAGGCCTGATTGGGTTACAAAATATGGAAAACGGGCAGTGTATATGTTTTATTTCATTTTGTTTTTCTTTATTAGTAGACTATCTAACCCAATTGGGGTTAAAACTCTCAGGATTAAAGTAATATTTATTATCCTTTTGAATCACTAAAATTTATAATATGCATTAAAAACTAATGGCAAGTTCAGAATTATTTTTCTTTTTATATTACTTGAGTACACATGAATATGTCATCAAAAATATTTTCAGGGGAGGGGGGACACACAATGGGACCAAGAATGGCACCAAGACAGCAACACATTTTTATAGTAGTACTTAATTTACCATAATGTATATCATCATTATATTTTTACCATTTGTGTAAGGCTGGCCGCACCAATAAGCCTGATTGGCATGTGGCCCAATGGCCATAATTTGACAACCCCTGTTATAGGCTATCAATCAAGTGATATTTGCTCATGTGGATGGTTCATTTTGCAGGTTTGGAATTCAATCAGGGCGACACGGCGGATGGGTAATTAGCGCGCAGCCCCACGGTTCAGCTACCGCAGCCTTCCTTTGTGGAGTTTGCATGTTCTCCCCATCCCTGCGTGGGTTTCTTTCCACATTCCAAAAACATGCATGTCAGTTTAATTGTCCAAATTGTCCCTAGGTGTGAATGAGCAAGTGAATTGTCTGTCTCTGTGTGCCCTGAGATTGGCTGGTAACCAGTTGAAGGTGTCCCCTGCCCACTGCCTGAAGTTAGCTGGGATGGGCTCTAGCAACCACCCTACTGAGGATAAGCAGTGCAGATAATGGATGGATGGAAGGAATTCAATCAATTTCCATCATCCTTCTGATACTTAAACTAATCAAAGAAGAAAATACATAAACATTAACTTGCAACCGTAAATCTTGTATATGATCCAACAAAAACATAGATTTAAGCAATATATTATAAAAAAATGAGCTTTGCTCTTATTATTTTGTTGATTATTTAATCCAATTTTGATCTAGTCAGAAACCCTTTTATTTTATGATAAATACATAGAGTGCAGTTAAAAAGTATTTGCCTCCTTTCCCATTTCCGTGCATATTCATCTTTCACAAAGGTACCAGATAATCAAACCAATTTAATATTACACAGAAACAACCCAAGGAAATACAAAATGCAGTTTTGAAATGTTGATTCCATTTATTAAGGCACAAAAAAAAAAATCAAAACATATCTGGCCCTATGTGAAAAAGTTGTAATTGCCCCTGAACCTAAGAGCGAGTCGTATCCCCTTTGGCACCGATAACCAAAATCAAACATCAACGGTAATTGGTAATGAGTCTTTCACAACACTCTGGAGGAATTTTGGCCAACTCTTCTTAGCAAAATAGCTTTCAAATCTGTTTTCTAGCATGAACTGCCTGTTTAAGGACAAACCAAAGCATCTTAATTTGATTTAAATTCAGAATTTGACTTGGCCATTCCAGAAACTTCTTTTTTTATATATTTCAGTCATTCAGAGAAGGACTTACTGGTGTGTTTCAAATCGCTGTCCTGATCCAAGTGTGTTTGAGTTTGAGGGAACAAACTGATGGCCGGACAGTCTCCTTCAGGATCCTATGGTAAACACCAGAATTCGTTATTCCGTACACCTCAGCGACTTGACCAAGTCTTGAGGCAGCAAAGCGGCCCCAGACTATAACACTGCCATCACTATGCTTTACTCTTGGCATCATGTTCTTTTTGTCAAATGCTGTGACATTTTTACGCAAGATGTAATAGGTTGAACACCCTCCAAAATGTTTAATTTTTGACTCATCAGTCCACAGAATGTTTGTCCAAAAGTCTTGAGGATAATAAAGACGTTTTTCAGCAAATGTGAGGAGACTCTTTGTGTTCTGTTGTGACAGTGGTGGTGTTTGTCCAGGAACTTTACCATGGATGCCATTTTTGGTCAGTGTCTTATAGTGGAGTCATAAAGACTGACTTTAACTGATGCTACTTTAGTGGTTGACTAATTTCTAATTATTAAAACCAGGTAATAATAGTAATAATGTTTCATACGGTAGCAAAAAACAACGTGACAGTAATTAATGCAACCTTGCGCTGATGAATGAACAGTTTTACAAAAAGAGTTACGCAATCTTCACAGCAACACTCGTGTATTGAGTCCCTTAATAGATGGGCTACAGTTGATGCGTTTATCTGTAAAAGTGATTGATAGGCCCTACCACTGCTTGTCTAATCCAGTCTTCAGACCTCTGACCGGACTCTCACGGCGCTCCAACGCAAGTGTAGCGGATTGACGTCAAACTGGATCACCGCTAACCCCCCAAACGCCCGCGTGTCGACACACAAACGCAAAAAACGCTTTTTCCCGCACACATTGGAAACACACACGTTCACACAGAGGCTAATTGTTCGTCGAGCGCCAACCCCACGACGCCGTACTTCTAGATTTCAAAGGCCAAGGTCAGACGGGAGCGCATTGACCAGGAAGTTACGCAGTAATGAGGCCAATTAGGAGGATGCGGGCAGCAGGGTATTCCATTTCTCGACTTCTTCGACCACTTGGCGAGGACAAAGACTCACTTTGTCCCTGTAAAACCATCTGTAAAAATGTTAAAAGCAATAAACATGTACGTTCTCATTGGATTTTTGCTGCCACGGTGAAACTCTTTTGACACATGCAAGGGGAAAAAATATGTGTACACCCGTGGCAAATCGTGCTACTGTTCTTTGGCTTTTAACAGAACCATTTTTATACGCATCATAATCATACCCCAAAAGGGTGGAGGGGTTAAGAAGTTAGGGGGCTAGTGTTCGGGTTATGGTTAGAAGGTTATGGGTTATGAGTTAAGGTGTTAGGTTTGGGGAGTTTAGAGGGTTATGTTTTCTGTCGGGTTATGGGGTTCAGGGGTTAGGGTTGGGTTAGTCGGAGTTAGTTTAAAGCGGTTACTGTTAGAGTCTTACAGTTCAGAGGTATGTGGGTTAGGGTTAGACTAAGTGCAAATTGATAAGGTGCAGGGATCCTGTAAGCTCAAAAAAAGAGGACCGCGCTGGCCGGGAATTGACCCGAGTCAACTGCTTGGAAGGCAGCAATGCTAATCAAAACACCATCATCACTGTATCAACTCAAGGTCCACCAAAGTTGAAAACCTGAATAAGAGGGTGGGGGTATCTGGAATGCCTTGTTTCAGGTAGAAAACCGCTGGACCGTTGGAATTGGGTTAGTCCACAATCATGATTCTGGAATCATATGGCTCTGTAGCGCAATGGATATCGCATTGGACTTCTATGTAAATAGACACAGCAGTAATTCAAAGGTTGTGGGTTCGAGTCCCACCAGAATCGCTTCAGTTATAACTTTATTACATACTGACAACCCATCTATGACAACCCAATTAGACCTTTACACCCAAAAATGTTATTCTGGTGAATCCAACCAAGGTGACATACTCATAAATCACACCTGTGCTCCAATTGTTTGATTGGGGAGATTGCTCTTATTTCAAAAGGCGGACCTGTTTTCAAGGACCAAAAGCAAAAATAGATTGTGATAACTATAATTTGAACAGAAACGCAATGAATTTGGCAGGAGTCATATCCGGGTTAACTGCTTGAATGCAGCAATACCAAATTTTGGTAGTTTTTGTGGAGGATGCGTAGGTGTTGTGTTGTAGATGGGTGGCGCAACGGTACAACACACAGGTAGGCTAGCCAGCTGGTAAAAATGGCTAACTGGGACCAATCTGCAGAAAAACCGGAGGCTGGCTGACCGAACACATGCAGTAAGCTTACTTTTGTGTACAGTGCAATAGTAAAACGTCAGCTCTCTTGCAGTCAAAGTCCCTCTTTCTATTGTTTTGTGTGTCCTGTTGTTATGGCAACAAGATAATCACACAGTGACCAGCATGTGTCCATTAATAAGCCCTTATGGAAGGATTAATACTTCCATTTCAGCAAGAGCAGCCAGTGTGCCTCAATAACAAACCATAATTAACAGTTCCATTGTTCAGGCTTGTTTAACTGTGAGGCTTATTTAACAAGAACATTTTTATACTGCGAACGTCGTAACGCTGTTTGTGTTTCGTTGTCGCTCAAGAGAAAAGTCCAATTGGGCGGTTTAATTGGGTATTAAAAGTTTTTTTTGTTTTTTTTTGCTGGACTTCTTTGTTCTCAGTCCACCGCGGTGAAAAGCGGCTTTGGGGCTGAATCACAGCAGACGTCATGACCTCAATCCAAATGTGTCCCATGAACCCAGTGTTCTTCTTTTTCTCTTTTTGCATGCTTAACGACTCTAATTTACTGATGTTCTGTTGGAGGATGTCCTTTCAAGCCACAAAAGAGAGAAGTGTTAAACAGAGTTTATGGGCATTATTGGTTGCATTGCATAACTCAGAATTCTTCATGTTACGTAATCTATAACTGAGTAGCCACATAACTCAATCACTTAAACCAAAAGAGGAATCGCCCCATTCATGTCATATCCAAGGGGCTAAAATACAGAGTGATTAACACAGCCAAAAAAATCATTTGCAACTCCCTGCCCCATTTGGAGGACGTTGCTGGCTTGCGATACTGCAATAGAGCAATCAACATTTTAAAGGACTTCTCTCATCCAGACCACGACTTTTTTAAGCTGCTGCCCTCGGGTAGGTGCTACAAATCTCTTAAAACAAGGACTAACAGGCAAGTATCTTCCTCAGGGCCATCAACACTGTAAACAAAAATGCAAGACTGTGAAAATAATATATATTGCCAGTTGTATTGAAAAATGGATTTCATTTCATTTACAGATTTATTTGGAAATTTGTTGCTGCTAAATTGTTTTGTATTACTTTTCATTGCGTTATTTTTGCAATCCACTTTCAACTTGAGCCTGTCTCTAAGCAGTGACTTGTAAATAGTTGTTCCTATTCATCAAGAAATTCTTTTTTTTAATCTTCTTTTTATCTTATCTTGTCTTTATTCTATTCTATTCTATTCTATTCAAGCTACTACCAGAAATCAATTCATTTTAAATATTTCAATGTCACAGTTGCCCATTGCCCTCACTTGGGCCCGCCCGTTTGGCGCTAGCTGCTGCTCGTTGCCTGATTGGCTTCCCTCCTATTCAAACTTAGTTCTCTCATTCACTCCTGGTCAGTCCGTCAACGAACCTCTTCACTTGCAAGAATTGTATTTTGACTCTGTCCGGTATCCTGCTCGTGTATCCGGTGTCAAACCCGCCTGTCTCGTCCTGTCCGGTATCTAGCTCCAGTATCCGGTATCGATCCCCCCTGTCTCGTCCTGTCCGGTATCTTGCTCCGGTATTGGTCCCATCTGTCTCGTCCTGTCCAGTATCTTGCAGTAGTCTCCAGTATCCGGAATCGATCCGTCTGCCCTGCCCTGTCCGGTTTCTTGCTGTAGTCTCCAGTATCTAGTATCGATCCCGTCTGTCCCGTCCTGTCCGGTATCATGCTCGTGTAATTAGTATCTGGTATCTATCTCGTCTGTCCCGTCCGGGACGCTATTTTACTGTTGTATCCAGTATCCGATATCAATCCCGTCTGTCCCGTCCTGTCCGGTATCCTGCTCGTGTATCCAGTATCAGGTATCGATCCCATCTGTCCTGTCTTGTCCGGTATCTGCTCGTGTATCCTGTATCTGGTATCGATCCCGTCTGTCCTGTCTGCCAATCACCGGATCGCTGGCGTTTGTGTTCCGGTGCATGACTGCCCCATTCCCGTAAAATAAAGCTTGTGTCAAAACGTTACGCATCTGACCACCGTCTGTTCGGGTTTTGACATTTCAATATTTTTTTAATCTGAAATGACATCTGATGCAGTAAGATGCATGTAAATAAATGAATAAACAAGTAAATGACTAAATAAAGAAAGATAAATATAGATGTATACAGTGTACACACACACACACACACACACACACACACACACACATACACACGCATATTCATATATATACATATCTATATCTATATCTACATACATACATACAGCGTTCTCCATCCGGGCACCGGTGCTGTGGAATGCTCTTCCCCCTGAGATTCGATCTGCAACCTCAGTGGAAATGTTTAAATCTAAACTTAAAACTCACTTCTACTCCATTGCATACGAATAACCTACTCCTCTTGTCGGTTGAAAATAGTTTGTGTAATATAGTGTAACAATCTGTGAAGCCCTTTGAGACTCTTCGTGATTTAGGGCTATACAAATAAAAATGACTTGACTTGACTTGATATATATATATATATATATATATATATATATATATATATATATATATATATATATATATATATACTTCTGTAAGAGCAAGGTTTGCATTTATAAAAAAAAAGAAAATTTAAAAAATATATTTCATAGAACATTAATATAAGAAAATCATGGTTTTACAACTAAAATCAATTGATTCATTCATAAATGGTGATAATATTTTAAAGCCTTTAGTCTTAATTAAGTATTCGTGATTTGATTAACCCTAATTCCGATCTATAAGGCGCACTTTTAAATTTCTGACAAATTTGGGTGTTTTATGTTTACCCCTACAGTCCGGAAAATCCAGTAGTTACCATAGATTTTTCTATATTGAAGCAGGTATGTTCCCACAGAAATCAGATAACTTTTACCAGTATTGTATGATTGTGTTAAACAAAATAATTGTGCATTGTTATCAGGTCTTTCTGTCGTGCCAACAGCCCTAGGTGGGTCCAGACACACAGTCTGGACAATGTCTAGGGTCAAGGCCCTCCTACAGAGCGCTCCCCATAGGTCACATCCTGTCCGAAATAGGGGACAGAAACAAGAAGACGGGGCTGGCAGGCGTTCTTCTTACTGTGAGAGGTGGGAGGCAGAATGGCAAAGGTCAGAACTGTGTTCTCAGGTTTCAAAGCTAGCTCGAGGGGGGCCGAGGTGATGAGGTCACTGCGGGTAGTTTAGCTCTAGTTAGGGCCACTGTGTCGTTGCACATCACGGTAATGGCTTCCGCAATTAAACACTAAAAATGGAAGCAGTTATATCCTCTTGTAAATAAGGGAGGGTCAGGGTGGCGTGGCCGCTTACCTGCTGTGCCTCGCGGCACATGCTCAAAAGGAGATTGAAGTCGGTGTTGTTGTCGTACTGCGGGATTAGTCGGCAATCAAGCAACGAAGGCGGCTCAGGTTTTTCGGCCTGAGTGGACAAACACAACCCCAGTGTGAGCTCAGTTAGCAATAAAAGACCTGTGGCTCCAGCGGGCTCTGCCGTTTGTGTGTGCCGAAGTGCAACTGTCTGTGGAAGATGGATGGGGGATTGGAAAAAATGTCTTTGGAGATTACAGAAGCAAGACCTAAAGAGACCACGGTGATACCGTTACATACGGGATTAATTTGTTACTGGATCATACAAAATAACTGAAAACCAATCAACCCATACTCGTACTTAGATTTTCTCTCATATTTGGGCAATTTTTTTGTTGGAAAGACATCTCATATCTCGAGCAGCCACTGTATACAGTAATTTGGTGTACCCTTACTTAAAAACTGCTACGTATCTGATTCCAGATCTCATCTCATCTCATTAGCTGCACCGCTTATCCTCAGTAGGGTCGCGGGGGTAGTGGAGCCCATCCCAGCAATCATCGGGCAGTGGGTAGGGGACACCCTGAACTGGCCAGTCGCAGGGCACACAGGGACAGACAACTCGCTCGCCCATTCACACCTAGGGACAATTTGGACCGGCCAATCCACCTGAAATGCAGGTCTTTGGAATGTGGGAGGAAACCGGAGTGCCCGGAGGAAACCCACGCAAGCAAGGGAGAACATACAAACTCCGCACAGGAAGTCCGGTAGCTGGATTTGAACCCAGACAGGAGGTTCCCAAGAACTTAGAACTGTGCCGCACACACGCTAACCACTGCGCCGCCGTGCTGCCCCTGATTCAAGATATAAAGTTAAAAATAGTTTTCTGAGGTGGGTGCTTCATAATTGAAGTAGAGTAAGATACTGCAGAATCCACAACCAATGTTAGTGCAAACCCTCATGAGCCTTAAACCAGGTGGCCAGCAGTGTTTTATGTCAAACATACGCGGCATCAAGCAGGCTGGTGTCTTATTGGCTAACATGTCAGCCCCAGAGTCAAGAGGTCAGGGGTTAAAATCTCTGCTCCGGCCCTCCTGAAACAAGTTTACACGCTTTGTGGCAAGACCTACTTCATCCAACATGAATGTTAGGTTCATTAAATACTTTGAATTACATTGAGCTCAGTTGTACATATAGATAGTGCAAAAATGAATAATATATATATTTTAAAACTCAAGGTTTAGTTTTTAATTTTGACATCTAAGTCTAGTGGGTTAGAGCACTTTCTTTAGCCCAAGTACAATTTTATCTGTGTGTAAGATGATCACGGAATGTATGACATTACCTATGTAATAATATATAATCCAATTTTCTTCTTTTCCCCTTCCATCTCTTTGGTGAGTGCGAAGGAACAGTTCCTCGAGAAATGGGAATTTACTTTCTTTTATCATGTCACCATTCTTAGCCATAGTAGTTGCTATATAACTTAAGCAAAACTTGTTTATTTATTTGTTTGTTTGTTCGTTTATTTATTTTCTGTCAACTCATAACAGTAACATTGGAAATATTTACAAATAATAAAGAAGTATTCTGCTAGACAATTACTGCGCTTCACGGTTTTCTATGCTTTTCCTTGTCTGCAGCACTCTTTGTTGGAAATGTATTTTCATAAAACAATGCAACATTTTAATTAGTCCATTCCCTTTAATTATTGGATCCAATTAGTTACTAATGCTGATTATCCGTTGCTACAGAGAAGCTAGGGCCCTCCTGACCCATTGTCATGAAATGGGGCTTGTATCTCTGACTTTTATCCCTCCCCTTTACAGAGGATTGGAAAAATCTTCGTCTCCTGACAAATTAAAAGTACATCGCTGCCACGAGCGGCTGCCTTTTCCAGCAGCTGCCCTATTGTTTTGTTGTCTGCTCCTATCTTCGGTGTTTTTTCTTCCCGTTTTGACAACTACACTATGGATTACTTCTATCCTATAGGACATGGGTTTTAGCGCACAAAAATGCACGTATTCAAGGAATTTCAACTCCTTGCCCTGAAGAATTCTCGTGCCGGCGTGATGCAGGGGCCTATCGTGGAAGAAGCGGCCAGCGAAGCGGCCAGCGAAGCGGCCAGCGAAGCGGCTAGCGGCGTTATAAGTCTTCAGTACCATCCGTAATCATGGTAAATGCGAACTCACGACCAAATAATATCATCGAGTGCTGGTGGAAAACATAGAAGCGCACAGGGAGCGCAGTTGCTGTGTTTTGCGGAAACTTGGCTCACGTTTAGCATTCCGGACGCTAACGTGTAGCCACCCGGAGCTACCGGCTTCAACGCCGCTAAACAGGGACACGAAAGCCGGGGGGAATCGGAGAGGAGGCGGACTTGCTAACACGAGGTGGTGTATCCCTGGATTTTCACAGAGAAAAGTTTTCCATCTGCCGCAGGGATGTCGAACTTTTGGACTGGCGTGACGTCATCTGCTCCACTACAAGCACCCCTAGGGCATCATGTTAATCTGTTAATAAACAACGGGGTAGACTGCTGGAAGTGTGAATTTCCCTACGTGGATGAATAAAGTATCTATCTATCTATCTATCTAGAAGCATAATACAGGGGAAAGGTGAACACTTAGGGAGGCTCCTTTCATTACTGACCAGTGACACTTGGTGTCACTTGTCGTGATTACTCTCTGTAACACCCCACCTGCTTCACTATTTAAATACTCTGGTTTCTGGGCTCGGTGTTAGATAGTTGCCTATCTTACCATGCTCCAAACCTTTTTTTCATAACGTTATTTATTTCTAGTGTACCAAACCCTTGCCTCCTTTCTTGACCGCGACTGCTGCCTCTGATGATTGAAAAACTGCTGATTCCCCGTGAGCCGAACCCTGTTTGAAATAAAAAACACTGTGCTTTTCTGCTTTGTGCTTCTACACCACCCTGAGCGTGTCCTTGACATACTGAGGGCACTTTGATGAAATGTTAAAAAATAAGGGAATTGTGGCTTGGGTTACCTCGCAGATTATATTGTAAGCAGAGAGTGCGTTAACAAATTTGTTGAAGAGTATTTTCCTTACCTTTACCAAAGAAAGGAGGAAGAAGATAAAAGAGACAAAGTAGGGAGGTGAAAGGGGAAGTAATGGGATGGTGTCTAACTCTGGGTCTTGCAAGGCTAACCAATTAGCGATTGCTATCGGTGGGTTAGTGGTTCGGTGAGGCTCTATAACAGACTATTCTCGTGACATCGTTTTGTATTGATTTGTTATTGGCCATTAGATTAACAAAAATGCCTATTTTGATATGTGACATTGATATGTTGACACTGATTATCTTCTAGCCCTCATAAACTACATCTAACATTTAACTTCATTAAACTACATGTAACATCAGGAAAATATGAGAAAAGTTGCATGTGACACCCTGCTATGACCCAGTCTTGCAGTCCAAGCAAATCCAAGGGACAGCACAAAAGGAAATAGATGATGGAGTAAAAAGAGATGAAGCAAGATGTCATTCCTCTGGCTCAGGGCCCGAAGAATAAGTGGTTGTCTTGGTTGGCTCGCGCCGGAAAGTGAATGCATGTATTCAGACGGTGGAGAAGGGCAGCAGGGGTAGAACAAGAATAAAGGGAGCTCAGCATGGGTGTGTGCCATACAAAGGAGGAAGGGAGGATATTGCCAAGTTACAAAATGTTCTGTCATGATTCAACCCGAATACTCCCAAAACGTTTCCAAACAGCTGTGTGGATAAAAAGGGAGACATCAAAGTATATCTTACATCCTTCCGTTGTTTTGTTTGCACCCCGAGAAAGAGTTTGGCAACCCTCAACTAGAAATATCCATGTTGTTTTGTGAAGTACTTGAGCAGGTGCTATCTCACTCTAGCGATATAGAACTTTGCGCACAGCGTGGCGTGACGCCAGGGAAGGAGACCAACTGGGTCGAGCTTACGTAAGCCCCTCAAAACACACACTAAGAGAAGAGTCTCGGGTACTTATCCAGATGTGACGAGTGCGTTGGTGCACTCCTGACAGACGCGTGGCTCTGTTTCCCGTCGCTGCGAAATCCAATCGACATGTGTTCTGGTCCGAGTCCAGCAACTCCCACTGATCTACTTAGCCGGAAAACACAGCCGGAATCAAACAAGCCGCGATGGAATGGAACACTGCATACGTCATTATTAGCAGCGCTCTTGAAGAGGTGAAAACTGGCCAATTAGTTGCAAAATATTTAGGTTGAAGATGAATGGACCAAATGGATTTTTACGTGTCGTATTAGAATAATTGGAATATTATTGTTACATTTTTGTCCGAAAAAAGAAAAATAATCAGCTTCATAGACGACATTTAATCATACCAAATATCAATATTATTGATACTTGGTAAGTACGTGGGTCAGATCAGTAATGATGTCCTGGGATCAATACTGTCTTCCGTTAATCACTATAATAATCTTGTTCGGGGGTCCCAAGACTATACACAGATTATAACTTTCAATTTGGATTCAGTTGTGTTTACACTTAGTTGCACTACTCACTTTCCTTTCAAAATATTGTAACATGGGAGGTATTTTAGATGACTTGTTCACATTGTTATAAAGTATATGTGTTTTAGTTACATTGCTGATTTTTTTGGTATGACTCTCCCTGTTCCAAAAGAGTTGTTATAGAATTGTCTATACTTATTTTCTATACTGTTAAAGTTTGTGTTGCAGTGAATGAATAAAAACATAAACATTTTAAGAGCTCAAGTATTTGTGCTTATCGTAATTATACATTATCTCAAGGGGGTCAATTATTCAATAAGTATAGGTATCAGATCAGTATTGATCGATACTAACCTGTATTTACTTGGATCGGATCGATACAGTTGGATTAAAATGTAATCATATTGTCACTACCCCATGAGTTTTCCAGCTATATTAGTTTTATTATTTAATCATAATATTTTTACTCTAATTACTTTAAATATCCATTTAGTTTTTATAAATGCACGTTCTGCTTATCCACATATTTCAATGAAGTATTTACCTTCTGTATTCATTCGATGTTTCAATGTGCCCATTTATTCGTTACTTTCCCAGTATTGTTTCCAAGTGCCCTTGAATCTACCATACTTAATCAGAACCCGTGCAAAATCCAGTTTGATCCAGTCTGAGATTTTTTGTAAGGATGATCCTCCCTAGCCTTTCCAGTGGAAAATTCCCGTTTTGTTAAGTTTAATTTTCCATTTTGTCAAATACACGCTTTTCTCCTATAAGAGAGGGGCGAGCCATGCTTCGATGCCTTTTGTAGGAGAATGCTCTCCAAATGAACTGGTGCAGAGTATAGTTAGTTTTATTTTATTTTGTAACAACTGAACTGATTTGCCTTCTTCAGCTTATTTTTCCTTTGTCCAAATACTCGTTCTGGTCCCTGGAGCTGAACGCAGCGAGACAAGGATTGTCTACGCCTACAATACCAACATTTCAAGTATCGCGCACCCTTAGAGAAAGAGTTTCTAACACAGTCTGTGCTTTTCTACAGTATTTTTACCCTTACTTAATAAAGTCCCCACAGAAAAGGCAGGGAATACAATGTTCTAGCTTGACCTGTAGACATTTTGACAGGTATTGAAAGGTATTTCCAATCAGGTCTGTTTACTATCTGAAAAAACGCAGACGTTTGTCGACAAGGCCGGTTGACCACAGTCCACCGAGAGAGCTAAAACGAGTACTTGAAAGTGCGTATGGTCTTGATCAAAAAAGCACACGCAGATTGCAGACAGCCTCCTTTGTCAAGCTTATCAGCGGCGAGTGAGAGATCAAAAAGCCTCGGGCTGCCGCCAATCGCACAGAACGAAGGAACAAAACAAAACTGATAACGAAAAGGAGAGGAAGAAATGAGGTTCAGGTCATGCAAGGCAAACATGTCCGAGATTGGAAAGATTGGATTTCAGCGGAGGCGGATGACAAAGGAACAGCACTGTACTTTGAACAAACATGTCAAAGGTATTCATCGTATACGTTTATTGCCGTATTCTAAACAGGAAGTCTTTAATTTCAATAAAAATATTACAGTGGCGTCAGCACTTTTTTTTTTATTCATTCCTTTTGTTTTAGTCTTGTATATTGATAGATTTATTCTTTTCCTAATAGGACACTTGCAAGGGAGAATGAATAGGATGCCAGTTTGTTAGCTTGATTATTGTACCTCACCTTATTTCACTATTTCTGTCATGAACCAGAACAAGATCAGGACCCAAATGCGTGACGTTATTCACACAAGCCTTTTATTTTACGTCTTGCTGGGCAGAGGTTCGTTGACGGACCGACAAAGGAAGAGTGAGAGGACTAGGTTTAAATAATGACAGGGAGCCAATCAGAGCCTGCAGCGGTTGGCGCCAAATGAGCAGGCACAGGTGATTCACATCGGTAATCGTGACAATTTGACTATTATGCAGTATATTCTATAATTTTTATATTGTATCTTTGTCACTATCGGCTAATATGCTGGATCTGCCTTTTACAACATAAATTATTTGATAATAAAAAAGGGCTCAGGAGAGGGTTTTTAGAACAGGTTTGGAATTTGCAGTTGGCAGGCCGTTCAGTTGACACTTACACCTTCAGTCAGTCTGAATTAGTTATGTGTCGTTTGCGATCGAACCAGCTCGATTAGTCGTCGTTAGTGAATAGCACATTTTTTCTAAGGATTGTGTTGTTGACTTTAAATTTGTTGAGTATAATAAAAGGTTAAAATTATTTTGTATTATATTTATTTTTTGGGACATCTGTGAATATTTTATTTTATGTTTTCTGTGATTTACATTCAATGTGTTTTACATAACAAATGTAAAGTTTATTCTTGTACTACATAGTTTGTTGTTGCGCTGAATAGTCAACAACTTTAATTAACATTTTGTGGTGTTTTTCAGAGATTCTAAATTGCTTGAAGTTGACATTAAAGTTGTTAAGTATAAAAAAGTTCAAAGTTTAAAGGAGTTTAACAACACTTCGACATCTTATAGAAGAGTGAATAAATTTATAATACTATGATTTATTTATTTCTTTCATTTGTACATAATATAACATTATTATTAGTGATAAACTGATTGAGGGGGCCCCCATTTTCCCCCTCACTTTTTCTTCTTCTTCCCCTTTATCTTTTTGTATTTTTCTATTTTTTTGCTTTATTTTGCCCATTTTTCAAGTCATTACAAGTCTGAATCAATCCAACAACTATTTTTAGGCTATACAACTAGTGATCCCATTCTCCATTCGGGCCCCGGTGCTGTGGAATGCTCTTCCCCCTGAGATTCAGTCTGCAACCACAGTAGAAATGTTTAAATCTAAGCCTAAAACACACTTCTATTCTAGAGCATATGAATAACCTGTTTTTTATTTTAAGAATATCTGTGTATATGTGTGTTATTTGCCCTCATGTATGTTTTAGATCTGGTGATGGTGTCATAATAGTCTGTGGTTTGCAATAATTTGTGACTCTGTGTTTAAGGGCTATACAAATAAACATGACTTGACTTGATTTGACAACTTTTTTAAAAGCATCAATAACAACCTTAAAAAATTGCAATTGATTTAGGAATATAGCCACTTCACTCACCAAAAATGTTTTTTTTTATTTGAACACTATATCTATCCTCCTTTCTTTCCGCTAGACGATTTCAATTAATCTGTAGCAACAGATTCTCCGTGAGTTTGAGTTCCATTAAGTTTTTTTTGAACGCCATTGAAGTAAAAACTGAGAGCTGAGTTTGTCCTGTTGTATTTCTGCATTACATTTTTATTCTTTAGTAGGAATTAAATTGTCCATTCGACAGAAGCAGTGGTGATGCTGAATACACTTAATTTGCTTGTGTAGTGGGTTTGCGACCGTTTTTGTTTGTAAAAGTGATCATGTTTCCCAAAGCCTTCCAGAATCCAAATTTGAACCAATTGGAAATTGGATTAGCTGAACCCAAGGTTTCATTCTTACTTGTTCAGTCTCATGAGAGCCTGCAGATCCTCTTCTGCAGGCCTCAGGGTAGATTTCTGAGCCTAGCAACAAGTAATCCTAAAATGTGATTGGTTAAATGCTTAGATATGAAAGTACACGCCTGGAAGCAGCGACAATAGGGGAAAGCATTGAAGGGAAGCTGACAAACAATTTGGAATTAATGTCTTGTCTATGTTACTCTCGTATTGATGGCCAACACATAATTAACATCAACTGATTCATATATTTTTCTAATCCAGCAGAGAAGGCCTTGCAGACCCTCACTGCCCTCCCCTGGAATTTGGCTTTGTGAGTTAAAAATAGTTTTCTGAGGTGGGTGCTTCATAATTGAAGTAGAGTAAGGTACTGGGTTGAGGGACACTCCCCCTACTTACGAACATTCGAGTTTTGAAAAACTGTAGATACGAACATTTTTTGGGGATGTCGAAAAATATCCGGACATTGCTGTGAGTTATATTTTGAATCGTGCACCTTTTTCCGAGTACAGGACTGTACTGTGGTGCTGCTTTCCGCCGCTACCGGCGTGTAGCGCTGTGAGAGGTCGCCCAGCGTGCACCCGAAGAAGAAATCCGCTTCCTCTTTCAGAGCGCTAAGAACTTTGACATTTTTATTCTTTAATATTTTGTACATCCATTCAATATGGTTGTTGGAAAGTGTAAAGAAGAGGCGAGCCGTTTCTTTTGAAATTAAAGTGGAATAAGCAAGCTTGATGCGGTTGAGAAAATGGCTGGATCGCTTTTTTTCTGCCACTTTCTACCACAGAGTAGAAGGTCGCCCAACTCTTGAAGCTCATCTTCCAAAAGTAAGTTAAACTTAACCTTATTTATCTTTATGGAGCATATTATTTTAAGATTTTTTTTTTCATGTTTTAGTACAAAACAATACAGGTTACTTATACAAGCCTTAAACATGCTTATACAAACCTTAAACATACAAACTAAAGCACTGAAGAATCTTACGAACAAATTCAATTTAGGAACGATCGTCCGGAACGTATCTCGTTCGTAAGTAGGGGAAGGTCTGTATTCTAATTTTGAAAACACACAAGTTTTTTGTGGCTTAAGTAGCAATGCGGCTAGTTTATGTCTTGTTTCGTTATAGAAGAAGACGACATTTCTTTTGAGTGGGAAAACAGCGCCAATTTTCAGTACACTTGTACCGCAACAACATGCAACAAAAAATATTGCTGTATTTATCATTCCTTAAATTGGTATGTACAAAAACAAAGATATATGAATGCCATCAATCCGTCTAACAAGAGGTAAACTAAGCTAGTTTAAAGTGTGCAAAAATATACAAAACATTATGTCTATACAGTGTAGCCTGCAAAAATCTACTTTCATTTATGGTAGTTTTTACAAAATTATACATGAATTGCTTTATTTTTGAATACATACAAGAAAAACTTGACCTACAATAAATGAAAATGTTCTTTTTGATTGCTTTGTTTTATCTCGTGATACGAATTTGGATCAAAACAACCGAAACCGTTAGCAGAAAGTGGAAACCTTAGCAAACTCTCCTTATCAAGAGTGCAGAAAGTGTGGGTTAATGTCCACCGCCTCGAAAAACGACAAAGCCTGATTGTGACATAAGGCAAGTTACGTATTAACTCCAACCTCATTAGCCGAGAGGTTCCGACCGTACACCAGAACAGAAGATAATAAAGCGATAACGTCATTTAAAGTGCTCCGGGAGTGGAAATGACCCAAGCTTTCGGCTGTGTTGGGCTTTTAAAAGCGATATAAAAGTGAAACATGTGACATGAAGGGCACAGTAAAAGCAGTTAGGGTGTTTTGAACACTCCTTCAAGTCACCGCCGATTAAAGTCAAAAGGTTAGCTGTGGAAATATTTCCTTATCTCAATGTTCAGGAACTTCTATGTATCAGGAAATATTTATAAATAGAAATCACTGCCATTGAATGCAGAGCGCTTTGTTTTTTCTTTTGCAGTAAACATTTACGACACCTAACACGACACAATCTATTTTAAGCTCACAACGATGGTAAGATCAATCAATCTCTTACCAAACACGTCACATTCTATATTAAGATAACACAATAGAGATTACTCCCAAACTCTGATAGCATTGTTTTGTACAGTGGTCAAAGAACATAACCAAATCAAAATGTCAATAATATTTTTACCACTTTATGCTAGCTTTTTTTTTTGACATGCTATTTAAAGCAGGACAACAATTTGTATTTGAAGCGCTTGCTCAACTTCTACTGAGTCATATATTCATTTAAAATATTTGAAAGCAGTTATACATTTTTGGGTGAAAAAACAAAAAAGAGTTAGGCAAGCTAATGTTCATCTTCTTCTTCAAGTTTATTGGCAGTTTCCACCATCATTTTGGGGCATTAACGTCCCTCAAGCTAATGTTGTTATGCACTAAAAAGACATTTTGAAGACGAAGATGTATGTACCTATGCATATGTTTTAAAATGTTTAAATGACTTCTCTCTAAAAGATACGGAAAATGTAACAGGACGTGTTATTGGACGAACATTGCTAAACAGATAGTGTACATTTGCTTAACTTTGCCCTAGTCACAATGTTAAACAGATACAACTCAATACATCCATGTTTTGTGACCTCACCTGTTTTTTTCAGCCTTCCACATTCCCCCTTTCTATCATCTTTCTCTTCATTACGTTATTTTTTTAATCTTTAATTCTTGCCACCTCTTATCCTGCATATTTATGTTCCTGACGAATGCCACACGTTACACCTTTTTTTCCATCTTCTCATCATTCCTTCATTTTAAATATGTAGACTGTCTCTACTTTGGGCTTATCCAGGTATATTTTATGTAAAACTAAGCTAAGCAAAATGGCAAGTAAATTGTGGGTGTCGGGGTCACCAAATGTTGGCGTAGACAATCCGTGTGTCGCTGCATTTTAACTTCTGGAATTTGCACTGAATATTTAGACAAAGAAACACGAGTTGAAAGGGGCAGTTCTTTGGAGGAGTTTTATTACAAAGAAACAAAATAAGAAACAAACATAATATTGCGAGCATCAAAACATGCCCGACTACTGTTTTTATAGAAAAGGGGCATGTATTGACAAAAATAAAACTTAACCAGACAAAGCAAGGAAGTCACATCTTCACAAAAGACCTTTTGTTAAGATTTAACCCAGCTGGATTTTAAGGATTGTATGATAAGATTGGGACAGACTTATCAAAGCACCACTTCCATAAACATGGGTGGGAAAGTACTGAATAAAATAATGCATTGAAACGTCAAATAAAAACAGGAGGTACATAGTTCAAAAATGTGGATAAACATAGAGTGTATTTATAACAACTAAGAATGTAATTTTCAGATCTGATCTGCCGCTATGTCCCGGTCCGAAGCCTGCGATCTGAGAGTGCCGGTCTTCTGGTGATCCCGAGAGCAAAGAAGTCTTCTGCTGGTTCGAGAGCGTTCTCCATCCGGGCACCGGTGCTGTGGAATGCTCTTCCCCCTGAGATCCGATCTGCAACCTCAGTGGAAATGTTTAAATCTAAACTTAAAACTCACCTCTACTCTATTGCATACGAATAACCTACTCCGCTTGTCGGTTGACAATAGTCTGTGTAATATAGTGTAACAATCTGTGAAGCCCTTTGAGACTCTTCGTGATTTAGGGCTATACAAAAATAAATGACTTGACTTGACTTGACTAATTTGGTTATCTAAGTAATGTTGTGATGATTAAATAACTGCATAAATATAGCTGGAAAACACATGCAAAAAAAGCTGAGTGTTTTGAGGACTGCCAGGATAATTTGTTTCAAGATTATTGTTTTTTGAGTAGATTGAAAACAACATTTATCCTGAGATATTCATTTTGTAAGATGTACAAAAGACTAAAAATAATGCATGTAGACATAGCTAAGACTTAGCTAACTGGTCTGAGGGGAAAAATTGCCCAGCTGACTTAAATTGTTCTCCTTGTACTGAGACTTTACCGTAGGGGGTGTATGTTTAATCTTATTAAAACATAATCCTACTAGCTGTGCCTTAACGTAACATGTTAGAAAAGTTAGCAGTATTTTCTTATATTAAATTTTAAATATTTTCTATCACCCCGCGACCCGAATGAGGATAAGCGGTACGGCTGATGAGATGAGATGAGATGAGATATTTTCTATCATATGTATATATATGTATATATATATGTGTGTGTGTGTGTGTGTGTGTATATATACTATACATATATTTGTAGATCCATATTTAAGATTGTTATATATGAATATATGTTGGAATGTATTGTGCAAGACTGTCAATTGAAACCAAGTTGACATGCTCTTGTCTGTTGTCATGCTATTTTTAGTGTTCGATGGCTTAATCAATCAGTTGCTCCACAAGCAAACTTCAAATTGTTTGTTTTACAAGCATCCGCCCTTTTGCTGACCGAGCAACAATATTTTTATTAAAGGCATATCACAACTTAACAGTTTCCTGCTTCAATTATGTCATGAGAGAATTACAAAATCAGCTTTGTTCAAAGCTGATTTACGTCAAGAATAAGGAATTCACCAGATAAGCTTTGGTGTAGGTGTCTCCTAATCACAGCCCCAGACACATTGCATCGTATTACAAGAACTTGGGCAACAGTAAATCCCAAAGACAATGCACAATGTGGAACAGTCTACGTGTCGGATCCCTTCCTAGCCAACAGCGCTGACTAGCATAGTTAACGTCACTTTGTAATCCCGGCAGACGAGAAGCATTGCAGTCGTCAAGTTCACATTCATCTGAGGGGGAGTTGCAAGAATCCCTCAGCGACTCTTAATCGTTCAAACTGATTACAAAGCTCCAAATCGTTGAGTCAAGGCACCATCATCCCCGAAAGAGTTCTCTGAAGTTGCGTAAAGGCCTGCGTTTGCAAGGGTGGGAGAAAGAATTCAATGACCTTGTGGATTATTACTTTGGAAAGTGGTTACATGTTACTGATGTTGTGATTCTTTTTATTAAAAACAACAAAAATGCACTTACATTCCAAATAACCATAAAAGTTATTGCCAACTTGGAGTAAAGGTCTTTGAAAAACCATTACATTTCCTTGCGTCCAGTAGAAATCTAAAGGCTGTATTGGTCAAAACAGAATCATGTCGTTTTGCATTCAGCAATATGCAGACAAATTACTGAGGTTGGGAACAGAGCCCATTCGGGTGGTGGAAAAAGTGTTCAAACTTGGGAAAGCGTGGACGACAGATTTGCAGCTACATATATACACACATATATATATATATATATATATATATATATATATATATATATATATATATATATATATATATATATATATATATATATATATATATATATATATATATATGTATATATATATATATTTATATGTCTCTGGTGGGTGCAAAAATGATACAACAAATGCCAAGCAGCCAGAATGGAGCAAACTGGCAAAAATAATACAGAAAGCTTACTGGGGCTAAATTAGCCGAACCACGCCGCAGGCTAGCTGGCTGCTAAAAATGTTTAACACGGATCGATCAGCCAAGAAACGGGAAGCTGGTCAATATCTGGGTAATATTATATTAATTGCAAGATAAGCGCCACAAACCCGAGAGGAGTAGTCACAATTAAATACTTAAAATGAGGCGAACTCAAAAAGAAACACAAGCTGTACACAACGGCAGGAAATATTACTTGGCCCTTATCTAAAAGAATGCAATAGCCTGAATAAACGCATCCATTTGACTCTGGTGGGAGCCTAATTCACAACCTTTGAATTCATTCACCCTAATACCTAGAAGTCCAATGCGCTGTCCATTGCGATACAGAGCCATATATGAATGTGTCACTGCAGGCCGGTCAGATGGCCTACTACGAACGGGGCTAACTTTGACCAGATAAAACTGGAATTCCCCGGGAGCCTGCATGTGCACGGGGAGCGATCTGGGTAATATTAAGTTAATTGCAAGAAAAGCGCCAAAAGCCCGAGAGGAGTAGTCACAATCAAACACCTAAGATGGGGCACAGTCAAAAAGGAACACATGCTGTACACCACGGCAGGTAAACTTACTTCGCCCTTATCTAAAAGTCTGCAATAGCTCGAGTAAAGCACCTGTTTGACTCTGGTGGAAGTCGAACCCACAACCTTTGAATGCCTTCACCTTGATACCTAGAAGTCCAACGCGCTGTCCATTGCGCCACAGAGCCATACATGCAAAAATTGGTGTAGGCTGGTTGGATGGCCGACTACGAACGAGGCTGACTTTGACCAGATAAAACTGGAATTCCCCGGGAGCCTGCATGTGCACGTGGAGCGATCTGGGTAATATTAAGTTAATTGCAAGAAAAGCGCCAAAAGCTCGAGAGGAGTAGTCACAATCAAACACCTAAGATGGGGCACAGTCAAAAAGGAACACATGCTGTACACCACGGCAGGTAAACTTACTTCGCCCTTATCTAAAAGTCTGCAATAGCTCGAGTAAAGCACCTGTTTGACTCTGGTGGAAGTCGAACCCACAACCTTTGAATGCCTTCACCTTGATACCTAGAAGTCCAACGCGCTGTCCATTGCGCCACAGAGCCATACATGCAAAAATTGGTGTAGGCTGGTTGGATGGCCGACTACGAACGAGGCTGACTTTGACCAGATAAAACTGGAATTCCCTGGGAGCCTGCATGTGCACGTGGAGCGATCTGGGTAATATTAAGTTAATTGCAAGAAAAGCGCCAAAAGCCCGAGAGGAGTAGTCACAATCAAACACCTAAGATGGGGCACAGTCAAAAAGGAACACATGCTGTACACCACGGCAGGTAAACTTACTTCGCCCTTATCTAAAAGTCTGCAATAGCTTGAGTAAAGCACCTGTTTGACTCTGGTGGGAGTTGAACCCACAACCTTTGAATGCCTTCACCTTGATACCTAGAAGTCCAACGCGCTGTCCATTGCGCCACAGAGCCATACATGCAAAAATTGGTGTAGGCTGGTTGGATGGCCGACTACGAACGAGGCTGACTTTGACCAGATAAAACTGGAATTCTCCGGGAGCCCGCATGTGCACGGAGAGCAATGTGGGTAATTTTAAATTAATTGCAAGACAAGCGCCACAAACCCGAGAGGAGTAGTCACAATCAAACACCTAAAATGGGGCACAGTCAAAAAGGAACACATGCTGTACACCACGGCAGGTAAACTTACTTCGCCCTTATCTAAAAGTCTGCAATAGCTCGAGTAAGGCACCTGTTTGACTCTGGTGGGAGTCGAACCCACAACCTTTGAATGCCTTCACCTTGATACCTAGAAGTCCAACGCGCTGTCCATTGCGCCACAGAGCCATACATGCAAAAATTGGTGTAGGCTGGTTGGATGGCCGACTACGAACGAGGCTGACTTTGACCAGATAAAACTGGAATTCCCCGGGAGCCTGCATGTGCACGGAGAGCAATGTGGGTAATTTTAAATTAATTGCAAGACAAGCGCCACAAACCCGAGAGGAGTAGTCACAATCAAACACCTAAAATGGGGCACAGTCAAAAAGGAACACATGCTGTACACCACGGCAGGTAAACTTACTTCGCCCTTATCTAAAAGTCTGCAATAGCTCGAGTAACGCACCTGTTTGACTCTGGTGGGAGTCGAACCCACAACCTTTGAATGCCTTCACCTTGATACCTAGAAGTCCAACGCGCTGTCCATTGCGCCACAGAGCCATACATGCAAAAATTGGTGTAGGCTGGTTGGATGGCCGACTACGAACGAGGCTGACTTTGACCAGATAAAACTGGAATTCCCCGGGAGCCTGCATGTGCACGTGGAGCGATCTGGGTAATATTAAGTTAATTGCAAGAAAAGCGCCAAAAGCCCGAGAGGAGTAGTCACAATCAAACACCTAAGATGGGGCACAGTCAAAAAGGAACACATGCTGTACACCACGGCAAATAAACTTACTTCGCCCTTATCTAAAAGTCTGCAATAGCTCGAGTAAAGCACCTGTTTGACGCTGGTGGAAGTCGAACCCACAACCTTTGAATGCCTTCACCTTGATACCTAGAAGTCCAACGCGCTGTCCATTGCGCCACAGAGCCATACATGCAAATATTGGTGTAGGCTGGTTGGATGGCCGACTACGAACGAGGCTGACTTTGACCAGATAAAACTGGAATTCCCCGGGAGCCTGCATGTGCACGTGGAGCGATCTGGGTAATATTAAGTTAATTGCAAGAAAAGCGCCAAAAGCCCGAGAGGAGTAGTCACAATCAAACACCTAAGATGGGGCACAGTCAAAAAGGAACACATGCTGTACACCACGGCAGGTAAACTTACTTCGCCCTTATCTAAAAGTCTGCAATAGCTTGAGTAAAGCACCTGTTTGACTCTGGTGGGAATCGAACTCACAACCTTTGAATGCCTTCACCTTGATACCTAGAAGTCCAACGCGCTGTCCATTGCGCCACAGAGCCATACATGCAAAAATTGGTGTAGGCTGGTTGGATGGCCGACTACGAACGAGGCTGACTTTGACCAGATAAAACTGGAATTCTCCGGGAGCCCGCATGTGCACGGAGAGCAATGTGGGTAATTTTAAATTAATTGCAAGACAAGCGCCACAAACCCGAGAGGAGTAGTCACAATCAAACACCTAAAATGGGGCACAGTCAAAAAGGAACACATGCTGTACACCACGGCAGGTAAACTTACTTCGCCCTTATCTAAAAGTCTGCAATAGCTCGAGTAAGGCACCTGTTTGACTCTGGTGGGAGTCGAACCCACAACCTTTGAATGCCTTCACCTTGATACCTAGAAGTCCAACGCGCTGTCCATTGCGCCACAGAGCCATACATGCAAAAATTGGTGTAGGCTGGTTGGATGGCCGACTACGAACGAGGCTGACTTTGACCAGATAAAACTGGAATTCCCCGGGAGCCTGCATGTGCACGGAGAGCAATGTGGGTAATTTTAAATTAATTGCAAGACAAGCGCCACAAACCCGAGAGGAGTAGTCACAATCAAACACCTAAAATGGGGCACAGTCAAAAAGGAACACATGCTGTACACCACGGCAGGTAAACTTACTTCGCCCTTATCTAAAAGTCTGCAATAGCTCGAGTAAAGCACCTGTTTGACTCTGGTGGGAGTCGAACCCACAACCTTTGAATGCCTTCACCTTGATACCTAGAAGTCCAACGCGCTGTCCATTACGCCACAGAGCCATACATGCAAAAATTGGTGTAGGCTGGTTGGATGGCCGACTACGAACGAGGCTGACTTTGACCAGATAAAACTGGAATTCCCCGGGAGCCTGCATGTGCACGTGGAGCGATCTGGGTAATATTAAGTTAATTGCAAGAAAAGCGCCAAAAGCCCGAGAGGAGTAGTCACAATCAAACACCTAAGATGGGGCACAGTCAAAAAGGAACACATGCTGTACACCACGGCAGGTAAACTTACTTCGCCCTTATCTAAAAGTCTGCAATAGCTCGAGTAAAGCACCTGTTTGACGCTGGTGGAAGTCGAACCCACAACCTTTGAATGCCTTCACCTTGATACCTAGAAGTCCAACGCGCTGTCCATTGCGCCACAGAGCCATACATGCAAATATTGGTGTAGGCTGGTTGGATGGCCGACTACGAACGAGGCTGACTTTGACCAGATAAAACTGGAATTCCCCGGGAGCCTGCATGTGCACGTGGAGCGATCTGGGTAATATTAAGTTAATTGCAAGAAAAGCGCCAAAAGCCCGAGAGGAGTAGTCACAATCAAACACCTAAGATGGGGCACAGTCAAAAAGGAACACATGCTGTACACCACGGCAGGTAAACTTACTTCGCCCTTATCTAAAAGTCTGCAATAGCTTGAGTAAAGCACCTGTTTGACTCTGGTGGGAATCGAACTCACAACCTTTGAATGCCTTCACCTTGATACCTAGAAGTCCAACGCGCTGTCCATTGCGCCACAGAGCCATACATGCAAAAATTGGTGTAGGCTGGTTGGATGGCCGACTACGAACGAGGCTGACTTTGACCAGATAAAACTGGAATTCTCCGGGAGCCCGCATGTGCACGGAGAGCAATGTGGGTAATTTTAAATTAATTGCAAGACAAGCGCCACAAACCCGAGAGGAGTAGTCACAATCAAACA
Organism: Urocampus carinirostris; assembly: GCF_059441175.1. NCBI lineage: Eukaryota > Metazoa > Chordata > Actinopteri > Syngnathiformes > Syngnathidae > Urocampus > Urocampus carinirostris. The sequence goes on along the minus strand of NC_142358.1, from coordinate 17,992,431 downwards.
CCTAAAATGGGGCACAGTCAAAAAGGAACACATGCTGTACACCACGGCAGGTAAACTTACTTCGCCCTTATCTAAAAGTCTGCAATAGCTCGAGTAAGGCACCTGTTTGACTCTGGTGGGAGTCGAACCCACAACCTTTGAATGCCTTCACCTTGATACCTAGAAGTCCAACGCGCTGTCCATTGCGCCACAGAGCCATACATGCAAAATTTGGTGTAGGCTGGTTGGATGGCCGACTACGAACGAGGCTGACTTTGACCAGATAAAACTGGAATTCCCCGGGAGCCTGCATGTGCACGGAGAGCAATGTGGGTAATTTTAAATTAATTGCAAGACAAGCGCCACAAACCCGAGAGGAGTAGTCACAATCAAACACCTAAAATGGGGCACAGTCAAAAAGGAACACATGCTGTACACCACGGCAGGTAAACTTACTTCGCCCTTATCTAAAAGTCTGCAATAGCTCGAGTAAAGCACCTGTTTGACTCTGGTGGGAGTCGAACCCACAACCTTTGAATGCCTTCACCTTGATACCTAGAAGTCCAACGCGCTGTCCATTGCGCCACAGAGCCATACATGCAAATATTGGTGTAGGCTGGTTGGATGGCCGACTACGAACGAGGCTGACTTTGACCAGATAAAACTGGAATTCCCCGGGAGCCTGCATGTGCACGTGGAGCGATCTGGGTAATATTAAGTTAATTGCAAGAAAAGCGCCAAAAGCCCGAGAGGAGTAGTCACAATCAAACACCTAAGATGGGGCACAGTCAAAAAGGAACACATGCTGTACACCACGGCAGGTAAACTTACTTCGCCCTTATCTAAAAGTCTGCAATAGCTTGAGTAAAGCACCTGTTTGACTCTGGTGGGAATCGAACTCACAACCTTTGAATGCCTTCACCTTGATACCTAGAAGTCCAACGCGCTGTCCATTGCGCCACAGAGCCATACATGCAAAAATTGGTGTAGGCTGGTTGGATGGCCGACTACGAACGAGGCTGACTTTGACCAGATAAAACTGGAATTCTCCGGGAGCCCGCATGTGCACGGAGAGCAATGTGGGTAATTTTAAATTAATTGCAAGACAAGCGCCACAAACCCGAGAGGAGTAGTCACAATCAAACACCTAAAATGGGGCACAGTCAAAAAGGAACACATGCTGTACACCACGGCAGGTAAACTTACTTCGCCCTTATCTAAAAGTCTGCAATAGCTCGAGTAAGGCACCTGTTTGACTCTGGTGGGAGTCGAACCCACAACCTTTGAATGCCTTCACCTTGATACCTAGAAGTCCAACGCGCTGTCCATTGCGCCACAGAGCCATACATGCAAAAATTGGTGTAGGCTGGTTGGATGGCCGACTACGAACGAGGCTGACTTTGACCAGATAAAACTGGAATTCCCCGGGAGCCTGCATGTGCACGGAGAGCAATGTGGGTAATTTTAAATTAATTGCAAGACAAGCGCCACAAACCCGAGAGGAGTAGTCACAATCAAACACCTAAAATGGGGCACAGTCAAAAAGGAACACATGCTGTACACCACGGCAGGTAAACTTACTTCGCCCTTATCTAAAAGTCTGCAATAGCTCGAGTAAAGCACCTGTTTGACTCTGGTGGGAGTCGAACCCACAACCTTTGAATGCCTTCACCTTGATACCTAGAAGTCCAACGCGCTGTCCATTACGCCACAGAGCCATACATGCAAAAATTGGTGTAGGCTGGTTGGATGGCCGACTACGAACGAGGCTGACTTTGACCAGATAAAACTGGAATTCCCCGGGAGCCTGCATGTGCACGTGGAGCGATCTGGGTAATATTAAGTTAATTGCAAGAAAAGCGCCAAAAGCCCGAGAGGAGTAGTCACAATCAAACACCTAAGATGGGGCACAGTCAAAAAGGAACACATGCTGTACACCACGGCAGGTAAACTTACTTCGCCCTCATCTAAAAGTCTGCAATAGCTTGAGTAAAGCACCTGTTTGACTCTGGTGGGAGTCGAACCCACAACCTTTGAATGCCTTCACCTTGATACCTAGAAGTCCAACGCGCTGTCCGTTGCGCCACAGAGCCATACATGCAAAAATTGGTGTAGGCTGGTTGGATGGCCGACTACGAACGAGGCTGACTTTGACCAGATAAAACTGGAATTCTCCGGGAGCCCGCATGTGCACGGAGAGCAATGTGGGTAATTTTAAATTAATTGCAAGACAAGCGCCACAAACCCGAGAGGAGTAGTCACAATCAAACACCTAAAATGGGGCACACTCAAAAAGGAACACATCCTGTACACGATGGCAGGTAAACTTACTCAGCCCTTTTCTAAGAGTGTGTAATACTTTGAGTAAAGCATCTGTTTGACTCTGGTGGCAGTCGAACCCACAACCTTTAAATGCCTTCCCCTTGATACCTAGAAGTCCAACGCGCTGTCCATTGCACCACAGAGCCATACATGAAAGTTTTGGTGTAGGCTGGTTGGATGGCCGACTACGAACGAGGCTAACTTTGACCAGATAAAAGCGATCTTGGTAATATTAAATTAATTGAAAGAAAAGCACCGAAAGGAGTAGTCACAATTAAACACCTAAATTGGGCCAAACTCAAAAAGGAACACATGCTGTACACGAAGGCAGGTAAACTTACTAAACTTTTACAAAAGTATACAATAGCCTAAATAAATCCATCCATTTGACTCTGATGGGAGTCAAACCCACAACCTTTGAATTCCTTCTTTCTAATACCTAGAAGTCCATTGCGCCACAGGGTCACTTGCATCACCAATTTTAACATGGCTAACTTTGACCAGATAAAACTGGAAGCCTCCGAGGGCTTGCATGTACACGGAGAGCTAGCTGGGTAATAGTACATTATTGCAAGACAAGCGCCAAAAACACGACAGGACTTGTTGCAATCAAATATCTAAAATGAGGCAAAGTCAAAAAAGGAACGTACGCTGTACACGATGGCAGGCAAACTTACTTAGCCCTAAGCCAAAAGTATGCAATAGCCGAACTGAACTCATCCCTCTGACTCTGGTGGGAGTCGAAGCCACAACCTTTGAATTCATTTACATGTGTAGCAGGGCAGCTTGGTTAGATGGTCGACCGCGAACAAGGCTAACCTTGACCAGATAAAACTGTATGCATGTCAACCCCTGCATTTACCAGCTGGCAGAGACGGGAGGCAGAGTCGTGGCCGTCATAGACTTTCTGGACTGGTTTGCAGGCTGGGGGCGTCGTTGATGTCATGCACTTTCCGGACATTTTCAACATTTTACCTAATGTTTACTATTATGTGTACAGTAATGCTAATTGTAATTCACCCTGGTCCATCCTGGAAGGGGGATTACCACATATGAGGTCCTTTCTCAAAGTTTCTCTTTTCTCCTCACACTAAGGTGTTTGAGTTGTTCCTTGCCCGCATGCTTGTTTGAGATCAGGTAATTGTGTAATTTTGTAATTGTAATCCTTTGCTGTCCTTTGAGACATTTTTGTGATTAAGGGCTATATAAATAAATTTTACTTGACTTGCCTCCGGGAGCCCGCATGTACACGGAGAGCTATCTGAGTAATATTTTACCCATTGACAGTAATACCCTTCCATTAGGTACAATTCTGTTTCAGGAGGGAAACAACAATAAGTGTTCCTATAATCATTTAAAATGTTGTTATATTTTCATTTCTTGTTCTTATGTTCACAAAAGTATTCAGTATACAAATGTACCAACAAACAATGAAGAATTTGAATGTTTTACATTTTATTATGTTTCATTAAAACAGCTCAAAAAATGGCTCTGTTAAGTACCGTTTACATTATGGTGACATTACAAACATCATATTATAGGACATATTTCATACACTATGTAACATACATAAAGGAAAATGGCACATTCATACATCTGCTTTTGTCGGGCTCGCTTTAAGACGATTCAACAAATGAATGGCGGCTTCTGAAAAATAAGAAGCAAATTGTACATGTTTCTTTGGTGGTTAGTGAAGCAACTACCACTACCACTTAACATATGTCAATGTTTGTCTTTGGCACCCAATTAATTTGGCCTTAAAGCGCTCATTTCATAGCCGACATTTAAGTCTTCACACCACTGGTCCAAAAAACCGTTTACTGTATGACACTGTCATTTATTCAAGTCTTGCTTTAAGGCGGATTGTGAAAGACATTGGCAACACCCACTTTCAAGCCATTAAAGGGATTTTGCAGACTTTTACCTGTCTCAAGATTTTTGTTTTCAGGGATGAAACCAATTCACATCAGTTTATGTCAAGGCACATTGAAAGTATGAACAGTACAGTATTCCCCTGCCACTTCGCGGTTCGACTTTCGCATTTTCTGTGGATTTCTGATATCAGGTTAAATACATAATTTGCAGAAGTCCTTTTACATGCAAACCATTTGGAGAACTGCCTTCTGTTTCCTGCTTATTGGAACAATCCGGACAAATTGTTTAAATATATTAGTGACATACGAATAACCCCGTATACGAAGCGAGAGTGACTGTCATTATGCAAATGAGCTTTGTTTCTGAATGCAATTTTTGATATGAAATAAAAGATTATTTCATTCATGTCACTCATCCAAATGTACAAAATACTGCGCTTGTTTGCTCTCGCTCTAAAGGTGTGCTCCATTGCTGCATCCGTTTTCATAAATTTTGCTCGTAGGTGGTCTGCCAGAAGCATAGATTTACACTATATATGGACGGATATGACTGTGCATCCACTATATAAGGATGGTAGCATTTTTGTTTTGGGGGCAGAAAACGAAACGAATATGTCCCGAAGAAACGAACCAATGCATTTGGGCTTTTCAGAGTTTGCGTGTGTCATATTTCAGGTCACACAATAGTCGGAAGCCTAAAGATTTTTATGCGTATTTTGAGGGAAATTAACTTAATGGAGGTAGTTATTGAACGGATTAATTGGGAAACTTGAGGGAATACTGTGCCATGAAAAATACACTTAAGTCCAGTATATATTCCGATTTGTTTGCATTTACAAAAACACAATAAAATGTTTTCCTTTTGGCTTTTACACTTTTAAAACCAAAAATTCAAAACAGAAAAATATAATGATGATTTGTATTCAGAACCAAGCATGATAAATGTTTTAGTAATTTTGAGGAAGAAAAAATCTTTCATTCTGAAAAATATTTCTTAATGATTAAAACTGTGTATTTAAAAAAATAAAACTGTACACATTTTGGATGTCTTTTCTCATGAGCTTAAAGAGAAAAAAAGTAAAACGTAAAAAAAAACCATTTGTCAATTAAAAACTGTTAAATTTCACATCTACTGTAATATAATATATTTTAGAATGCGTGTACTGTATTTAAAATCAAAGTTTATAAAAAAAATTCTGATTTCAAAAAGAAATTATTGTGTTTTACTGCACGGCTATTTAAGCCCAAACGCTAAAAATTAGCTGGGTCAAAAACAGCCCAAGTTTAGGTCAAAAATGGACCAACCCAATACGTGTGTTTCACGTGACCCAACATTCTGTACTTTTTTTTGCAGAAAAAGAAACTACATTGGGTGATGTTATTTGTACAAAACAATTCTGCAAAAAGAAAAGAACATTTTTAACAAACGTGGTTCATTATAGTAAAAGGTGTAGGTCATTTGATTCAGAACAACCTAAAAATTGGTCAAACCAAGTATTGGGTTTGGTCTCATTTTTTTTAGTGATCTTAGAGTGCAGTATTCACAGAATTGGTTGAAAAGACAGACTTGTTAAAAAAATTCCAGTTTTTAGGATTTGATTAAAAAATGCACGCATATGAAGATGATAGAATACGATACAAGGTGCAAACATGTCCGTGTTGATTTTCATTTAAAAACTGAGAATGTAGTCATGCAGTAACAAATTGTTACTCTTTAAGGGACATTGTGTATTGTCTAGCAACTCCTAGTGGTAAAAGAAAAATCTTCATTCATTAAAAAAAAAAAAACAATATTACTTTGAAGAATAAGAAAAAATACATGAACTATAATATAAACATGCGTTTTTTTTTTAAATACTTGTAGGTCGATGAATTTGCATTTTTTTTTAAATGATATGAGGCTCACGAGAGGGAACTGACATTGTTGGCCATCTTGCTGCTACGAGTACCCCAAAAAAACAGAAACCTTGTGAAAGTCTTGGCAACAAAATAAATAGGACGTCAGAAAAAATGAATGTGAATGGTTGGAGGCTACAACAAGGCTTGTATTCTTCCTTGTGCTTTGTAGCACTCGGTTGAAGGATAGAATACAGCGACCTCTAGTGGTCAAATAGTACAAAGTGTCCGGTTGAATAATATAATAATAATATTGGGCTAACATTTATCGCACTGATAACAGTCCAATATGATGTCAGTTTATGGCCCGAAAGGAAAAATATACCCGATGATTAGTCTGTCTCTTACCGCCACGTCAAAATATTTAATCAGCCAAGCACCTAAGTCTAACAATTTTCTTATCTAGTGCTTGGTCTCCTCATTATCACTTTGTCAGGAGCGCAAGGGATGGGAGAGCTTTAGCTCAGTCACATGGCTCTGCAGGCAGTTGTGATGGTATGGCCTTCTGAATTTTAATCAGTACAGTACATTGAGTTTTCTTTTGTTAATCTTTTGGTCGCACTCATGCGTATCTGTTAATACCAATTTAATTAATAGTGATAGCTGCGCTAGATGATTAAGATTGACAGCTGCGAACACTGTCATAATCGCAGCCTGATGTGTTACTTTTCTGTACTGGACATTTTCCTGCTGATTTTATTTTTAATGCAAGAAATGGACATGAATGAGTATATCTTTATTCATTTAAGGCAAAATATCCGGTGCGGCTTGAACAAAAACAATTTGAGGTTCTTCCTTAAATTTGCGCGTGCGGTTTTTCAATTAGGGGCGATTTGCAGTCCGGAATTTATGACTTGCATGCATTTAAAAAGCACATTTTTAAGATAGTTCATGTATTTTTGCTACACCTACACCTCATCCCACTACCACCAAGGCCTAGATACAGGACAATGAGATTCAGGAGGGCTTGCCTCAGGAAAAGCCTGATACCTGCTGCTATTATCCTTTCAAACAACAGGCCCCGGTGACCCATTGAATCAGTCTGCCCTCATTGTCCCACTGTCATGTATGTTTGTCATTAAGCCTGTTGTTTCCTTTGCGACAGTCAGTGGAAGTGAATTTCCCAAGGGGATCAATAATCCATCCATCCATCCAATATATTGCGCTTATCCTGGGTCGGGTCGCTGGGGCAGCAGTCTTAACAGGGAAGCCCAGACCGAGGAGACTCATTTTAGCCGCTTGTGTCCAGGTTGTTGTTCCTTCGGTCATGGCCCATTGTTCATGACCGAAGGTGAGAGTAGGCACGTAGATCGATCGGTAAATCGAGAGCCTTGTCTTTCGGAAGAACCGGTTTAGGGTATGCATGACAGCTGATGCTGGGGACCAATAAATTCAATCTTAATCTATTAAAAGCGATACTGATTTTATTTTTGCTGCTTTCTTTGTAAGCGCTAAACAATACCTAGTGTCCCTTTAACAAGAGTTGGATTTATCAGGGTTGGACAAGTTGGACTTAGTTTCCCAGACTCTATTTTTAAAAAAATGTGCTTGGAAAAAAAATTCCTTGTGGACTTTTAGCACTGAATTCATGCAACTGGACATTTTTATTGGCTTAATGTGCCGTCAAACAAAATTAACTTTAGTCTGTTGGTCAGGACGAGGTTGAATTACAGTGTACAGCCCATATAAATGTTTTGATACCATATGTTGTCAGTTCATACGCTGATCCTTTGTTTCCAGTTCCGATTCATCGCCAAATTCCACAGTCAGGGCACACAAACGTACTTTTTCCACCAAGACTTGGACAGGGTCTTCATCTTATCGGCCGTGCTGCGCACCTTACGCTCCCGCCGCAGCCGTCGCTCGCAGTTTTTCAGGCCGACGGCAATGGCAGCGTCGAAAACCTCCTTCAGGTTCTTTTGGGTGAGCGCCGAACATTCCACGTAGGTGACGGCTCCGATTTTGTGAGCCAGCGCCCGGGCGTCCTCCTCGGCCACGGGGCATTCCTTCCTTCTCGCCAGCTCGATGAGGACTTTGACGTCCTGTCGAAGATCGCATTGCGTGCCCACCAGCAGGACGGGGGTCAGCGGGCAGCGTCGCCCGATCTCCGGCACCCATTTCTCCCAAACGTTCTGGAACGATGCCGGGCTGACCACGCTAAAGCACAGTAGGAGGGCGTCCGTGCGGGTGTAGCAGAAGTGCCGTAGCTTGTCGAATTCGTCCTGGTGAAGATAGGAATGGGCGAGTGAGTCTCTGGTTATGACTGACAATGTAAAAAAATGACACCAAGGAGACAATCATCATCATAAATTCTGGATTACAGAGTGTGTCTGATTAAAAGCCAAATACACAGATTTAATAAAGAAATATAACTTTGTTTTTGTACAAGCCAAACCGGATTCAAGCCGCAAGCTTAAACAGGCATAAAAATGAACTCATTTGCGTCCATTTCTTACATTTTAAGAAAATCAGCGGGGAAATGTCTAGCACAGAAAAGTTACACATTGTACCGCGATTGAATTAAATTGGCATTAACATATACGCAAGGGAGAGACAAAAAGACCATACTAATTTTCTTCAACTTAATTTTTGGCAATTGTTCGCAAGCTTTTTTGTCTTTTTGAGGTACCCTTAATGGCAAGATGGCAGATAATCATGTCATTTTCCTCTAAGGTGAAAAAAAATCAATCATTACTGTAATTTGTATCGTACTTTTCATACAAAAGATGGTAATAGAAAGGGTACGAAATACAGTATCTTTTTAGTACTTAAAAAGGACAGAACTTTGTCATTTGTCTTGTTTTTAGCACGAAGTTGAAAATAATGTAAAAACTAAAAAAAAAAAAAACTTTTTGAATACAGTATTCACTTTTCCTATATCTTCTCAAAATATTCACACCATCCCGTAATGTATTTTGAATGATTATAATATGAATAGGAATATGTTATATCTTTAGATTTACTTTAAAACCTTAATTCACCAACCTCCACAAGATCCCCCATTTGAGTAACACTTCCTGTGGTTTTACAATCAGGAACATGAGTTCATAAATTTCGTGAATTATAAATTCCTGTTTAACAGAAAATATGTGTTTGTATTGTGTTAAAGATATCGCATTTTTCTGCTTAAATATCTGATTTTTTTTAAATCTATTCCAAAAATTTAGAAAATATATTCTTTAGATTTAACAACATTTTTCCAACTGAAAATGTCTACCCCTTTACAAGCCTAACAGCCTTTTCACACTGAATATCTTAACATAATCCAGTCCTTATCTTCTGTCTCTTTACCAGAGCCTCTAATAATCCCGCCTATTCCCAAATCTATCCATCCCGTGGCTTTACTGCGCTCACATGATGTCAGTCATAGTGCACGATCACCCACAAGTATCTCTGGCACGTGGAATTACGTAAGCCTCGACCATAATCTGTTCCCATTTGCCTTAACACGCCGATGCAAGAGCGCGTCGCGGCTGCAGCTGCCGACATGTTACGAGTTGTGCTTTAGGAGCGGTTCAATATTCAAATATTAAGAGAGCTGCCAAAGGCCGGCAGGCTTCAAGCGTAGCAAATGAGCTGCTCCCGGGGCAGGGTTCAACCCCAGTCCGGTTATTAAACAAGCAAACAGGATCCCAGCTAAGTAACTCCGTGTTTCGCAACCACAGCTGATTTGGTCACGTTTTAAGTCCTCATGTTCGAAAAAAAATGTATACCCTGGAAACAGATTTCAGTGTGCCGTGGTCTCACACTTGGATAAAAAAAATAAACCAAATTGGGTCAGAAACAGCTGATCCCAAATTTGGGTCAACTTCATCAAAATGTTGAAAATACATCAATGTAGGGGTCCCGAATATGTTCACCACAGCCCCCTAAGAACACCTGGGTAGCCCACAGACCGGTTCTTATAATAGCTTACCATTCATAAGTCATGGTGATTTTCTACAAACTTTGATTTCTAACTGACATGAGAAATCATTGACATGTGTCAGTGTCTTTAACCCTTGTGTTTTTCTAATTTTGTGGACCACTTATGTCATTTTTTATACCGCTTACATTGAAATCTGAATTAGAAACAACCCATCCAGGAAAAGCCAAGAGGGTTAAATACATGATTAGTTCTTCCAAAATTATATTTCCATTTGGCCCAAAATGTATATATGTAAATCAACCAATGCAAAATTGGGCACGCTCAAGTAATCCAATTTTGAGAGGTTGTTTCTGACCAAGTGACCCATTTTCAGGGTCTTTTTTATACAACACGACCCAAGGTTTTAGGTTGTTATAAACTAATACCACAGACAAACGATAAGTCACATTTTTTCTTATCTAAAAACAGAACAAGTTGCTGTTGTGTTAAAACATAATATTGAATTCAATTTTTGGGGTTGTTTGAAACAAAACACCCATTTATTTGGGATTGTTTACGTAAAACAACCGGAAAAGTAGGATCAAGTTATCCCAACTAGTGGATTGGTCGAATCCTGACCCAAATGTGGCAATTTTTAACCAAAATGTTCTCAAAAATCATTCACATTTTATTGATAAGGGAAATTGAATGAAAATTTACACTCTAGACAAAACACATTCCACGCTAGGATACATTTGTTTTCAGTCTACCAATATTTACTAGAAAGGTCCAGAGCTTTAGCCCTCTAATATTTTCAAATCACATTAATCATCATTAGCGTACTAAAAACAAACAGTAAATGACCGAAACGCTGAATTTTTAAACATAACTAAACAAATCCCTGTTCTTAATCGATGATTTGGTCCATGCATGGAATGGGCAATGACTCAAGTATAGCACGGATGATGCATTTCATGAGCATGAGCCATGAATAGTCATAACTCCACCCGAGTGTTTCACACAAAAGTAAATCCAAACCGCTAATGTTTTCAGGGGCCTACTGTGTTGTAATTCAAAAATGTGAACACAATTTCCCAACAGCAGCAAGTAATGAAAAAGAAAATACTAAAATTATTACGTTGTGGCCACTCTGTTCTTAGAAACAGGGTTCTCCAGCCTTTTTCAACCTGAGAGCTACTTTTGATACTGGTTAGCGCAGGGCGCACCCAGTTTGATATTAATTTCTAAAAAGACAATTTATCATGTTATTACTATGTTGCTACCATGTTATTATTATGTTATAACCAGGTTAATTATTAAAATACAGTTAAATAGACTCAGTCAACCTCGGAAAAAAATGATTTTACTAGAAATGACCCAGCACTGGTGAACTATTTTCAGAACAGGTCCGCGGCACCTGAGCTCTCCTCAGGGGGCACCCTGGTGCCCGCGGACACCACGTGGATACCCCTGCCTTAGAAAATGCTATAAAAATTTAGCATCAAAACGCTACTTGGCGGCACTTAGACAAAGTGAAAAAACAAATGGGATGTTCTGAGTCCAACTCACCTGTCCTGCGGTGTCGCACAACTGTAGTCGGACCGGGCTCCCATCTACCTGAACCACAGCTGCAAGAACACAAAACAACAACAAAAAGATTAATTAGATTCACAAACATACAGTTAAGTGCCATGTTTTTGTTTGTTCACTCTTCCAGCCGGCCCCATTTTGTGAAGTGTGTGAGTCATCCGCCTTTGAACGGCAGGGTCATTCGTTTTTGTAACACAAAGCAGCGGGCACATGGAAACGTTTACAACGGGCCCAGAGGGGTGTAAGTGCGTTTGCCATGTCCGTATGTGTGTGTGGTCGCTTATATCCACCTGATCAAAGCCTTGGTTGAGACCCACCGACCTTAGCATTGCGCTAACAAAAGAACATATGGAACAACTCTGATACCACCCCAGGATGCGTTGTACTCATCTTACAGCCTTTTCACTTTAAAGTATGACGTAACGTTTTTTTTTGGCCCATTTATGACCTTTTCTCATTACTAAACATCAGCAATAACTTTTTTGCGTGCCCAAACTTTGCTTTGTTCGTACAAAAGACAAGTTATGGATCAAAGTTGCCTGTCTGCTACTGACCGAAGTCATATAACATTCTGGTCTGCTATTAGTTTGCGTCAAAGCATCATGAAAAGGCTGATATGCTATTGGCTGAACTACCTCCCACACTAGCCCTTCCTTACTTGATTCTGTACAGAATCCTATGTGCTTCATAAAGACTTTGCAAGTTGCCGTTACAAAACTGTATTTGGTTTCTATGAGTCCAAGGCATGCAGTGATGCTAAAAGGGCAAGCAAAAAATGATAACCATGGAAACGAAGCTAATCACTAAACTAAGTTTCATAGCTGTAGCCAATCAACAATCAGGACTCTTATTATAAATAGGTAGACCACATCACAGCATGTACTGGTTGATTAATTCCAGCTATTACCATGATATAAACAACGGTAGTGTGACAGTTTGAGTGTAGTTCATGTACCGTTTCAGGAAATGTTGGCCATACAACAAAAAAAGCCACCACACCTACAAAATTGTCCACAAGCTCAGTTGATGGAATCAATAGGGCGAGCCCCCAAATGTTACATTACACACAACTACACACATTGTTACATTGCCACGGTTCATAACATGGTGATAACTGGAACGTAACACTAGTAGATACATGTATATGTATTTGTTATCTAATCATATGGATGTATATCACACATAAGAAGTACTTACTATACAGACGCTCCCCTACTTACGACCATTCGACTTATGTAAAACAGTAGATACGAGCAATTCTTTTCGGGATGTCGATAAATATTCGGACATTGCACATGTGCACCTTTTTCCAAGTACAGGACATTACAGTAGTGCTTCTTTTCGCCGCTACCTGCGTGTGGCGCTTTGAGAAGTCACCCAGCATCCACCCGGAAGTAAAAGAATCAGCTTCCTTTTCCTAGTTCATGTGTAAACATTCTATACTGTCTATGTCTATACTATCTTCAGCATGCTAAGAACTTTGACATTTTTATCGTTTAATATCTCGTGCATCCATTCAATATGGTTGGTGTAAAGTGTAAAGAAGAAACGAGCTGTTTCTTTTGAAATTAAAGTGGAATAAGAAAGCTTGATCCGGTTGACAAAATGGTCGGAACACTTTTTTTCCGGACACACCCCGGAGGAGGACCTCTTGAAGCGCATCTTCCAAAGGTAAATTAAACTCAACTTCATTCATTTTTTATGAGCATATATTTTATGAAATGCTTATTTATAGTACAAAACAATACATGTTACTTCTACAATCCTTAAACATACAAAATATAGCACTGAAGCAAATTACAAACAAATTCAACTTACGAACGATTGTCCGGAAATCTCGTTCGTAAGTAGGGCAGCTTCTGTATACTATTTTCTTATTTTGATGTTTTTATCTGGGGGTCAGGAGATTTGGAATTAATTACCCTAGGTTTTTCCCCATTTGATAGCAAAAGCACCCCTTGCCCCCACCACCTGCAAAATTACGTAACTCCTCTCAATTCGATATTTCACACACACAAAAAAATGGGTTGCACTCATTCATTCAAGAGGGGGCCTGAAAGAAATGACATCATCTCTAAGCGATGCCCCCCCAACCTGACCGTGCTCCATACACGACAAGTGCACAATAACTCTCGCTCAAACAATCTGTGCCTGTGCACTTCTGTGACAGATGTGTAGGAGAGCACCCGTGGGCGGAGGGCGCCAAGGAAAGCGACAACAGGCTCGCTTGTGCAACCCGAAACCCGACATTGGGCCACTCGCTGGGTCTTTGTGACCCTCTTCCCACACTTGAGGGTTTTTTACGAGGATTTATGGCAGCTCTATTGGGCTTTAAAACCTCATTATTACAGAGGGCTGCAACAAATAAAGTGCTTTAGAAACGATTATTGTACAAGCTATCCCAACCACTAACCACATAATTGGATTGAAGAAATTGTTTTGTACTACAAAAAACTAAATGTGGTTTTGAATCATAGTTGTTGTTTAGGCTCTCTGTTTTTATTCGTTATACTATTTAGTCCTTTGGATGTGTGTGGCTTAAAAAGGCGGTGCCTGGTTGGTGATTGACGTTGGTGTCAACGAATCAACAGAGTTATGACTTTCACACTCCTAAAGGGAATCCAAGCACTATTTGACAATCACTTCACTATAAAAACCTCCACAACAGGGGTCTCTAAATCGCGGAACCCCGGCCAATTGCAGCCCACGGGATGGCAGTGTGAGACCCTTGCCTTATATAAAAAGTTTAAAGGGTTAATGTGACCTATTTAGCACCTATTTGGGTTAAAAAACAAAATTGATTTAAATAATGAGCATAAATGCATGAACTATCATATAAACATGCTTTTTTTAAAATACTCGAGAAATATGTTTTTAAACAACTCACCTAGAGTGACATAATTGTCAGCCATCTCGCTGCTACAGATACAACCAAAAACAATTTTTTTTCCATGTTTGATTTTCTTAAATTATTTTATTTTTTTGTTTATTTCTTTTTTCTTTTATTTGTTTCTCCTATGTTTCTTTTTTCTTTTCATTTTACATTTTCTTCACTCTTTTTATTGACTGTACCTTTTATTTAACATTTTTTCTTTTGTTTTTTTCTTTATCCCCCTTTTTTGACATTTTTTCCCTCACCTTTTTGACATAACCGTGCGGGCATCTTGCTGCAACGAATACCCCCTAAAAACAAACAAAAGCTTGTTGAAGACTAGGCAAAAAAATTAAAACAATGGTGCGGTTTTGGTCACTTTGAGTTTCAGTAGTTTGTCTTCTTCCTTCTTCTTTGTATCACACGATACAGCAACATCTAGTGCTCAAGACACACTGTCCCTTTCATGTTAGTGCAGCCCACACAAAATATGACAGGATTCAGTTATTTCGGATTTATTTTCATATTGATTCCTAATGTTTTTATTTTATTTTTGGATCTTATTTTGTGCAGCAATTCTGTTATTTGAGAGCAGTGGAATGTCATTAATGTTGATCAAGGCTAAGCTAACGACCTTGCTAGCTTTGTGAAGTTATGTTTCCAGATTGATATTCTACAAAGAGACTTGTGGGGGCCCACTGAACTTTCCTTTGCTAGAAAATCCTATGGATTAAGTTTCAGTTGATTGTTGCTGTACAAATATAGCAACTTTTCTGTCAAAAGTGACAAAAAGCTACTTCCAGTTCCAGAATTTAATCGACCTGAACGTTTCCAAAAAATATAACACATATTCCAGATGTGCAGAGATTGCTTCCAAGCTTCAAAATTATGTTAAGGTCAACGTGCCTCACTTGAGCACTTCCAAATTTGAAGTACACTTGCAAGGCGCTAGCTAGGATTGTATTCACACTTATTTGTTTTATTAGGTCACAGTATTTATACTTCTGTTTTGGTACCTTTATTGAAGATCATCGTTTTCTTTAGGTGGGCAATGATGGCAAACTCAAAAGTATTTGTGTCTTTTACTGCTCATTTCTTCCTGTTTTTTTTTTGCAAACACGCTAATTTATTATATACAGACCATCCATCCATTATCTGCACCGCTTATCCTCAGTAGGGTTGCGGGGGTGCTGGAGCCCATCCCAGCTATCTTCGGGCAGTGAGCAGGGGTCACCCTGAACTGGTTGCCAGCCAGTCAAAGGACAAGCAGGGACAGACAATTGGCTCGCTCATTCACACCTAGGGATAATTTGGACTGGCCAATTAACCTGACATGCATGTTTTTGGAATGTGGGAGGAAACCGGAGAGGCCGGAGGAAACCCAAGCGAGCACGCTAACCACTGTGCCGCCGTGCTACCCTATATACAGACCAGTGCATGGGAATAAACAATCCTTATGAAGCCTATTTTTAATTTGAAGGGTCATCCAGTTTTATTATTCCCGTCCTTTTTTTTCCTAATATTTTTAATACAAGCTACAAATTAGCTAAAATTATGTTTTTGGTATCAGTGTTCTGTCCCCCAAGTAAAGTTGATTTCAAGTTTATATAGTTTTACATATTTTTTTGAAGGAGAGCTTCATGTAGGAAGTGATGTCATATTGGAATCCATATTGGTTCAGTGTATTTAAATGTTCTCGTTAATACAAAGCATCATCACCATCAACAGCCATCTGCTTCTGTTTTTGCGCCTTCGACACCCTCGTCTTTTAATTCTGTTTTGGATTAAAGTGGATCTTGGACACTAATACCTCTTTTCTAATAGGAATTAAGATACTGCTAAATTGTCTACCAGACACATACGAGGGGAGCAATATAACCATATTCGAAGGATGGTTAACATAGAAAAGATGAAAAAAGGCCTATGCCAGTTTGAATTTAAGGCTTAATTTTGATTTCTACCATTACCGTGTATATGGAACAATTTAGCCCAAAATCAAAACTGCTCTCAGAAAGCAAATCCAGAGCAAATGTTGGCTGGATGTAATTATGACATAATTCAATGTCAACTCACTGAAAATCACTCTCATGCATGGGTCAACTCTCGCGGGGTCACTAATGTTTCACCAAACAAAAGCTTGTAAGGACACGTATGCAAAAGTGGCAAACTCATGCAACGAAACACACTGGAAAAGGAAAAACAAACACGCCTTATTATTATTATTATTACAATTATTATCACTAAGGGACAGGGAACAAATTAGGGTGGGTGTCACTCAGGTCGAAACACATTCATGTAACCTCTGCCAAGAATTTTATGACTGTCTTAAATCAGAAAAACTCATAAAGAATACACACGGATGAGCAAGTTTAACGGTGCTGTATCTCTTCACCAAGGTGGTTGCCCTTTTATTATGCAGGTGTGAGAAACATATGGCTCGATGGCTGCTTGTTCACCCCCAAAATCAAATACCTGTAAAGTGCTGTTTTGCACACGACACACAACATACTTTAATTTCACAAATAAATGAGTCAGACATAGATTCAACCACTTTTATAAGTAAAATAAAATAATCCAAAAAGATTGATTGGATGGAATAGAATATAGATGGAATAGTCATAGTGAGATTAAATAAAAAAGAAAATCGATAGAATAGAGATCGACTATCGTCGATCTCTATGCTAGAAGATACCAGAGATAATCTATCTCTATGCTATCTTCTATCTCTATCTGATAGACTATCAAATAGATAAAGATTAGATGGAATAGAAATAGAAGAAAGGTGATAAATTAGACAGAATATAGATTGATACAAGAGATATAACATTAGAATAGAGATAGATAGATTAGATGAAAAAGAGATAGTATATAGATTAGATAGAATAAAGATAAAACGATAAAATATAGATTAGAGATAAAGATAGATTAGATAGACTAGAAATAAAAGATCCAACATAAGTTAGATAGAATGGAGATGGGCGACAGAATAGAGATAAATCAAATAAAATTGAGATAGACGATATAATTTAATTAGATTTAATAGAATAGGGATAGACCATAAAATAAAAAATAGAGATAGAAGCTAGCATAAATATGGTCGATTAGATAAAATAGAAATATGAGATAGGATATAGATTTGATAGAATATAGATTGATAAAATTGATACAACGATAGAATAGAGATAGATGGATAAGATGAAATAGAGATAGAATATAGATTAGATAATTAGATTAGATGAAAAAGGAGATAGCATTAAGATTAGATAGAAGTAAGTTAGACAATGGAATCTAGATAAGAGAGCGATAGGTAAGATAGAATAGTGATGAAAATAGAATAAAAATAGAATAATGATTAAATATTGATAGGATAGAGCCAAATTGATACGGTATATAAAAACAAAATAAATAACAATATTAAACTAAATGAAATTATAGTGTCATCTCCCCAAATAGAAGTTTATATATATTTAAAAATAATAATTTAAATGGGAAAATATTAGGGCAAAAAATGTGTAAATAATAGCTAATTCAAGGCAAAAATATTCTGAAATTAAAGATCATTCTCATTATAGAAGGTACATGCTAAATTCCACACTAGAAAATTAATTAATGTTAGCGCAAGTATTCCAGGTTTCCTATTCAGATATATCCCAAAAATGAAATCTGTTCAAACTGTTCATTTGTTAATTTGGCTTCACTGTAACTTATATAGGAAGTTTATCAAGGGCGGAGTAATTGAGGAGTTCAGGTTTTATAATTTTTAACTCTTAAATATAACACAATTGTGTCTCTCAGAAACGTTTGTTATTGTGCCCGTCATGGACTTTTTGGGCAATATTTTTCTATTTGATGTTCACTGTTTTGTGTATTGCTACCCAATGTGAAATCTATTCCACCACGGTCATTCTGGAAGGGGGATTACCACTTGTGGGGCTCCTACTCAAGGTTTCTTATTTTTCCTCATGTTGAGTTTTTTTTAGTTTTTCCTTGCCCGCATGTTGGTTTAAGATCAGGGGATGGTGTCATTGTAACACGTGCAGACCTTTGAGACTATTGTGATTAATGGCTATACACATAAATGGGACTTGACATTACAATTGATTTTACTTTTGTGCAACGTGTATTATATATGTTCAGCTTTAGTTCCCACATACATTCACAAGAATGTCCATTTTCCATTCGAGGGGGGTTTTTGAAACATCGAGGGATCGATACCCATTTAAAAATCAACTACATGAAAAGGACATTTATGGTACTTACCGGAAAAGTTGTCAAAGGCGGTTGGCACGTATTTTGTTGGGTATCCGTTGGTGGTGTAGCTAACCACCAGGCTGGTCTTCCCCACTGCTCCGTCCCCGAGCAGAACGCACTTGAGAAGCCGCTCGTAGGGCTGCCCTGGCCGGCTACTTTGTACCTTATGCGGCGGCACCGGCGGAGCCATCGTCGAGGGGTATTCCATGGAGGCGGAACGAGGGGACATTCAAAAAAGTCAGTCCGTGGGCTCTCACATGAGAAGCGTGATGTTACAAAAAGAAAAGGAAAAGGAGGATAAACAAGTATATACAAGTATATATATTCTTAAGTGACTTTAATCATTTTCACGTCAAGTGGTCGATTCCCGAGTTACTCTCCACTCCGTACAGCAGTGTCTTTTTATTCCCTCGTCTTATTTGCATAGCCCCGCCCACTTCATGTGGTTGGCAGTGAGTTTTGGCCCAAGTTGAAATAATTTTATTTCTTCGTGGAGCAATAAAACAAATCTTTGAGAAAGAGAACACACAAAAGTTTTGTTTAGGAGTTCACATGTCAGTTTCTGCGCCAGTGTAATAGCAAGTTGACACGCAAGCATCGTCAAACATCTGAAATACTCATTTTAGTCCCGTATTTTTACTGCTTCTCTCAAAAACAATGACCTACTTTAGTAACTGACTCAATATGGGGCATTGACACTGGCTTGACACTTTTAAGTGCTATTATAGTCATTTTACAAGATTTTAGAACTACAATACTACTTTCCTGTATGAGTACAAGAAAACCCGCAAACCTTAAAGGAACAGTGTGTATTTGTTTTATTGCTAGATGTCGCTGTATTGTGTAGCGCAACAAAAGAAACGACTGCTAAAAACAAAGAATACAAACAATCCAGACTTAAAGTGACCAAAAAACACAGTTTGGATGTTAGTTCACGTCTCCCTTAACCACTAGGAACATCATTTCCTGTGGTGGTTATTGGGCAAGTACAGCCTGGTGGCACCCATCGCTCTCCAGGCCAACAAACGTTTCCACCCAGTCTTGAACCTGTACTTTTGCTTGATATCTAAATCAATTTTTATTTTCGAATGAAGGATTTTCCGCCACTAAGAGGTGCTACATAACACGTACAGTACTATCCTTATTGACGAGACATGATCACTATGTACTTTGCATCTGTATTTTTGTTTGTTTGTGTACCACTAGAGGGAGTAACTGTAGTAATTGTAATAGCACCTAATAAAATAGAAAATTACTGCATGGTTCATTTCAACTAGTTAAACCGTAACCTTGTAAATAGTACCTATTGATCCCAATTTTTTGATCTATTTTTATTATTTTAAGTCTTTTATTATTGTTTATCCAGGAGTGTTAGGTTTAATCTTGTTGAAAGTAATGTACACGTAATTCTATTCTATTTCTTATTGGTAACCAAGCTTCTGTCAATCAAACGAATCTTGTTTTCTTTGTGATAAAAAAAGGGCTTTATCTATGCTAAAAGCTGTTCCAAAATCAATTTTAGTAATATCAGATAAAAAACGTTTATTAATAAATGTCTGGCTTTTTTATTCACTGTAAATCCAACTTTCTTATGTGGAAATTTGCTGACCTCTTGTGGTTAAAATGGCATTACACCAATATTTAATAGGCCAAAACATTTGAAAGAGTTTTAAGGTGTAGGGCAATATTTCCAAAGCTACATTGAAAGGCGTATAAGTGCATGAAAGGTAATTAAGTTTGATTAGATTCAAAATTATTTCTAAATACTTTTCAGAGGGTGAATCAAGAGTAATTTCTTTCCACTTTGAAAAAAAATATGTTATTTCTTGAGATGTAACTTTATTTGGCTACTTATTATTGAAATTATTTTTTTTTAAATTGTAACGCGAGCATGGAATTAATTGCATCTTTTGTGAAATCGTCTCAGGTTCTGTCCTTACTATTGAACATGTGCGAAATCGATTGCTGAGGATGCCAGAGTTGTTCTTTAGTTTGGCTAGTATTGCACACTAATGTTAGTTATTTTGACTATTTAGAAAGCTTTTTTGCTGGTTCCATCATTGTCACTATTAGCTAATCATGTTGCTGTTCTTTGAGTTCACAACTTTTGGGGCTTATCTGCTTTTTGCAAACTAGGTTTTAACAAAAGAACGAGCTTACGGGAGGCCTTTTATAAAATATTGGACTTTTTTACATCTTGGGTGTTTTTGTACAGCCTCCTTGAAAGCTCAAAATTCATTGATTGTCTTCTCTCCTTATTAGAATGTCTCCTTAACGATAAAGTCATCAGAGAATAAGAAAGTCAACGAGATTATGTTATGTAAAAGCAATCACACGATTGCCCAAATTTTGGATTTTGTTTTCGTTTTAAAATGCAGACTATCGGCAAGAACTCACACATTTTGGACTAAGTCTGTTTTATGACTATTTTGGCATTTTTTATGCCATCCCAAAGAAATTCAAAGGGTCATGGGTTCTCTGTGGGTGGCCAACCCACTTACGAAGCGGCGTAGACGACATAGGGTTTGTAAACAGAAACAGGGCTGGTAATTGGGCTTTGATGCTAAGCTAAAATTGCCCCATTGGCTGGACTACAAAAGAGATTTTGGAAAATGGCAGAGAAGGACATGATGATGACAGAACTGTGCCTCAGCCAACTGTTATTTCTTCACCGATCTCGCTTTACATTATTCCTGTGGTCTGGAGTGATGGCTGCACCAGCCAATGTCTACTATTGATCTCAAGAGCCAAGAAGAAAGGTTCGATAGCATTTTCCACCCAGGACCTGGTGCTGTGGAAGGTTCTGCCCTCAGATTTGATCTGCAACCTCTGTGAACCTGTTTAAATCCAGGCTTAAAACTCACTTTTCTCTAGCTTATGAATTACCTACATTTCCTTTTGACAATATCCGTGCATGATTTTTTATTGCAACATCCATTGTAGCCTGGACATACTGGAAGGGAGATTACCTCATGGTTTCTTCATTTTTCTCATGGTAAGGTTTTGAATTTTCCCTTGCTTTCATGTAGGTTTTAGCTCAGGAGATGGTATAATTATAGTCAGTAGTCTCTAAAGCCCTTTTAGACTTATTGAGAATAATGGCTATACAAATAGACATGATTGACAAGTGTATAAAATTGACTAACTGTTAAAAAAAAAGTAAAAAGGACTCCAAGCCGAGAGACTGCACGTTTTGGAGTCTCCCTACCCAATTTTATTATTCCTAAATGTGACTACATACAACATAACCATGGTCATGTCTTCACAAAAGCATCATACAGGTACAAAAGTCCACGTGTGCAGGGCAAGGTGCAAGTCAACAAGGGATGTGTTGCTTTGAGTGGAGAAGTGAAAATCATTCCTGAATACATTTGATCAGGCAGTTAGAAAGGCACCTTACACTTGCTTGGCCCATAATAGATGGTCCAACTGCAAGAATGCACAATGTGATAAGCCAATGTAAGAAAACATTACCGGCAAAAGTCTGGAAAAGGACAAAATAAGTTACTTTATTTGTTTGTTTGTTTTTTTGGAGTGATTATCTTACACACAGGGATAGTACACTCACACATTTGGGATGCATCCATGAAATATACCATGCACCCTTATCGTGTGTTCAAGTAAAAATAAAATTTCCACAAAAGGGCACTAAAAGCCCTATTTGGACGACAGCTTCCCACAGACACTTTTGGATACGCTTCTAATCACCAAACCCTCAAAAACTGGGCAGCTCGGTCAAGTGGAGCTGGGACTGCTTGCTGGGTAAGACATCGGAGTGACTGCCCGCAGGATCTTGCGTCATCCGTCAGTTTTTATTGGACCTTCGGTTTTGGTGCACCCAGGTTCTGGTCGGGCGGGAGGGATCCGCCGTGGGCCAGCCTTACTAGGCTACAGGGAAAAACAAGGAAGTGGTTTTGGATTCTTTCGGTTAGCCCATTCTATTAATACAAGTATTAATTCCCACAAAGTAGGCATCATATACAGTAGTCCCTCGCTGTATCGCAGTTTGGTTACTTTGTAAATGTTCACTGTGCATTGTGTTCTGTATTCTGATTGATACCACTTTTTTGCTTGTGTCTGCCTGTGCATCAACGTTGCAGTCTAAGTTGTATACATATGTAAAAAGTTTTAAAAACCTATATTACGTACACGCAAATCTTTTACAACTTTGAGTTTTTCTAAAAGCTATCAAGTCAACAAAACACTGTGGAGGGACAAAAGCTGCAAAAGCCCCAGGAAAATGCTTTCTATCAACAACAAACCAGGACTTCTCGACATGCTGGGTTAAGGTAAAAGCCTTTTTACAACACATTTTTGTTTTCCAATACTATACACATGATGGCGACAAAATATCATCTGAAGTAAAAAGTAAAAAGTGATTGTATCGTGCAATATATATATATATATATATATATATATATACTGCGATTGGCTGGCAACCAGTTCAGGGTGTCCCCTGCCCACTGCCCGATGATTGCTGGGATGGGCTCCAGCACCCCCGCGACCCTACAGAGGGTCATATATATATATATATCATCTCTCATCAGCTGCACCGCTTATCCTCTGTAGGGTCGCGGGGGTGCTGGAGCCCATCCCAGCTATTTTCGGGCAGTGGGCAGGGCACACCATGAACTGGTTGCCAGCCAGTCGCAGGACACACAGAGACAGAAAAC
Organism: Urocampus carinirostris; assembly: GCF_059441175.1. Classification (NCBI taxonomy): domain Eukaryota; kingdom Metazoa; phylum Chordata; class Actinopteri; order Syngnathiformes; family Syngnathidae; genus Urocampus; species Urocampus carinirostris. The sequence goes on along the minus strand of NC_142358.1, from coordinate 17,969,127 downwards.
CCACTCGCTCATTCACACCTAGGGACAATTTGAACTGGCCAATTCACCTGAAATGCATGTTTTTGGAATGTGGGAGGAAACCGGAGTGCCCGAGGAAACCCACACAAGCACAGGGAGAACATACAAACTCCGCACAGGAAGTCCGGTAGCTGGATTTGAACCCATGACCTCAGAACTGTGCCGTGGACGCGCTAACCACTCACCCGCCGTGCCGCCCAGAGGCAATCCAAAAAAATACAAAATGCAGTTTTAAAATATTGATTCTATTTATTAAAGCACAAAAAGTCAGAACCTATCTGGCCCGATATGCTGCCAAAGGTGGCCCAACTTGCTCAAGTTTAGGAGGCAAATACTTTTAAACATATGCAATCTATGCAAAAATGTGCTAATCAATTGGGAAAAAAATCTCCTGTACACAGAGGACATGAAAATGGAACTGCAATATGGAAAGGGAACACCGTATCAATGCTGCCGTGCCCCAAGATGATGTTATACTCACAAGTCTTTGATATTGTCAACAACGGCCTGGATCTTCGCGATGAAACTGTCCACTTGTGCCTAAAACACAATGCCAACATAAAATATGCAACAAATATGCAAACGAGAGCAGAAGTGCAAGACTGCAGTTTTACCTGACGCCGTTTGTAGAAAAGTGGCAAAGAAAAGAGAGCGATCACACCTGAACGGAGGGAGTGAACAAAACAGTAAGAAAGGAAAGTACAGCGCGTGAAATATTGACAGATGTGATGAAATACCTATGATCAAGAGAGTCAGGCCGTTGCACAGATCTCCCAGGTATGTGATAAGGTACATCAGGACCAGCAACTATACATCAACAAGGGGAAAAATATACAATATCCAATTATTGTATGCAACATTGAGGTTTGTAAAGAGATTTGCAAAGACAGCATACTCCCGATTACAGTTTAGAGTCAAGGATTTTTTTAAAGTATAGATCAAGAAATATGTGTTTACTTTATATAACATGCGCTTCACTTCCAGGGAGTTGGCATGATTGTCCGCCAACTCGCCTTTGAGGCAGTGGTTCTCAAATAGTGGGGCGGGTCCCCATGGGGCGGGAGCGAAACCGAGTTTGACGTCAGAGCACCTTTTTTTGTAATTTTCCAAAAAATAAAGTGCAATTGCACCTAGACTACACTAGGGAATATTATCATTCTAATTGGCAGTGTTTTGTTTGCATTTAACCTCCATGATGTGCATATAGCACAGAGTATAATATAAGTATTAAGTATGACGTGTAGATACAAAGTGGAGCAGACCCTCAAGTGACCCCATGAAAAATTAATTAACCCGAATGAGGAGACAGACTACTGGGGAGGGCGCGAGATGATTTCTTCTTCGAGAGGTGGCACGACAGAAAATAATTGAGAAGTACTGCTCTAAGGGTACCCCCCAAAACACAAAACCTTGTGAAAGGCTGGGCAAAATTCAAGAAGAATGTCACTGTGAGTCATTGTATTTTGTGATCTTCCTTGTGCTTTATAGCACTCCTTTTCGGTTGCACTACACAAAACACTGACATCTAGAGGTCAAATATTACACTGTGTCCTCTTAATGTGTAACTTTAAAGAGGCTAGAATTGATGCAGCCCCTCCGAAAGATTGTGTGTGGATTTTATTTAGAAAATTTCACTTAGGGCAGGCGTGTCCAATGTCCGGGGCTAGTTGCGGCACGTGATCGATTTATTACTGGTCAGCGGCCTATGACATGAAATTATTAATGTGGCCCGCCAGTTATGTTGACCGCAGTACAAAATAAATTTGTACACAAAAAATCGATATACTGTATCACCACTTAACAAGATGATGGCAGTAACCCTTTGGCCACCTTGCCCTTGGCTTTCTGTAAGAATTTTAGTCCACCCCATTTCCGACATGGCGACTGTAAATAAAAGAGTTGAGGTTGAGACCCGCCGCTTTCAGGACAAGTGGAAATTGGAGTATTCAACTGTGTCTGCCTAATTTGCCAAGAAACTTGGGCTGTTTTCAAAGAATATAATAACAAGAGGCACTGCCAGACAAAACATGCTGACTACAAAAAAAGCTAACTGGAAACAAATGCTGTGAAAAGGTAAAGCAACTGGAAGCTGTTTTAATGGCACAGCAGCGCTTTCTCACGAGACCCTGCAAGTCAAATAACAATGTTACAAAGGCGGGGTATGAGGTAGCGACGCTGATCGCCAAGCAATGCAAACCTTTCATGGGAGGGAATTTATTAAAGACTGTTCAAAAAAAGCCAGGCTGAATAGTCGGTCCTCACGAAATCTTACGAAATCTGGCCCACTTTCTGAAAAATTTGGACACCCCTGACTTAGGGGTTTGCTCCATTTTGTTTCCACTTGTTTAGATGTGACTAGTGGAGTTTCAAGACGCTCCATTGGTAACTGATAATTCTGACTTTAAACTACAAGCCCCTGTTCTATTAAAATCTAAAAGAAGTTGCAGTGAGATCATCCTCCCAAAAAAGAGAAGCAGCATCAATGGTGTCCGCCTCTCCATTTTATACTCCCAAGTTAGCGTCCCCCAATATAGGACACGACGATCTCCTGCTGTCACAGCGTGTCATGTAACATTCCAGCCAGGTCAAAGTTGACACTGGAAGGTCCTCAGGTTGAGGTTCGCATGGCTCACAGACCGGCAAAAGGGGATGCTAATGTCGCCCCGCCGTTTCTATGTATAAACACAGGCTGTTAATAGCTCGGGTGGCCAATAAAAAGACAGCAGATAGGTAAAGGGAGATTCACGACTTACAACTGGAGTTGAAATGGTCGCAGGCAAGTGTTAGGAGATGAATGAGTCTGTTTCTCTTTGTACTGGGAGTGCGTCTACACTTCAAAAACCTACTTTTTTTGTTTTTATTTTATTTTTTCACACATCATCCATGTCTTCTGTTTGTTTATTTAAGTCTCAAGGGGTAACCTCTTAGTGTGTAGCACATTTATTGTGACAAATGTAGTAATTTTCTAAAAAATACAAATCAAGGGTTTTAATAGAAATCAGTTGATACTTCCCATTGATTTCATTTTCTTAGCCAATAAGAGTCTAGTATTAAATAAGATTGTGGCAATTGTTTTAGAAACCTGACAAGATTGCCCCCAAAATATAATATATAACGTATACAGTATAGCAGGGGCCAGGAACCTATAGCTTTAGAGCGATATACGGCTTTTTTTCATGTCAAGTCAAGTCCCATTTATTTGTAGAGCCCTTAATCACAAAATGTCTCAAAGGACTGTGCAGGCCACAATTACACTATCCCCTTATCTGAGACCGACATACGGGCGATGAAAAACTTAAAACATCAACATGAGGAAAATAAGAAACCGTATGAAAGGGCCAAACAAATGGTGATCCCTATTCTAGGATGACCAGGCTGCAGTAGATGTTGGCATGGGTAACAATACACAAAACATAATAAACGTCAATAAAACAAATGAAAAATAGGTAAAATATGAAATTGTCCCAAATGTTTATGACAGCAAAGGTGCAGCTTCCCGAGTCCTTTTTTATACGTATATATGGCACGGATGATATTTTAAACCAACAAATTTGATCTGTACAGCCCAGATAAAATTAGTTCTAGGTCAGATTTAGGAGACTTATTGATACAGTAGCACTGATGGAACATGGTTTGGCCCAGAACATAAAGAGCATACTCTCAACTACAGTTTACAGTCAAGGTGTCACACCAACAGCCCACATTTTGGCTGTACGCGGCTAGGAAACCCCTTTATATGATAGCTCATTAAACAACTTAAGTTCACTGTTGAGACACTTATTAAAAAAAAACAAAGAGCAACTGTTATCAGACAGAAACACAATTTGATTGGGTGGGCAGTAGAAGTAGGCGGAGCTTTGCATACAGTTCACTTCTGTCTGCCCAGTGCTGTCTGCACCGATGATAAATATATCAATATCCTCGTTTGCAGTTTTTGTGACATTTTTACAAAAGACTTCTGCTTGCCCCTTGTTTTGAAATCACTATTTATGAAAAAAAATGAATGTCGAAACAAGCCTCAATGATCTTAAGTATGGGAGGGAGACAAGTTAAAAGTGGTATGTCTGTTGATATGAGACACAGGCTCTGGCATTATTCTTATTTCATGAATTTGATCAAAGCAGACCCTCAAGTGACCCCATGGAAAATTAATTAACGTTTGCAAAATACTGCAAGTTGGGCCACCTTTGGCAAAAATTTTGATTTTGTCTGGAGAGCGAGTTTGGCAGTTTAGCTGAAAATTTTCCCAAAATATATGGTTTGGCTCCCCAAAAAAATATTCTTCCTGTGGTTTGATTGAAAGTAACTACCGCTTGGTGTAGCTGTCGCTTTAAGAATGAGCATCACTGCATGGTTACGGCAGTGAAATGTTATCGAAATCTAGTTGTATGCAATCCCATGTTATTTATTGCGTGAGTGCCAAAGTTTCATCTTTCATGAATCTGTGACTTCATGCCATTCTCGTCATTGTTCTGTTTCTTATTCTTTGTAGACAACCTGTGCTATGGATTGCGAGTCATGCTCGGCACCAGGGATTGATGGTATCGCATGGTGGATTAAAGATTCGGCCAAAAAAAACCCTCCCCTCTCAAATAAAACATACAATTTCAATTTCAGGTCTGCTTCAGCTTGGTCCATCAAATCAAATTAGTTTGTAGAGCTAGGCAGGGCTGTAAAACCTGCGGGCCGGGTCGGGTCGGGCTTTATTCTTTAGGCCCAATCTTACCTCTGGTGTGTATGCATTTCTTGGGACACCAATGTATATTGAGTGTAATTCTGTAAAAAATGAAAAATAAAACACTAGATAGTGTTAGATTAATTTAGTTTCTAAAGTAAATTTCAATGGAGAAAACTACATAAAATCACATATTTTGGGTTATAAGATGCTCCGTATTTGTAAAAAAACACACACATATAAGTTGCACTGTCGTAAAAGTTGCATTTGGAGACCGTTGGCTCTTGCAGGCCCCATTTTTATGGCTGTATCGTATCACCAAAGCCGAAAAATTTACCGAATAATCTAGCCATGCACAGTGCTCAACATAAATGAGTACATTGTTACACCATGTTAGTTCTTAATCACACCCAAAAATTGGGTCACTCTATACTAAATTTGTCAATTTGAAAAAAACATTGTTTTAAAAAAATGTCTCGGAAATTTGTCAAAAAATATATATACATTTTGCCCCAGAGCCGTGGTCACTAATGTAGTCCCTGCAGGCACCAAGTACCTCCGTTAGAACACCTGAGTAGCCTGTGGAGTGGTTCTAAATAGCTTATCAGTGATGGGTCATTGTGAATTTCAAGGAATTTTGACTTCCAACTGGTATGATGTTTGAGTGGTTGTTTAAGCCTATTTCAACCTAACTCCCAATAGTTACAGTCTGGTAACAACATAAACGTAACATTGTAAACAACAAATTGTTATTAAGAAATGCATATCAAACTGGTAGCCCTTTGTGCTAATCAGTAGCAAAAATGTAGCTTCCAAATGGTTGGTTCCAGGGTATACATTGCTCAAATAGCCACCATCAGAAACAATTACAAGAATACTGTATGCAGTATTTTTTAGAGGAGCACAGCATTTTTTCCTTAACATTACCTAAAGTCATTTGCTGTAATCCTGCTTTTTATACCTACAGAAAGCAATAGCTCAATAAATTTGTTTTATAACCCAAGCTTTTAAATATGGGTGTTGAATGATGTTTTAAATATGTTTGAAGCCTAGAAAACTCTAATTGGAGATTTAACTCTTTGTCAAGTAAATATAGACATAGTTTAGGAAGGTGTCTGATTGAAACACAAAGCTTCATAAAGACAGTTTTGGCTTACAAAACCTTTCCAGTCTGATTCATCTATTATTACTAAAAGTCTAAGACATCGACAAAGAAGTAAGCGCAGATTTTCCAATTCAAAAACCCTTTTTCACCTTGAGGGACTCAAACAGGTTGGCCACAAAGAGGAGCCTTTTCAGACCGTCCACAGCTGACAGAGTTGAGACGATAACTTTCTGTGTGTACAGCTCGGACTGCTCTCCACTTAAACTGATGTCCATTTCCAAGTATGACCTGACACACACACAATATTACAAAATTGTTCTCTTTTCCCATATTAGCTGATTAGAAAAATAAATACAGTGCCTGATTTCTGGAATTGTTGCACATTTATCACTCACAAAGGTTCCAGATCATCAAACCAATTTTAATATCACACAGAGACAAACAACCCAAGGAAACACAAAAATCAGTTTTCTGGCCCCATGTTTAAAATTAATTGCCCCTGAACCTGAGCAAGTTAGCTGACATTTGGTAGCAATAACAAAAATCAAGCGTTCACGAGTCTTTCGCAACTCTGTGGAGGAATTTTGGCTCACTTTCTTTGCAAAATTGCTTCAAATCTGCTATATTGGAGGGTTTTATAGCATGTATTGCCCGTTTAAGGTCACACCCCAGCACCTCAATTGGATTTAAATATGGACTTTGACTTGGCCACTCCTGAAACGTCATTTTGGATTTTTTTGAGCTATTCAGAGTCGAACTTGCTGGTGTGTTTCGGATCGCTGCCCTGCTGATGATACAAGAGCACTTGAGTTTGAGGGCACAAACTGATGGCTGGTTGTCATCTCCGGAATCGTCTGGCAAAATCTAGAATTGATTATTCTGTCAAACATAGCAAGTTGTCTTGATCTTGAGGCAGGAAAGCATCACACTGCCACCATTATGCTTTACTGTTGGCATCATGTTTTTTTGTCAAATGCTGTGCCATTTTTATGCCAGAGGTAAGGGACTCCATTACTTCCAAAAAGTAATTTGAAATTTTTGTTTCATCAGTCCACTGAATGTTTCTCCAAAAATCTTGAGGATAATCAAGATGTTCTTTAGCAAATGTGAGTTGACTCTTTGTGTTCTTTTGTGACAGCAGTCGTTTTTGCCTGGTAACTCTCCCATGGATGCCATTTTGGTCAGTGTCTTTTTTATAGTGGAGTTATGAACACTGACCTTAACTGGGCTGACAGAATAATACATTTTTGTGTTTACCAGATGATCCTGAACGTCCGGCCATCAGTTTATGCTCTCAAACTCAAGTGCTCTTGGATCATGCAGCAGGACAGACCGAAACACACCAGCAAGAACACCTATGTATGCCTCAAAATATAACAAAATTAAGGTTCTGGATTGGCCAAGTCAAAGTCTGGTATTAAATCTAATTGTGATGAACCTGGCAGTTCATGCTAGAAAACCCTCTAATATGGCAGATTTAAAACAAATAAAAGTGAGCCAAAATTCCTCCGCAGCGTTGTGAAAGACTCATTACAAATTATCGTGAATGTTTGATTTTTGTTATTGCTACCAAAGGTGGCCCAACCTGCTTAGGTTCAGGGGCAATTCAATTTTCGTATAGGGCAAGATAGGTACAGAATTTTTTTTGTGCCTTAACAAATGGAATCAACATTTTAAAACTGCATTTTGTATTTCCTTGGGTTTCCTCTGTGTGATATTAAAATTGGTTTGATGATTCAAAACCTTTGCAAGTAATAAATAAGCAAAAAAAAAAACAAATCAGGAAGGCAGTAAATACTTTTTAAATGGCACTGTGGCTGGGCCTTCCAAAGGACAGAGAAAGAACAGTTCTTACTTGAAAGGGTGTTCTCCGTCGCCCCACTTGAGTCCATGCAGGATCCCGTAGTAGATGCGCACCGACATGGTGACACACACAACGGCGAGAGACACCGTGGAGAGCACAGTGACGATGCTGAGCTGGAACAGGCACAGGAGACCCACCACCAGGCCCGTCAGGACCAAGCCGGTTCGCTCCATATCCTTCCAGTAGATCAGGTCCATAACTGGAAGACATGGTTGGGGACGGAATTGAAATTGTAAAAAAAAGGAAGATGCCTCATTGGTGTGAAAATTGATAGATAAGAGGGGGGTATTCATTAAATTTTTACGTGTCTACTAATTGTAAACACCAAGCAGTTCAGGGTTTCCCCTGCCTACTGCCCAAAGATACCTATTGAAGACAAGCGGCGCAGAAAATGGATGGATAGTTGGAAGATCACTGAGTACATACAAGGGCGTGAGGGAGCCAGCCGTTAAGTCCAGTTCAGTTGTGAGTAAAGTACCTCAATGCACGAACAACTGTGTTGTTAAAAAAGTTTGACTCATTTATCTTCTGTATTCTAATGAAAAATCGTAACTTGAACAAACGCAAACACGTCCGAACAAAGCCGAACGCATGGCCGAGTAAGATAAGCAGTTTTGGGCATTATTTTTTCAGTAACAGGATAATCGAACTTATTATTTTTTCCAGAGTGTTAACGCGCTGTCGGTTACTGACGGTCAAAACGGTGAGTTACTTTGGCTGCAGAACGGCAACGGTGGTGTGTCCCTGTCATGTCCTGCATGGTTGTCATGGCTCCCTGCTGGCCCCGCCCCTTGACACCGGCTGAGACGCATTGAACTGATTGCTTGTGGAGTACTTAAACGCTCCTTTTGGGACTGCCCGTTGCCAGACCATTGCTTTACCTTGTTGAAGACCTGTTCATTGATCTGAGTAATGCCTAGTTTGTAATTTTGATTGCCTTTAAACGTGTTTTGTTTTGTTTTTGGTCCGTTTGTGTGTTGGACAACGTTTATTTCCTAATTAAAGTGACAGATCGTCTCCGCATATGAGTTCCGACTTCCTGCTTCCCGGTCCGTTTCATGACAGTCCCTGCACACCCCCGAGGTTCTTACGTCACATCTTTTCGGATGATGTAATCATCCAAAGTATCGACTAACGTATAGTTAGATAGGTATTACAATTACAGTATAGTATTTACCAATGCACCGAAAGAAAAGGCAAATGAGGGCTGATTTACGAAAAATTTAAGCACCCCGACTCATGCCATTCGCGAACAAAACGTCTCTATGAGCCAGCTCTTAGAAATAATTGAAGGTAGCCTGCTTCCCACCAATCAACAGTTGTTTCCCTCCGGGATACCTTTTTTCTCTTATGATTGTTTGATATACATTTTGGGGGGATTTTGTGTTGTTGAGTTTAAATCTTTTGAGCATTAAAAGCTTAAAACTTTTGTAATTTTTTTTTTTGCAGATTCATAAATATTTTAATTATATTTCCTGTGTTTCAGTGTTAATGTGTTTGTATACATTTGTAAAATATATTATTTTTCTTCATCCTTTTGGTATTGAATGTTTTCTTTTCTTTCTTTTTTCTCCTATTTTTGTGTTTATTTTTATTTGTTGTCCTCTTCCTGAGTCAGTCTGATTATATGCTGTTACTTGATAATTGGTAATGTATGGATTAAAGCAACAAAAACAACCTAAAAAGCTGATCGGGACCAAAAAGAGCCAGCCAGCTTTTTCAGGCTGAAAAGAAAAACGTTCTCTAAAAATAATTTCCATATCTTCGAGTAAACTCTGGTCAAAGACCTTACCGTGAGGTTTCTTTTTGCTCGGAAAATTTCTAATTCCTTGACATACAACTTATTTTCAAAGTAATGGGTTGAGTTTCCTGGTTACTACTTTTACTATAGAGTAATTCAGTTACTAAATCTGTTACTTTTTGTAAGAGTAGTGAGCGACTATAACTAATGACTTTTTTGAAGTAACGTGCACAATACTGGAGATGAGCGGCCATCTTGACTACATGTGTAGCATCGTTACAAGGAAGATCATCAGGCCGACAATGCGTGTTGAGAATTGATTGTGATTAATTGCATATTATCGCCTCTTTAGCCGATGATAATTGGTCCCAAGAAAATTAGTGATAAAGGGAAGGGTAAGAGACCCCTTGTTACTTTGCGCTTCAATTATTCTTGGTTTTTAAAAGATTAAAACAAAAAACAACTATAAATGCTTGCAGAAGAACGTTTCGAACGACCAAGATTCACGCTGATTGGCCAATTTATATCATAGCGCCTCCCATAATTTACTGTGACAGGACACATGCTCTGCGCTCTCATGAGCTTTTGCAGTAGCCCAACGATCCCTATACCAAAAATTCCGGCCCGATAAGGACTCTCTTGCGACAATATGGACAAGCGATACGAGTCCCCAAAAAAGTCCCCATCCGGAATAATGGGTTTTGAGAATCTCCCATCCGGAATACATTTCTATTGGTAGTCATGGAAACGAGGGCTTTTCCAGAGGGTAGTAGGGACTGAGCAGGGACTGTCCAGGGTGGCTTGAGGGGGCCCGACCCACATTACCTTTAACCATGGGTAAATGGTGAATTCCAAAGAGTGGATGCTAGCGAAAGGATGCTAACAGCTATGTGCGCCACTAACAAAGTTTTAGCGCAAGCTAGCTGTAAACACTGTTGGTGATTAGTTGGGCTGGCACAGCCAGCCCAAGTATTTGCGCAAGCTAGCTGTAACACTGTCGGCAATGGGTGCGCCAGCCCAAGTACTAGCGCAAGCTAGCTGTAAACACTGTCCGCAATGGGTTGGGCTGGCACAGCCAGCCCAAGTATTAGTGCAAGCTAGCTGTAAACACTGTGGGCAATGCTAACTTCTTCATGCCCCAAAATTTTGGGAAAGGCTGTATTGTAACAACTTCATATTTACAAATTATTCTAATGGATTCATGTTAATGAATTTTGCTAAGGGATACATGCTAAAAAGGGATGCTATCAGCTAAATGCTAACTTTTTCATGCTAAAAAATTTTGGTAATGGCAATATTGTTACGACTTCATATTTACAAATTATGCTAACGGGCTTATGTTGACGAGTTATGCTAATGGATACATGCTAAAAAGTGATGCTAACGGCTAAATGCTAAATTCTGAATGCTAAAAAAATTCTGAAATGGCAATATTTTAATGACGTCATATTTACAAATTATACTAATAGCCTCATGTTAATGAGTTATGCTAATGGTTATATGCTAAAAAGTGATGCCAACGGCTAAATGCTAACTTCCTCATGCAAAAGAATTTTGGTAATGGCAATATTTTAACGACTTTATATTTAAAAAAATACTAATGACCTCATGTTGATGAGTTTTGCTAATGGATACATGCTAAAAAGTGATGCTAACGGCTGAATGCTAACTTCTTCATGCTTAAAAGTTTTGTAATGGCAATATTGTAACGACTTCATATTTACAAATTATGCTAATGGCCTCATGTTGATGAGTTATGCTAACGGATACATGCTAAAAAGTGATGCTAATGGCTAAATGTTAACTTCTTCATGCTGAAAAATTATTCTAATGCTAACATGCTAACGACTCAGCAAATTGAATGGGCTCGATTCATTCCGGATGGGCCAATTCAAATTGAACAGCCCATTCTATTTGAACATGTATATTTTAAAAGTTTTTAAAGTGTAATAACAGTGTTATTACTAAGATTTTACCATGAATGTGTTTTTTACACCTCCACAAGGCATATCCTTGTTGCTAACGGTTGTGGGCCCATCTCAAATGAACTTGCCAGCACCGGGGGGGTTTGAGGGGGCGGAGTCCCCCCACAGAACCAAGTAAAAAATGACAGAAACATCTCTCTGAGCTAAAAACTTTATGCTAACTCATAATGTTAACAACCGGGGTTATATATACATACCGGGATCATCTTCCAGATCAATCACAACTCTTACAATTGCCGCGGGAATTGTCTAGTGTTTACTTAAAATCCCGCTGAATAAAACTTTAATTTGCTTCTCCTTCAAGGTTTTTTAGAGTACCATGACAAATTATACATCAAAAATTCCAGCTCGACCGGGAGTAGTGTACTATCATCTGGATTACCCATATCCGTTACCATGACGACGTAACTGACAATTTAAAAACCCAGAATTTCCCATTCATTTTGAATGAGACCATCTCAAATTAACTTTCCAGTACCGGGGGTGTGTGGGGGGCCGGAGTCCCCCCACAGAACCAAGTAAAAATTTACAAATACAGCTTTCCCAGTTAATAACTTTATGTTTTATTTCCGTATCATCTTCCAGATCAATCACAACTCTTACAATTGCCGCGGGAATTGTCTAGTCTCTTCTCTTCTCTTCTCTTCTCTTCTATTCTATTCTATTCTATGTGCATTACCAAAGATCAAGAAATTCCAATATTAAAGTAACAGAGCGGGGCAGACCGGGATTGGGTTGAGGGGGGTTTGACCTGAGAAAGAAAAGTGCTTTCTATCCTCCAACATGAGACGCCAGCGTGGCAAAGAGGACCCATACAGATCCAGCCACTGCTAAATTTAGCCCCCAGTTGAGAGAGCAAAGCAAGCGGTGGAGGGGAATTGAAATGCGGCCTTCCACGGCACCTGCTGCCAGGCGTCAGAAGCATTTTTCTACACCCGCTAGGTTTCCCCCTGCTTCCGTCACCCACAGCAACAGCTGCCCTTGGAAACCATGCGGTCACACTCTAATAAAATTAGAAAAATCAATGTGTGATTTCGTCACTTCATTCGTTTTCCGCCACTGTATCGCAATAAATTGGATAAAGTGTGAAAGGAAAAAAATCACATATCAAGTTACCAAATGGTAATGCGTTTCATGTCCATAAAACTGGAACATATTAAATAATCTATTACAGACGTTCCCGACTTACGACAATTCGACTCACGAAAAACGGTAGATACGAACATTTTTTCGCGATGTGGAAAAATATCCGGACATTGTTGTAATATATATTTTGTATTGTGCACCATTTTCGGAGTACAGGACAGTACTGTAGTGCTTCTTTCCGCTGCGTTGCTCTGTGAAAGCTCACCCAGCATCCACCTTGAAGAAGAAATCCAGCTTCCTCTTCCTAGTTTGTGTGCAAACACACTATACTGTATCTCCAGCGCACTAAGAACTTTGACAATATATCTCGTGCATCCAAACAATATGGTTCATGTAAAGTGTAAAGAAGTGGTGAGCCGTTATATTTTAAATGAAAATGGAATATGGAAGCTTGATGCTGTTGAGAAAATGGTTGGATCGATTTTTTTCAGCCACTTTTTACCACAGAGGAGGAATTTGCTTTTGAAGCTCATCTTCCAAAAGTAAGTTTATTTATCTTTATCGAACATATTATTTCATGTGATGTTTTTTCTTTTATTACAAAACAATACAGGTTATTTCTACAAGCCTTAAACATACTTATATAAACCTTAAACATACAAAATATGGCACTGAAGCAACTTACGAACAAATTCAACCTACGTAAGTAGGGTATCGTCTGTATTCTTTATTCATCAATATCCAGCCAATATAGTGTATTTCAAATGTAGTGAGGAAAAGTTTCTAAAGTGTTTGAATATTTCGGTGTGCTTTTATTTTTTTAAATGTATATTTTTTTAAAAAACAATCACAATACATTAGTAATTCAATTATGCGCCCCACTTTTCAAAAAGAGCGGTGCAGCATTAAGTTGTCTTAAGATTGGAAGCACGGATATTTTCTTTAAGGGCTTAATTTCAGAAGTCAGCCACAAATTTAATTGAATCCAGAGTGATTTGCCCTAATGAAATAAAAAGTCAGTGTATTCTGAATCATGTTATTTATTATATAAGTCCCGATAACCAAAAACCTTCAAAAGAAAAGTTTTGGATGTTGATGTAACCACACTTGGTAAGTAATATGGCTTTTTGCCACATACAGTGAAAATAGTAGCATTTCATTCAAATATTGCAGAAAAATCATTTGACAAAAATGATAGCCTTCAAGAAGCTTTTTGAATTGATGATTTTTAATATACTAAATAAATTTTCCGATTTAATTAGTTTGGGTAGGCAGTCAGATAAATTAATTATTTAATGTATTATTTTTGCTCATTTTCTACACAATTATTCCTCAATTCTTAAAGCCTCTACAATTCAACAGCTATAATAAATAAATTCATAAAAATAATAGTAAATCAAGAAAAAAGAAAAAAGATACATTCTATAGTCAGACGATAAACCTCATTCACTGGCATTAACACATACATTTGTCAATGTTGGTGTATGGGTTCATATCAAAATGTCTTCATTGGCAGTAAATTAGTTTAAATGAACTCACTTATCAGCCAAAGGAACATGTTTTTTTTTTTTTGCGGGGCCCCGCTTTTATTAAACGTATAATATGTTCATAAAAGCTACCAATACTAGCTGCTGGTAAATGACTAAAGCCACAAGTAACCGTAAACTATGAGCATGGCTGGCAAGGTGAGCAGATAAATTATATGATCACATTTTAAGAGGTTTTTCGAGCACTAATGTTCCAAAACACTTTGGTTTTTACACTTCATGGAAACTGTGAAATATTGCATGCAATTGATACGGCGTTGCCTCAAGACACGACAATTCAAACAGGGTTAAGTTCCACACAACTGTCAGAATGATCCAAAAACGTCGATAATATTGATCAGCCATCTTGGAACGGCAAGTATAATCATTACCAAAGCGTAGTGGCGACACAAATACAGAGCTTGAGTCGGATTTAAGTATATTTTCTATTTTCTTCGAGCTGAAATGAGAAACAGTGGCTTGACTTGTCTTCACGTCTCGCAAGCCATACGATTTGACAAAAATAGTTTACCACCACTATAAAGTTGCATAAAAAATTAAGTTGGCCGAGTTTACAACTAGTTATTCTCAGAGTTTTTAAAGTTTCAAGCAAGATAAGGTTGCAAATACAAAAATATCTATCTTCTACGAGGCACCAAGGGATTTTTATATATAAACTTAAGGCTAATTTTGTATTTAATTTTGAAAACAATGATTTCTCATGCCAGTTAAAAAACATATTTCCTAAAAAATCTCTAACCCTAGAAAATCACAATGACACATCAGTGGAGTGCTATAAATCATATAAAATGACAACTGCTCTTGGGGACAAAATGCACTCCCATTGTTTAAATGGTAAAAGTAACAGTTCTCTGTTTTGTTAATATGATTCAAAATGTAGGCTATTGAGCAAAATCTCTATTTGTGCAACGTTATTATCAAAGCATTTCATTATGGTTATTTTTTAATGCTTAAAAAATCAAGTCGAAGCTTGGGGTCATCAGGATGTCTTAAAAAGATAAATGGAAAGCTACACAAGTCATCAATTTGCCCTTATTTCTATGATAAATCATATTTTATCCAAAATTTCCCCAAAAAATTACTTTTAATTCTAAAGAACAATAGAAAATACAGAAAATTGACAAAAATGTCTTCAATAGAGCTTGAACATTTACAAATATATGAAGAATCTGCTACAGAAATCCCAATCTAAAATATAAAAATGCTTAATGAACTAGTGAGGAGAAGGACAAGGCATTATTTTCTAAAATTGTGAATTTCATGCGCACAATTTATGTCTGCTTTGAGTACACAACTGTTCTAACAAACATCAATCCCACTTGAGAAAAAAAAACACAGCTCATGGTCCATTTTATATTAGCTAGTTTTATTAATCAAAGACTACGACTGAAAAATAATATGATTTCAAAAAAACCTTCTGAGTCAGAGTGATTAAATTCCTGCACGCACTTGATATCTAAGACATCAAATCTCCTTCAATCCTGGCAGTCCACCATGATAAAAGAATGAGGCAACCTGCTATTGCGGGGAGCACATTCCTAGCAAACATCCATTATGGTATGCAGAACCCTTTTCTCATTATTTTTACCCAATTTTTAAGGCAGTTTCGCTCACCTTTGCTGGCCATTTTGGCTGCCGTTTCGCCTGGCTCCCCGCGCTGTCCCGCCGTGCTCCCCTCGACCCCCGTGTGCTGTTTTTGGACAGGCACCGCTTGCTCAGCGGCTTCCAGCCCAGACAGCCCAAAATAATCTATCCTGCTTGCACCTCCCACATTGGAGATGGAAGGATTTTCTTTTTAACTTAACAGACTTCAGTCACAATTTGTCTGGCGCTTTGTTTTGGTTGAACTCGAAGGCCCAATCGCAGAGCCATCTGGTAGTGTAGGCACGAGAAACGTTTTTGTACTTAGTTCTAACAGAATGAGGAGAAAAATACAATTAGTAAATGTGATTTTATGGATGTACCAAGTTGTAAGCTAGTAACTGTTTTTAACATTGGACACTTGTAAAGGAGATTTCGTAGTGAGCCAGCTTTGTT
Organism: Urocampus carinirostris; assembly: GCF_059441175.1. Classification (NCBI taxonomy): domain Eukaryota; kingdom Metazoa; phylum Chordata; class Actinopteri; order Syngnathiformes; family Syngnathidae; genus Urocampus; species Urocampus carinirostris. The sequence continues at coordinate 17,953,069 of NC_142358.1, read as the reverse complement.
ATTTTGACTATTATACCTCACTGTTCTTCTTTATTTTGACTATTATAAACCATTAGATCAGCCGATTATGTTGTTGTTCTTCAATTTCCACACCCTTTAGGGTGGATCTGCTTTGGTATGCTGGCGTGTTTGAATAAAAAGAAAGGGTTGAGGGGAGAGCTTTTAGAGCAGAAATTCGTGTTTTTTACAGTGCTTTCCTGTTCTCCTTGCAAGATTGATATTTATTCATGTCTTTTCTCCGGATTTTGAGCGTCTACTTATTTATAAACATATCAAGTCTTAAAATTAATGGGGAAAGAATACAGTAAAATCACAAATTATTTTCAGAATAAAACTTCCTTGCGCTATAAGCAGATACATTTGCTCAATTTGAGTGCTTATTTTAGCATTACAGTCCACAGTTTTTCTTTTTCAATAATTGCAGCTTAATAGAATAGAATAGAATAGAAGAGAATAGAATAGAATAGAATAGAATAGAATAGAATAGAATAGAATAGAATAGAATAGAATAGAATAGAATAGAATAGAATATACCTTTATTGTCATTGTTACAACATGGGATATATTGTGACAACGAAATTGGACATGGCACTCCAGTCCACATTTTACAGTGAGGATATAAGGAAAACAAAGAGATAAAGGAACAAAGAAGATGTTTGTACTGTCCTTGTTGTATAGGCTTTGTTTTCCTCCGGTGGGGGGGTGTATCAGGGGGTGAGGGACAGACAGAGATTGGGTGGATCCAACTAGATGTTTGATCTTACTGTACACATGGTCCAGTGTTTTTTCCCTAATTGCTCAGTCAACGTATTAAATGCATTTGGGAAGTACAGTCCTTAAACATGCCCAATTAAAGTCGCCGGCGACGATAAAAGCTCCCTTTGGGTGTGCAAGCTGCTGTTTATTGATAGCAGATTTAATGCCCCGAAACATTTGAAAAATATAATAAAAAAAAAAGGAATTCAGATTTTTTAAAAATCATTCAAAATAAATGAATGAAATAGATAATAATACAAAAGTAATATAAAATAATAGTTTAAAGTGTGTCAAAGAAAATAACTAACGACAGTTATTTTCCTACAGGGTTCGTACACCTTCTCCGTGGCCAAATTTAAGCCCTTTCCAAGGACTTTCAAAGCCAATTTTCTACATTTTTTGTACCACTAGGAGGCACGAAGTATTACACACTGTCCCTTTATTTTATTTTTTTGCATGGCCCGTTAAAAGTGTTCATATTTGATAAGGAATCCTTGAACAATTACACATTTGATAGTGTCCTGTTCGGTGTAACATGCACCTATACTTTTGAGTTCTACCTGTAGGGGGCGACAATGCTTGATAGGACAATGCCTTACAAACTAATGCTTGCTACGGTTAATCATGGGGGAAGAAGAAATGCAATAGAGAAGCTACCAGGGAGCAGTGTCAACATAATTTTTTTAGCAGACTTGTTGAGAAACACGGCAACATTTTCAATAATTTACAAGCACTTCAACCAGAATTCAAGGACTTATCCATCATTGAAAACATAACATTAGGATTAAAACATTTTCAAGGATTTCTAGCACCCGTATGAACCCTGTCCCTAAAAACCAAAAAGTGCTCAATCTGAAACCAAGTAAAAGAAAGTAAAACAAGAAAACATTGTACCCATACTTAAAATGAACTTATTCTTCATGATGGTTTCTTACATTTTAGAGTAGTAAAATATTTATTAAAATTTACCAATCTACTGTAATTGCAATCATTTTATGACCTGCCTTATGTTACTGCTAGCTCCTGGCGTAACATGTCTTTAAAACAATTTAATACTCAATATTTGTCGTGTTTCTCATTATTTTTATTAAGTTTAACTTTTGAGGATTAACTGCAAACAACAGTTATCCGATTTAATCACTGGTTGGTTAGCGTGTTCCTGGTACAGTTCTGAGGTCATGGGTTAAAATTCAGCTGCCAGCCTTCCTGTGCGGAGTTTGCAGCGGTGCAGATAATGGATGGATGGATAAACACTGGTTAGCGATCCTCTACAAAGACCAAAGCTAAATATTTTGAGCCTTAACTGAATGGGATACATTTTAAGAAATAATAATTTATTCAACTGAAGCTGACCATAGAGCAGTCTTGGCGTTGTAGTTAATAGTTAGTGTAGTCAATTGTCATCTCATCTCATCTCATTTGCTGCACCGCTTATCCTCAGTAGGGTCGCGGGGGTGCTGGAGCCCATCCCAGCAATCATCGGGCAGTGGGCAGGGGACACCCTGAACTGGTTGCCAGCCAATCGCAGGGCACACAGGGACAGACAACTCGCTCGCTCATTCACACCTAGGGACAATTTGGACCGGCCAATCCACCTGAAATGCATGTCTTTGGAATGTGGGAGGAAACCGGAGTGCCCGGAGGAAACCCACGCAAGCACGGGGAGAACATACAAACTCTGCACAGTAAGTCCGGTAGCTGAACCCACACAGGAGGTTCCCAAGACCTTAGAACTGTGCCGCACACGCGCTAACCACTGCGCCGCCGTGCTGCCCGTAGTCAATTCTGTTATGTAATATAAATCTATTATTATGTGCAATAGCAGACCCAAGAAGCAGAAACATAAAACTTTAACGGATTAATGTGTGCTATTTATTGGAGGGACCTTAAATTCTGTCAGCGGCTTTCCTGCACATTCGTCAAAACTGCCAAGGTTGACCGCAACCCCCCAACTCAGACACATACACACACTTAAAATAATCTGAGCGTTTTGATCGACGTTCCACTTAAAGTGCCACTGACCAGGAAGAGAGTCGTTCTCTCTCAAAGAACAACACAAGCCAACACAAAGGTGAATATTATAAAGCCAAACGTGCCTCATTGGCTAAAAAAAGTCCCATCTTGATATGATGACAAAAATGCATTCTTCACAAACCACTCATTCCTGAATTTTGGAAAAACAGTTTCCATGGAGACGATTTGAAGAGGTAGGACATTTCAAGGGTGAGTACAAAGGATCAATGTGAAAATTGATCTGTTCCATTCATCTCCTGTGAAAGACTGAGGCACGTTTAGGAAATGCTAGCTGGTATGTGTAGCCACACGGTGGCGCTGCGTGAAGAATGGAGGGGTGAGTGCAAAGGTAAGATCAGGCCTATAAATCTCAGCCCTAGCCGACCCAGGCCCATTAGCTCGAGCCTGACCAATTACTTGATTCGCTGGACCAAGCCCGAAACAAACTCGAAATTTCATATTTTATTTGTGAAGACTAGAGAGGAGGAGAGGAGATTTAGGATAACAAATTAAAGCCTGTCATTTGTAACCAAATTCAAGCTAGATAAAGACTGTATAACCGTTTACTCATTTCTGTATCTGCAGATATTTCATTAACCGACAATTCTCCCTCATTGATTAGAGTTGAAAAGAAAATTTTAAGGCCGTCCATCAATTTGAAAAATCTATTGTGGTACTTCATGAGAGAGAGAGAGAGAGAGAGAGAGAGAGAGAGAGAGAGAGAGAGAGAGAGAGAGAGGCAGAGAGATTAAGGACAACAAACACTGGTGGATAATAACAAAAGGAGAGAGAAGGCCAGCCTGACCCACACGTAATGATTGACATTTTAAATTCCGGTTGGGCTTGGGCTTAGGTTCTTACCTCTGGCTGAGCAAAACAACTTGTTCAGCAGCTTTTCCTGAGTTTGCGAAGCATCCTGACCATCCTGAGACAAAGACTTAAGCTCAGTGGGATGCGGGGGTTCCTCTAAAATCCCAGGAGACTCAAACTCGGGATTTGGTGAGGTTGCCTCTGTTGCTGGGAAAAAAGGATGACATCACGCAATGCATCATGTTAGATCACTACATGATCATTGCTTCCTTGCATTAACCTGGTGGATGAATTACCATACCCAAACTGGCTTCATATGTATAGAATACGCATCAGGTGATTGTGAGCCGAAAATATGCAACAAAAAAAAATAAAGAAACCTAAATCTTTTCTCATCAGAAGATAATCTTGCTAATTTGATATATTATTTTACTTATTTTGTTGCATTTTATATGTATTTCTCCAGTAAAATAAGAAATATTACTTAAAATAACATAAAACCACATGTTTTAAAATCAATGCCAACATAGTAATCACTAAACTGCAAACAATGCTAATATTACTACTACTACAAAGAATATTATTTTTCTTATTGCACCATATGACATTTTTCATTCAACATTTTTATTTTCGAAAATGAAAAATATTCTATGTTGGAAAGTAAGTTTAGAGATATTCAAAATGAGCAGAATATTCTGCCATATTTGGCTCTTTTTAAAAATATTTTTTCTTATAATTGAGAAATGAGATTTTTAAAAGTTAGTATTTTAAGATACTAAATGTTGGTAATTTAAAATCTTCCATTAAAGGATATTTTCAATTGAAAGCAAATCTTCTTTTATAAAAAAGTCATACAGTTCAATGAGCAAAATGTGAATTATTATTATAGTCATTATTATTATTATTATAGTTTTTATTATTTTTATTTTGCATTCCTGAGAATATCTACAAGCTCGGGATTACGATTGAATATGAAATTTTGATTATTGGCATTAATAAGATTAAAAAAATGGAATATTCAGAACATCAACATACTGAAAAAAATCTGGTCGAGTTATTTTACATTGTCTTTAAAAATGTATGTCTAACAGATTTTTTTATTATGAAATACGATTTCTAACTCGATTAACAACCCAAAAATAAACTTAGCACATCTGCATCATTTTATTTTCTCATTCAAGGTGTATTTCAAATCTTCCAAAAGCACCCCGAAAATATTTCACCTCAAAGAGCTCCGAAATGAATAAAGCTACCAAGCTCACTCCAAAATGGTTCATCAGGATGCCTCACGGTGGTGGCAAAGCATTACTTTTATCAAAACGGAGCGCTCAATTGCATGCACCTTAAAACAGCATCAAGATGACAAAAGATAAAGGTAAAACTCTACTTTTGCCCAAATGAAACTATGCTACTAACTTCCCATGTTTCTTTTACAACACACGGATGCTACATACTATTGCTTGTCTTGATTCTGTGGATTTGATAGTACCTGGAAGTATCGGTGGTTGATATAAAGCCTGGGTCAAGCTGCCCTCTTCATTTACGACCTCCGCATGGCCCTCTTGAGTCTCCATATCAACAGTTTGGGGCGCCGGTTGTATTGTTACAGTCTCATTTGGTCTCCCCCTACTTCTCGGGCTGGTGGTCCTTGCTTCTCCCATTCCTCCTTCTTCATCTACTCGATTTGGGAAGCTCTGCGGGTCCCAGTCCGGATCGGGGGAGTCCAACAGCGTCTCCAGGGTGTCTGTACGCACGAGGGAGGTGCGACTTCCCCTTGGACAGCTCCTGCGTCTTTCTCGATGGGTGCGCGAAGCTCCCACGGACTCGGGTTCGGCAATGGCGATGTAGGAGAAGGTCAGCTCCAGGGAGTTTTGACGCGGCGTGCCCCATACAGAAGGCGAGGAGGCCAGTGTGTCGTCATCGTCGTATCCCACGTCCTCATCCTCGGACCAGTCCCTCGCTGTTTGCAGCTCGGACTCCTCATTACCAGCTGGAGCAAATAGGGGTTGTTTTCTTTATCCAACATACTAGATACATGTCAATCTTTACCATATTGTCCGGACTTTAAGGCACACCCAAAAACGTCAAATTGGCCAGAAAACGTGAGCCTTAAAATTGGGTGGATCGAATCAGATAGCAACTGTTAAAGCACCAAATCCTAGCCACCAGGAAGCTAGGCACATAGATGGTTGTTAACAATCGCCCAACATTGGTTTGAATGCAACGGGAATCGAACGCAGATCGCGACGGGTAGAGCGCCAGATCCTAACCCCTACAACCGGGGTCGGCAATACACGGCTCAGGAGCCACATGCGGCTCTCCAGCGCTGCAGAGTGGCTCCCTGGCAGAAATCTTACTAACTGGAAATAAATGTAGGGGTGAAATCAACCAGTTCAGGGTGTTCGCTGGCCAAAGACATCTGGGATGGGGCCTAGCACCCCCGCAACCCTAGTAGAGAATAAGCAGCAGATGGATGAATGGAGGAGGGAAATTTGTTTTTATTTTTATATGGTTTTCGTAGGACGACACAAATTAACATTTTCCATCCATCCATCCATCCATTATCTGCACTGCTTATCCTCAGTAGGGTCGCGGGGGGTGCTGGAGCCCATCCCAGCGATCTTCGGGCAGTGGGCAGGGGACAGCCAGTTGCAGGGCACACAGAGACAGACAACTTACTCGCTCATTCACACCTAGGGACAATTTGGGACAATTTGGATTGCCCAATATCCCTGGCATGCATGATTTTGGAATGTGGGAGGAAACCGGTGTGCCCGGAGGAAGCCCACGCAAGCACAGAGAGGACATGCAAATTCCACACAGGATGTTTTGATCTCATGACCTCAGAACTGTGCCGCACATGCGCTAACCACTGCGCCGCCGTGGTACCCCTTTACATTTTCCAATGCTGTAAAAATGTGTAGAATAACTATTACACAGACGAGAAAGAAATGAGCTCCTTCGCTTGTTTTCTTCTCTTTGGGCTTTCCTGTTGGAGCCAAAGAGCGTGCAAGCTCCGCCCCTTTTAAAGAAGCAGCGTCGTAATTTAATGCCGCACTATTAATTTCAACACAGAAGTAACATTAAACGGTAGGGCCACAATACGATCACGAGCACTTTTTACTACAATGTGTCTGTTTTTATTATGTCATTTCTGATTTTTGTCGTTATGTATTTTGAATGACACTTGGGCATAGGCCCGAGGATGGCTGCTTCAAGTATCAAAAGAGAGATAGTAAAGAATGCTGCTGTTTTACCAATGCACTGACTTGTTTGACTTTTGCACATAACTTGAACTTAAACTGCATTAATGTGATAATATTTGCTTTACTTTATCAAAAGGCTTTTGTTTTATTTTTAGAAATGCATACTACCGTTTATTGCATGCCTTTTGTTGCCCAGACAAGGGATACGTTATGCACGTTCCATTTTGATTTTTTTTTTTCAAATCCTTAAAGTCAAAATATCATTTAAGAATTTATTTCGTTATTGCAATTCTTTAATTTTATTAAGGAAATGAAAAATACTGTATTTCATTAATATTATAATGATGTTAAATTTGAGGAGTTATCCTAAAATAGAGTAGTCACGTGGTGCATCATTCGCCACAAGATGCTTTGCATTTAACTGAGTAATTTTGAGAGAATATAATATGATTGTATTTTTTGTCATTGATATCAATTTTGTGAAACATTGTATGTAATGAGATTAGGCACGGCACTCCAGGGTGGAACAAGTGAAAAAAGACTGAGTTAGAGAAAAAAAGACTATCAGGAAAAATAGGGGGGGAAATAATTACAACGTAGTTCTTAAAAAAACTGGCCCAAGTTATAACGACAATGCAATGAAAAAATAGTGCATCGTAAAAATAGTGCAAAGAAAATAAGTTCAATAACATAAAGCAGCAGCAAAAAAAGCAATATAATTCATTTTAGTTTTTTGTATATGTAATTCTTTCCCCCTAGAGGTTCATGCGATAGTATATAATTTTTTTTGTGTCATTTGGCAACAACCAAAACCAACAAAAAAAAAACAATTTTTGCTAGATATCTTTTCACAAATGTCAATTCAGCATCTCATGGTCTCCCTATTTGTTGACCAAAACCCCTCAGGAGTGCCTTTTATTTGATGTGTGAAAAGAGAGCTGAAAGCATCTTTTAAGGTCGTGAAAGCAAACACTTGTAGCTTTTCATTGAAGGTATTTTGAAGAGCGAGAGCGGGATGTCAGAGGTGCACCATTGGAGTTAAAAAGAGAAAGCACAATTCAAGTGAGTCATAAGTGTGAGCGTGTAGCTTTCATACCCTCAGTGCACGGGGGCGTTGAATCTGGAGTGGAGACCACTGAGCCATATTCCTCTGCAAGACAACGAGAGCAGTATTTTTGTATTATTTGCTTCGAAAACTGGAAGCTTAGCAGTTAGTGTTACATCAATTCTTCAACATGCAATGCTGTTATGCTGTCAACCAATTGGTGCAGTGAAAAGGAATAGTAATAACTGAAAGCTTAAAACCTTTGTTATGGTCTAGGCATTCTTTCATTTATTTTGTATTTAAGGCGATAGTAATCAGTTACCAATCCCAAAAAATGGATTTTAAGACACCTTAGAGCTCTAAAATCTGGATAAAGAATCATACTAACCTTCGTGTTAATACATATTATTTAAATCTATATATTTTAGGGAGGTGTAGACTACAAGCTTCATACTGCAAATCATCATTTATGTTAAATAAGGTTCAATTTTGGTATTCTTTTTCTTATTTTACTATATTTTGAATAGTTTTTTTCTTAGTAAAATGAGAAAAACAAAACAAAATACATACAAAATTGTCTGACTTGCCAAACAGTTATTGAATTTGCTTATTTGTAGCGTTACTTTTAATGTACTGTTGTTTTATTTTATGTATCGTTTTTACTTCACCAGAAAAAAGCTAAAATTGATTATAAAATGTAAAAAGAACTAAACGATAATAAATTATAAATAATAAAATAAATAAGATTTATGCAAAACTGATTCATTATGTTCCATAACGTAAACTATTACTTTTTATTAATATATGTTTCTCTATGATTGTTCACAATTACAATACTATTATACATGTCTATTACATATGTCTGGATTAAATTATAGCATAGCTCAAAGTCAACAATTATTAGCCCCTTTTTAGTGATTGCACTTATAACTGCGGTGTATTATTTGCCATCAATTGCCTAATAAGTATCAGTTTGTAAACTATCGTGTACACTCGAATGTCCATAAACAATTACACACCCCTAAAATAAATGTAGATTAGTATTGTAAATTGTACTTGATCTTATAACGCTCAATGAATAATTGTAAATATAAGGAAATAACGTAAAATGAACTCACATTGCAGTCTTTCATGGATTTTCAGGGGGCAAAAAATAAGAAAATCAATGCATGTATTTTTTTCAAATCACTACTGGATTACTACTGTCCAATTCAAACTACAACTCAAGTTTAAGACATCAGCAAACGTTTCTCCAGCATAGTTTCTATCTACAGTATGTTTATAGGCGAGCAAGGGAGCGAGATGAAGATGCAGAATGAAGTGGAGGGCCGAAAGATACCGTTAGCAACAGAAGGATGCTGAGCTACGGCGATGAGTAGCAGGAAATGAGAAAGGGAGAGCACACTTACGGCAGTGGGAGAATCCTAAAACCTGGCCCATACTCCATCAAGACATCGCTGAGGCCACCCCCGGCCCTCCTCCTCTCATGTGATGCCGGGGAATGGCACAGAAATCCCTGCGGTCCCTCTCTCGTGACGCTTTCTGTGGTCCTCGCTGATATGCGTGAGCAGCTTTCTGCCTCTGGCTCTGAAACACAGCCGCCCCGCCCTGCCTCACACCAGCATCCTCCTCATGTACACCCTCCTCCTCATCCTCCTACTCCCTATGCCTGCTCTCACTTCAGTGTCAGAGTTGCAGCTAGTAGCTTCCGCTAACAGTGAGGCACTAGAGCCAATAGCCCTGGTCTGGATGTTTGGTCGTCACTGACAAAAGCAACTAATGGGGGAAGAGAGGAGATGTCAATAATGGATAAGATTGAGAGCATGCGGCGCAACTGTTTGTAATTCATACACAGCACCATGTATTTGTTTTGTCTACTAACAAGGGGTGTCAAATAATATGGGTTAGGGTACAATGTGATACTCACATTTTTTGGAACAAAATCCTTTTTTTCCAGTGATTTAGGATCTAGTATCATGAAGTCCGGCTCATCTCTTAAGAGCTTGATGGAATATCTTACAATCTTAATCATCCAAACTGACTAATAAAATTAAGATTTCATTTTTTTCGTCCATCTAATAGCCAATAAAATTTGCTATCCTTACAGAATCTGAATTAGTTTCAAAAAGTTTTAAAGAATTTGTCGTTTACATAGCAATCCAAATGAATAATAAGTAAATAATTGATTAATTAATGTTGTTTTAGAGACAACCCTAGTGTAGATTGTATTATGATTTGATAGTTAACCCATGTTGGGGAGTCAGGAATTGCAGGCAGAGGTTCTCAAAAAGAGGACAGTATTTATTAGCCGTCGTGGCAAGCAGGTACATATTATGTACATGTTCATGCCTTTTGTATTTTTTTCAAAGATAGAGCATTGAAAAGTAAACACTTGGGAGCTCAAGTTTCCCACAGGTTCTGAGAAGATCTGGTTGTTCAAAATGGCATTGGTTTGTGATTTATATGTTATTGCATTTGGGAGCCACCCACATACTATACACAAAGCGTGCTATGTATAATAGTTTGACGTATAGACATCCAGTATAATTCATAATCTTTAACATCATAAACCTGGTGTATTTCAATGCATTTCGTGTTATTTTGGTATTTTTCTCTTTACTGCTGTGGAGTCAACTGTATGCAGAGTGGCGCTAAAGCCCAAATATAAAAACAATAATAATTATAATAATTTTGCCTAGAAACCATTGACTGCAGCCCCCATTACGCTGGTATTGCACACCCTGGCGCATCACGCTGCCAACAATTCTTTTGCATTGTTTTGCAAAAACTGCTAAATAATTGCCGAGCTTTCCACCTTGTTGCAATATCAGGTGTTGTGAACTTCAGTTGCATATGTGCCTCTTGGCACAGCTGAAGGACTTGTGGGCGTGTTCACCCTGTGCTGCTTCAAAGGTAAACAACTGATTGATTGGTGGGTAAGAAACATCTGAATGATTCCTGTGGGAACCGTAAACAGGGATCAGAATGGAGATTTTCATTTTCAGCTGAAATAGCCAGGGTCCAGGAATAAAGCAGGGCGGAGCCCCCCCCCCAGATAGGTCTAATGCCACCAAACATTTGGAGTGGTTGGAAGTTAAAAAATATCTCTCGAGGAAGGAGTTATCACACATCAAGGTCTCGTCCAAATAATGTACACTGACATGCATTGTGCGAGTTTTTAGGGGCAACTGCTATTGTAGAAAAAAAGGCATGTATTGAAAGTAAATTTGTCACCACTTTGTCTAATTAGGCTATTGGGAATGTTCAACTCGAAATTGTATGTATATGCAGTTCGTTCAGTTTTCTCCATTGTCACTTTTAGGATATATACTTTCCTAGGGGTTGGGGGAAAAATAAATGTAAGGTTGGGTCTGATGCCACTGAAAATGTTGAGGGGTTGGAAGTAAAAAATGTTCATAAATGGTTATCACACTAAGTGCACGTCCATATAACGTACAATGACATGCAATGTGTCACCCAAAAAAAAAAACATGCAACAAGGGTTAACAAAAATCAAGACCAAAGTAGTAAACAAATGGTACTAAATACCTTAAAATTTCGTATCAAGAAACAAAAAACAAACCAGAAAAGATCAAACTAGAAACGAGTGGAAAGTGCAAGAACTAAAGTAACAAAGTAACAAAAAAACAAAAAAGAGGATGAGGGAAAAACTCAAAATGACCCGACAGAGTTTGCTGACGAAAATGTCCTCTTAAAGGGTTCAGGATGATTGGGCGCAGGTATGTGATAATTGGACACACCTGTGCCCAGTTCAAAACTCCATTTGGGGCCCTCTGTTGGGGGGCAGGAGGTATATGCCAGACCCTAACATAACTACCCCCCTAAGGGCCTGATAACCCCACTCAGATTTTATATTAAAGTGGATTTGATAAAAAAAAGACAATTATGTAACAGTCAAGCACAAAAACTGCTGTTTGCTGTGTCAGAAGTCTTAGTTGGGGAGAAGCAAATAATCTTGCTACACTGCTAAAGACCAACACAGATTAAGGGTATTTTTCCAAGCCAAGTGTCACAGATGTCTTAGTTTTTGAAAAGGAGACTAAGAAAATGTGACCCAAAACAAACACAACCACTAAAATCTGTCATGTCCAAAATCACCTCCAATCACATTGCATTGTATTCATTTCCCAATTTTTCGTGACTGATTAAACCAAACCTGTGTTGGGTGCATGTCTGCAAGGTTACTCATGTACTTCAAGTAATTAACTTAGAGGTGTTCAGCAAACAGAGGGGGGGAGGAAGATAAGAGTGAAGCGGGATAAAGACGCTAAAATAGACAAGCCAATAGAAGCTCGAGGCTAAGAAGGGAGGAGTAAGCAACAGCATTGTGGTCAAACTGAGATATAGGCATATGATCTGTTGGCAAAGGATGCAAGAACTTGCACGAGCTCCGAGTTATATTTGAACCACTTCTTTTTGACTTGTATTTGGGTTTCCCATATCATCAGTTGCCCTGGACCTGCTGAGGAGGACTCGAGTCCGGCGGACGGTCACCATCAGCAGGAGGAGGCGTTCAGCGGCCAGGTCGAGCAAAAAGCTCGAGCGGCGTCTCAGAGGCGTGATGAGGACGGCACGCAGGGCCAGCAATGTGGAAGTGCCCTCTTTCCTCCGCCAGTTGGTTAAAGAAACAGAGAAGATGGTCACCTTCTTTTTTAAAGGCGGCTCCAGGGGAAAGGAGCCCGAAGAGCAGGATGACTTTGATGATGATGACATGCCCAGCCCGTACCTGGAAAGGCCCATCCTGGAGAAGCATGTATCTGAAGGGGGGTCCCGCTCTGGGGTCAACTACGCTGTGGCGAGCATGCAGGGCTGGAGGGCTCAGATGGAGGATGCTCACACTTGCCTGCCCCAAATGAGGGGGGAGCTCAGTGAGTGGGCTTACTTTGCGGTGTTTGACGGTCATGCAGGGAGCACTGTGGCCCAGTACTGTGCCAGGAACCTGTTGGAGCACATCCTTGCAACAGGTACCTTGAATGAAAAATCCATTAGGTTTATTATGAATTACATAAGACGTAATGGATTACTGAGACTTTTCTAAAGGAAAGTGGGGTAATTATACAAAAGTGATGAAAAACTTCAACTTTTCCAAACATTTTCTACAAAATAAAATGGACAGTGGTGCCTGATGGCATATATAAAATAATTTTTCACCATGAACCAGCCAAAATGGGTTCCAGCCTTGACTTTACACAAAAATAACACTAAAATGATTTTCTTAAAAAGGAAAATTCATGTATTCATATTTTATTTGACTTCTACTGGTGCCAGCAAGTGCAAGTACAATATAGTCCATCCATCCATCCATTATCAGCAGCGCTTATCCTCAGTAGGCCCATCCGAACTATCTCCAGGCGGTAGGCAGAGGACACCCTGAACTGGTTGCAAGCCAGTCGCAGGGCACACAGAGACAGACAACTCACTCGCTCATTCACACATAGGGACAATTCAGACCAGCCAATTAACCTGACATGCATGTTTTTGGAATGTGGGAGGAAACCAGACTGCCACCGTGCTGCCATTTCATTTTAATCTATTTTATTTGATAAAAACATTCTAAATTCTACTATATGTATGGTGATTTGGCTTATCAAAAATAAGAAAATGTTCTGCCAAAATACATTATTTTACAGTATATGGGGATTTCACAGAACAATTTATTTAGTATTAATATAAGAGTTGGTCTATCAAGGGGACTCTAACTTTAACTTTGTTTATTTTGTTAACGGAATATCAACTGAGCATGTCAGTTTCAGATCAGGAGGGGTACCACGGCGGCGCAGTGGTTAGCGCGTGTGCGGCACAGTTCTGAGGTCCTGATATCGAACCTTCCTGTGTGGAGTTTGCATGTTCTCCCCGTGCTTGCGTGGGTTTCCTCCGGGAACTCTGGTTTCCTCCCACATTACCAAAAACCTGCATGTCAGATTAATTGGCCAGTCCGAATTGTCCCCAGGTGTGAATGAGCTAGTGAGTGGTCTGTCCCTGTGTGCGCTGCGACTGGCTCGCAACAAGTTCAGGGTGTCCCCTGCCCACTGCTCGAAGATAGCTGGGATGGGTTCCAGCACCCCCGCGACCCTACCGGGGATAAGCGCTGCGGATAATGGATGGATGGATAGGTGTGAAAATGATCAAAATTGTCCGTGAGATAAGAATCATTTTCAAAGAGATATTTGTTCTTCTTGGCGACCCTAATGAGGGCAAGCGCTGGAAATCGAACTAATGTTTCTTCTATAAAGAAAGACGATGAAACATCTCAAAACAAGAAAAAATGAGCAACATTTTTTGCCAAAATTGTAAGAATTGTACAATTTCCTCAACATATTTTCAGAAATAAAGAAAAAATGACCTTCACAATGTTCAAAATACACTCCTGTGACACAGGTGGGGTAAAAGCAAGTGAAGACCCCGAGCAAGTGAAGGAGGGCATCCGCGAGGGATTCCTAGGAATCGACCGCCACATGCACAAACTGGCCCGTGAGGACAACTGGGACAGGAGCGGCACCACAGCAGCGGCCGTCATGATTTCACCGCAACACGTCTACTTCATCAACTGCGGAGATTCTCGCACCCTTCTCTGCAAGGACGGCCAGCTGGTCTTCTACACCGAGGACCACAAGCCCTTCAACCCGCGGGAGAAGGAGCGCATACAGAACGCTGGCGGCTCGGTCACGCTGCAGCGCATCAACGGCTCGCTAGCCGTCTCCAGGGCACTGGGCGACTTCGATTTCAAGGAGGTGGACTGGAGGCCGCAGACCGAGCAGTTGGTGTCGCCCGAGCCTGAAGTGTACGAGGTGGAGCGGGCGGCCGGAGATGAGTTCATCGTGCTGGCCTGCGATGGCATCTGGGACGCCATCGGAAACGAAGAACTTTGCGCTTTTGTGCGCAGCCGTTTGAGGGTGTGCGACGACCTGCGAGAGATTTGCACGGAGGTTATCGACCTCTGTCTCTATAAGGTGAGAACAAACAAAAAACATCCATCCATCTATCCATTATCTGCACCTCTTATCCTCAGTAGGGTCGCGGGGGGTGCTGGAGCCCATCCCAGCTATCTTTGGGCAGTGGGCAGGGGACACCCTGAACTGGTTGCCAGCCAGTCGCGGGGAACACAGGGACAGACAACTTACTCGCTAAGTCACACCTATAGTGACAATTCCTATCTATCTATCTATCTATCTACCCTGGTCATATCCCTTGAGAGGGGTGACCGACAGCAAGATGAACACATATGAAAACAAAGAAAATAAAAAAACACACGCTTGCTCATTCCACTACTACTCCAGTTCCGGCTCTCACAGTTTCATTTCTCAATCTATCCAAACTTGTCACTCCTAACATTTTCCTCAAACACTTCATCTCAAAAACATTTACATTGCGAGATCTCGCAAACCCTAGTTATAGGGTCATTAAATGTGAGAGGATGTGGAAGTAATGCAACTGAGTGGAAGAAAGAGGAGATCGGAAGGATGATGACTAAAAGGAAGGTTAATGACAGTTTCTACCGGCCAATTAACCTGACATGTATGACTTTTTAAATGTGGGAGAAAACCGGAGTGCCCGGAGGAAACCCACGTAGGCACGGGAAGAACATGCAAATTCCGCACAGGAAGGCTGGTAGCTGGATTTGATCGCATGACCTCGGACCTGCTAACCCCTCAGTTGCCGTGCAGTCCCTGTGTCCTATATTGATATAAATATACAACTTAAAATTTGACTCGCTCCCACAGTTACGTGAGTGTTGATGCTCATTTTGTCAATCAATTTTGTCATAAATTAAGGCGTGAAAATAAAACGCAAGCTCGGGTCTTTTGTAAAAATGTCACAATACCGCAAACAAGGATACCGACGTAGTTACCTTCAGTGTAGACGGCACTGGGCAAAGGAGAAAGGGTGCGGTGCGCACATATTATCCTGTGTATAGCTCTGCCCATTCCTACCGTTCACCTAATCAAATTGCTCTAAATGCTTTGCAAAAGCTTCTGGGTAAACGTTTCTTTAGGGTAAATGTTTGTTCTGTCAGTTTTTATCATGCAGTGTCCCAACATTGAACCAAAATTGTTTAATGAGCCTACATATAAAGCATTATTTAGCGATTTACAGCCAAAACAGTGTCTCTTGGTATGACACGCTCACTGTAAACTGTAGTTAATATTGTGTCCTATAGGCCCATCATGAAACGTTACAATAAAAATGCTTAAGCCTTATTATATTTCCAAGCCATATGAATACATTTAAATAGCCATGTAGGATTTGAGTGCCATTAATTCCGGACCCCATATCAAAACCAACCCAAAAAGCGCTAGAAGAACTGGGAAGAATTCAAACTGGGCAGATTTAACCTGTCCAAACTGCACCATTTTTAGTCTTTGTGTTTTAGCCCAGCACCCCACAAGTTTTTTTACTTTTTTTAGAGACAACACTGCCTCTTGCAGGAAGGCACCTGGGTTGGATGGTTGTACTGCTGAATGCCTGAAAAAAGGTGGCACAGCTATGATTGACTGGTTAGTACGCTTGTTGAATGTATGCTTTTTAAGTGGTGTGGTTCCTGTTGATTGGTGTAGTGCATGTGTGGTGCCATTGTATAAGGGTAAAGGTGATAAGTATGATTGTAGCAATTCGAGAGGTATCAGTTTGTTGTCTGTGCCGGGTAAGCTGTATGGAAGAGTCTTGATTAAGAGAGTGAGAGAAAGAACGGATGAGGTGGTGATGGAGGAGCCGAGTGGTTTCAGGAAAGGAAGAGGATGTGTGCAGTACGACAAGTGCGTGAGAAATATTTTGCAAAAGGTAAGGATGATTGCAGAGGAGGTCAAGTGCAACGTGCAGAGTGTACAGAGCAAAGAGGTCCGACCCAGGTCAGAAGAGGACATGATGCGTGCATTGGAAGCTCTGGGACTGCAAGACATTGACCTGAAGTCATGTGAGGTTTCGCTGCAGTGTAAAGACAAGCTCCTTCATATCATCGAACAATTCGAGTCAATCTTTTCTCGCCATAAGATGGACTGTGGAGAGGCCAAAGAGTTTGTACATCGTATCCACCTTGTTGATGATAAGCCGTTCCGTCTACCCTACAGACGTATACCACCAAGTCAGTATGAAAAACTGAGGACGACTCTGAACGAGATGGAAGAGAAAGGAATTATTCAGAAGTCGACTAGCGACTATGCATCTGCGCTTGTTCTCATATGGAAGCGGAATGGAGAACTAAGGGTATGTACTGATTTCAGAAGGCTTAATGCAAGAACCATAAAGGATGCCTACCCACTACCGCATCAAGCTGATGCTTTGGCCGCACTTGGGGGAAATGCCTTTTTCTCCACAATGGATCTGACGTCAGGCTACTACAATGTCCCCTTGCACCCTGACGACAAAAAGTACACGGCATTCTCCTCACCATTCGGCCTTCACGAGTACAACCGGCTCCCTCAGGGACTTTGCAACAGCCCAGCAACATTTATGAGGATGATGATGTCAATATTTGGTGATCAGAATTTCATGAGCCTATTATGTTACCTCGACGATCTGATGGTGTTTGCCCCCACAGAGGAAGTTGCACTCCAACGCCTGCAGATGGTGTTTACTCGCCTTAAGGAACACAACCTCAAGCTCGCACCCAAAAAGTGTTTTTTCCTCAGACGGACTGTGAAATTTCTTGGGCATGTCATCAGTGAGGATGGAATTCGGACTGACCCCGAGAAAGTGAGAGCGATAAATGACGTACAAGTCGCTGATCTAATGGAGTCGGATGGCAAGACGCCATGCCCTAGTAAAATCAGATCTTTTCTAGGCATGGTGATGTATTTCCAAAGCTTCATTGAAGCATGTTCTGCGAAGGCAAAACCTCTGTTCAGGCTCACATCTGAATCTGGTGACAAGCATAAGCGCAAGAGAGCCCGCAAGAAAGGTCAAGTGAAGCTGACGCCTGCAGATTGGTCCGATGCATGCCAGAACGCCTTTGAAACACTGAAGCACGACCTCGTGACAGGTGTCACTCTGGCCCACCCAGATTTTGATGCGCCGTTTATTCTGGCTGTCGACGCATCCTTTGATGGGATTGGAGCAGTCCTGTCACAGCTGCCACCTGGTGGAAAAGTAGCCAGACCAGTCGCCTTTGCAAGTAAGACGCTCTCTCGCTCCCAGCTCAACTACCCTGCACACAGGCTCGAATTTCTTGCCTTGAAATGGGCGGTATGTGATAAATTCAGCCATTGGTTGAAAGGAAGACACTTTACCACGTGGACCGACAATAACCCACTTACATACATTTTGACCAAACCAAGACTTGATGCGTGTGAACAGCGGTGGGTAGCGAAGCTAGCTGCATACAATTTTGACCTGAAGTACATTCCCGGCCCAAAGAACATCGTAGCCGACGCTCTGAGCCGTGAGCCATTTGTACGGTCATGTGTGGGTCATCGCCTTGTTACCGAGCCCTATACTTCGCTCTTGGACCAAGTCAACAGGGTGAACAACAGTACTGTGCAAGAGGTGTTCAGAGTATCCAACAATTGTCACGCTGTTGTAGACGAGAGTGCTGGGACATCAGACGAGTCAGTAAAAAGGGCAATTCCATCAGGCTCCAATGGTTCTGTGACATCAGAAGAGGTTGCTGCTGTCTTCAGTGCTCAGTCCACTGGTGGCGTGGGTCAAGTGATGGGAACAGACGCCAACTTCAATCTTCTGCAGAAGGGAGATCAGTCAACGGCACTCCCACAGAGTCAGCTTGTTGGTTTACAAGAACAGGACAACACAATAAGCAGGACCATGTACTTTGTGCATAGACACAAGAGACCTACCAGGCGTGAGAGAGCTGTCGAGTCGCCTAGTGTGATGAAACTACTGAAGCATTGGAGCAGACTCACCATACAGAATGGCATGCTCTACAAAATAAGGAAAGATCCTCACATGGCCAAGAAAATCTTCCAGTTTGTGGTGCCTGATTCATTGAAACAGAAAGTCCTTCAAGGTTTACATGACTCAGCAGGTCACCAAGGCCAGAACCGTACTTTGTCTCTGGTGAGGCAACGATTCTTCTGGAATGGCATGGAACGTGATGTTGTGAATTATGTCAAATCCTGTCAGCGCTGTGTAGTAGGGAAAACACCGGAACCACACAACCGTGCACCACTCAAGAACATAGTCACCTCTGAGCCTATGGAGTTGGTCTGTATAGACTTTTGGACTGCTGAGCAAGAGAACAAGTCTGTAGATGTCCTGGTCGTAACTGATCATTTCTCCAAGATGGCGCACGCCTTCCCTTGCAGAAATCAAACCGCCAAACAAGTTGCTCGCCGTCTGTGGCAGGATTTCTTCCTTGTCTATGGTTTCCCACGGCGTATCCACTCTGATCAGGGAGCTAATTTTGAGAGCAAACTGATCAAAGAGCTTCTAGAGATGGCAGGGGTGCAGAAATCCCATACCACTCCGTACCACCCCATGGGAAATGGTATCGCAGAACGATTCAACCGAACATTGGGAGATATGATCAGAACCCTTCCCCCTCAGCCCAAAGCAAAGTGGCCACAAATGCTGCAGCAGCTCACATTCTGCTATAACTGCACAGAGCATGAGACAACAGGGTTTGCACCATTTTACCTAGTGTTTGGTAGGATCCCTCGTCTCCCTGTCGATGTCATGTTTCAACATGCTAATACCAATGATGCTGTTGTCAGCTACTCTGACTTTGTACGCCATCTGAAGAAAGATCTACATGAAGCTGCTCAAATTGTACAGAGGAATACTCTCAGAGAACAGACTCGTCATGCCAAGCTGTACAACCGTAGGGCCAAAGGATCACCTCTCGTCGTGGGAGACCGGGTGTTGATCGCCAACAGAGGTGTCCCGGGGAAACGCAAAGTTGCAGATAAGTGGGAGTCAACCCCGTATGAAGTCATATCAGTCAAGCCTGATCTCAATGTCTACAGAGTCAAGGATTGTCTGACGGGCAAAGAGAAGGTAGTTCACAGGAATTTGCTGCTCTCTGTTAGCTTCTTGCCCTGTGAGGATGATCTGGCCAGCGAATCTGAACACTCAGAGTCTGACGCTGCTATGCATGGAAGTGATGTATGCCCTGATTTACCTGACGCGGTTGAAGACAGTGATGTCCGTACAGTAAACTGGGTGATACAGGCAGGTGAAGAGCAAGTTCATCCAGAGGTAGAGGATAACTCACTAGACAGCAGATCTGATGCCCAGTCCGACTCTCGCAGTGTTGATACATCCAGCCGAGGAAGTCAGCACATCCCCGAACAAGATGTTGACCATACTTCAAGTGACAATACGGAAAGCCCATCACAGTGCTCTGAAAACATGATCCCTTTGGGTATGGGTCTCCCAGACGAGACCCCATTGAACACTGACCATCTGGACGCAGACTCCCCTGATACTGACTGTTTAGACTTGACTGCCCCAGACCTTCAAGCTCAGGTTATTTGTGCTCAACCTAACCGTTATGGTCTTAGGGTCCGCCAGTCCATCAGGCCTCCTAGTCGTCTTATTTGTCAGATGAATGACCATGTGGTAGGTGACAATCCTCTGTCCGCAATATCTGCAAGTTCCTAGTTTAAGTTCAGTAGAGATGCACTTTCAGTTTGAGTAACAAAGCTTGAGTAAGAAACAAGAATTGTGCCTATGTGAGCACTTACAACTACAGGAACAATGTTTGATATTTCAGAGATGTAACAGGCATCTTTGAGTCTGTGCTTAGTTAGGAGTTTGATCGCCTCCTTTCTTTTCACACTCCTTTTTTGGGAGAGTTTTAGAACTGACATGCACTTCAGTTTGTTCCTTGTAATACTGTACAAGTTTTCGTGTCTTTTTCATCAGTATTTGCCGTTTTGGCTGTGATTTTTTTTTCTGTTTAGTGTAGCACTCCCATATTTAGCAGAATTTCAGGGGGGTGTATGTAACGGGTGTAATAATAACTTTTATTTTATTGAAATTCCTGCTAAAATATGTGTATAGTTTTGGTAAATGTCCTGCAATGCTGAGTCCAACAGTGCCATCTGCTGGTATGGGGTGGGGTTTGGTTTTGGCTTCTAACATGTGACCAGGAGGCGGGGTTTTGTCAGTTTTACCCGAGTACTACAAAGGTAAGACATATCTTTTGGTGCTCCACAAAATAAGTTAATTTTAAACATTATAACCCCAGCTGACAAATCTCTCACCATGCATAGTAATGTGATTGATATTGTCAAGCTGTTTTGATTTATTTTCGTTTTGTTTCTGTTTTACTAAATATTAATTCCCCTTGTAGAGATCAAAGAGATCAAACCCAGCAGAAAAAGCTAATGTTGTGACTCATCCATTTGCAGGTAAATTGTACCCATTTTTATACTCATTATTGTTTTTATTCCTATTTTTTCATATACATTAAAAAAGGATGATGTTGGTTAAAATTCAGACTAAAGAAAAACATGTTGAATTCATTGTAAACGTTAAAAATCCACTATACGATCTCTTGTTAAAAGTATCTTGTTAAAATGTAAAGATGTAAAAATGTATTGTGATATTCTAAAATGTATTTTCTGTAAAGTGAAAAGAAAGCTCTTTGATATGCTTTGTTGTCAGTTTTTACCCGAGTACTACAAAGAGATCAAAGAGATCAAACCCAGCAGAAAAAGCTAATGTTGTGACTCATCCATTTGCAGAACTGTAATAATAAAAACCTCATCATCCAGTCCAGCGTGAATGTGGATCTTTGGTGGGACACGTACAGCGCGGTTACATTGGTGCCGTGACCAAGATGGCGACTGCGCATGGATACATGCTTGCGGCGAGCTCTCCAGCTAATCTTCTATTTATTGCCGTTCTATTGTCTTTTTTGCTTTCACTTTTGGACACATGTGTGGCCAAAAACACTTACAGTAGGGACGAACTTATTCGGTTGGGTGGGCGTCTAAATTTCGATTATTCGGGCACTTTTTATACCGCCCATGATATACCGAGCGAACTTCAAAGAGACCCGGCATCCTTGTGGACAGCTATTCCTCTTAAAAAACGGCGGCGGCGGCCCCGTAAAGAAAGAAAACAGAAACGTGGTTGCCGTGCAGGTAGATGTGTGAAGCGTGTGAAGTCCAAGCAGCAAGATGGACGCGAGGATGTAACTAATTCCACCATTCATTCCTCGCCGGACAACCGACGCTTTGAACTCAGCGCTCACGAGCGGCCACAACGCCGGGAGCTTTTGAAGATCTCGACAAAGACTACAAAGAGTTCAGCTAAGTCAAATGATTCAGCAAAGCTGAAATTTGGTCTGTTAAATATTAGATCGCTTGCTCCAAAAGCTTTACTTGTTGATAACATTATTCGTGATTATAAACTTAACTGTATGGGTCTTTGTGAAACGTGGTTACGCCCGGATGAGCACTTAGCGCTAAATTATGCCTCTCCCCCAGACTACGAGAGTAGTCATATAGCACGCACGCTGAAAAGAGGTGGTGGTGTTGCGCTAATCTCTGAAAAATCGCTCAAATTTAATACACGTACCTCTAATAATTACAAAACGTTTGAGGCTCTTGTGATGCGGTCCCCTCAATTGTCAATTGATGTAATAACTATCTATCGTGCACCTGGGCCATACACAACTTTCTTAGACGAATTTGCTGAACTTTTGTCTGAACTAGTAACCTATGCAGACAAAATTATAATTATGGGAGACTTTAACATTCATATGAACTCCCCACACAGTTCACTTACTATTGCGTTTAGTTCTCTAATTGATGCATTTGGTTTTACTCAACTGGTTGACTTGCCAACCCATAAAAATGGGAACACGCTAGACTTGATTCTGACTCGAGGAGTTTTAACCTCAAACATTATGGTGCTACCGTGTACTACTGTTATCTCTGATCATTATTTAGTGACATTTGAGGTGCTAACTAAATGTAAAGTTAATAAAGCTGAGGGATCTAGCGGACGCAATATAAGCACTGGCACAGTTTCTGAGCTCTTTGAACTCCTTCCTGGAGCAGTTGCGTCCTTTCCTAAATACAATGGCTCGATTGACTCACTCATGAATGAGTTCAATACCACCCTGACTAGTGTGCTGGATTCAATAGCGCCCATAAAACTAAAATCACGTCCTAAAAGACGCACACCTTGGTTTACTGAGGAAACTAGAACCCTTAAAAAAGAATGCAGGAAATGGGAGAGAAAATGGCGCGCTACCAAGCTTGAGGTTTTCCATCAAACCTGGTGTGACAGCTTGTTAAAGTATAAAGCGGCCCTTGCCTCTGCAAAATCGGCCTACCTTTCGAAGGTGATTGCGTCTCAAAAGAACAACCCCAAAGCCCTTTTTGACACTGTAGCATCGCTTACAAGGCAACAGCCTATCGCAGACAGTTCGACACACTCTGCTCAGGACTTAATGGTCTTCTTCACTAAGAAGATTCAATGCATACAGGAAGAAATTGCAAAAGATATTGTTAGTACCACACGTATTAAAGGACTGAAATTTACAGATGCACGACAGGGTGGCTGCCCTGGGAAAATGGCCGGTTTTAGTGAACTGTCACTTGATGATCTCAAACAAGTGGTGAATGCGGCCAAACCGACAACTTGCCAGTTCGACCCGCTCCCAGGTTCACTTATTAAAAGTCTTTTTAGCGTCCTTGGGCCTTCAGTTCTAAATATTATAAATACATCACTCTCCTCAGGTGTAGTTCCAGCAGCTTTTAAGTCCGCCGTTATTAAACCCACACTGAAACGACCCAACCTTGATCCAGAAATATTAAGTAATTACAGACCTGTGTCAAACCTACCTTTCCTCTCTAAAGTACTCGAAAGAGTAGTGGCACAGCAGCTGAATGCTTTCATATCGGAGAATAACCTTTTTGAATCCATGCAATCAGGATTCAGGGCTAACCACTCTACTGAGACAGCTCTGATCAAGGTAACAAATGATCTCCTAATGTCAATGGATTCTGGCGCTTCATCACTTTTGCTGCTGCTGGATCTTAGTGCTGCTTTTGACACAGTGCGCCACAATATCCTACTAGAACGGTTGGAAAAATGGATTGGTCTCTCAGGAGCTGTCCTCTCGTGGTTCAAATCCTACCTCTCAGATAGGACACACTGTGTTAAATATGGTGAAACGACATCTGAGCCCTTTAATGTTACCTGCGGTGTTCCGCAGGGTTCAGTGCTCGGCCCCCTACTTTTCAACATTTACATGCTTCCGTTAGGTGATATTATTCGCAAGTACAATATCAGCTTCCATTGCTATGCAGACGACACTCAACTATATCTTCCGTTGGAGGAATCTTCCACACTAAACTGTGGAAATTTGGAGGCCTGTCTCACTGAGATAAAAGAGTGGATGTCACTCAACTTCTTGCGTCTTAACTCTGAAAAGACTGAAATGTTAGTCATTGGTCCTTCTAAATGCCGGGACTTATTCTCAAAAACTGCTGTGAACATTGACAAATGTCACATCACACAGAGTGACTCAGTTAAAAATTTAGGTGTCATATTTGACCCTGAACTATCCTTTGAGATGCATGTAAAACAAATTACTAGAACTGCCTTCTTCCATCTTCGCAACATTGCTAAAATCCGTTCAATACTGTCTCAGTCTGATGCGGAAACATTAATTCATGCATTTGTTACCTCCCGTCTCGATTACTGCAATGCACTACTCTCCGGTCTCCCGAAGTCCAGAATCAAGTCTCTTCAGCTAGTACAAAATGCCGCAGCGAGGCTCTTAACCAGGACAAAAAAGTACGATCACATAACACCGATTTTGGCTAACCTGCATTGGCTCCCAGTTAGCCAAAGATGTGACTTCAAAGTTCTCTTAGTATTGTACAAAATCATACATGGACTTGCTCCCTCTTATCTTTCAGATCTGATCTGCCACTATGTCCCGGGCCGAAGCCTACGATCTGAGAGTGCTGGTCTTCTGATGATCCCGAGAGCAAAGAAGTCTTCTGCTGGTTCGAGAGCGTTCTCCATCCGGGCACCGGTGCTGTGGAATGCTCTTCCCCCTGAGATTCGATCTGCAACCTCAGTGGAAATGTTTAAATCTAAACTTAAAACTCACTTCTACTCCATTGCATACGAATAACCTACTCCTCTTGTCGGTTGAAAATAGTTTGTGTAATATAGTGTAACAATCTGTGAAGCCCTTTGAGACTCTTCGTGATTTAGGGCTATACAAATAAAAATGACTTGACTTGACTTGACTTGATTATTTGGCTTTCATGGACTTGGAAAGGCGTATGACAGAGTTGATAGAGAGGCATTGTGGCAAGTGATGGTGATGTATGGAGTGGGTGGAAAGTTGTTAGAAGCATTGAAGAGTTTTTATATGAACAGCAGAGCATGTGTAAGAGTAGGGAGTGAGACAAGTGAGTGGTTCCCTGTGTTGACTGGTGTGAGACAGTGGTGTGTGATGTCAACATGGCTGTTTAATGTGTACATGGATGGTGTGGTGAGAGAGGTGAATGCAAGAGTATTTGGCAGAGGTGCAGACATGATGGACAACAGTGGAACAGTGTGGCCGGTAAGTCAGTTGTTGTTTGCAGATGACACAGCGCTTGTGGCTGATTCTGAGGAAACATTGAGAAGGTTGGTAACGGAGTTTGGGAGAGTATGTGATAGCCGTAAGTTATGTGTCAATGTTGGGAAGAGTAAGGTAATGAAGTGTTCACGTGATGGAGTGGACATGACGTTAGAAATCAGGTTGCATGGACAGGTGCTGGACGAAGTTGAAAGCTTTAGGTACTTGGGTTGTGATGTGGCTGCAGTTGGTGGAATGGAGTGTGAGGTATTGCACAGAGTGAATCAAGGAAGCAAGGTTTTGGGTGCTCTGAGGAGAGTGATGAACAACAAGAGTATGAGTATGGATGTTAAGAGGGGACTGTATGAGAGTGTGATTGTGCCAACTGTGTTGTATGGTGCAGAGACTTGGAGCCTGAACGCAGATTTAAGAAGGAAGTTGAATGTTTTTGAGATGAAGTGTTTAAGGACTATGTTAGGAGTGACAAGATTGGATAGATTGAGAAATGAAATTGTGAGAGACAGAACTGGAGTAGTCGTGGAACTGAGCAAACGTGTTGATAAGAGAGTACTCGGTTGGTTTGGACACATGGAGAGGATGGATGAGGAGCAAATGTTGAAGAGGATCTACAGAGCAGAAGTCAAGAGGAAGGCCGCGATTGACGTGGATGGATGGTGTTATGAGTGCACTGCAGGAAAGAGGTCTTAATATAATGGAAGCTAGAGCTCTTGTTGGTGATAGAAAGGAGTGGAGAGGTGTTGTGAAAGGATAGTGGGATTGTGGACGCGTTCTTAAGGATGGGCTGGGCACCCGTATGATGCGGCAGGGGTAAACCAGTGAAAGCTGTCGGGCCCTGCTGTTGAACAAAAGAGTGTGGTGTGTCACCCTGACCCGAGTGACATGGCCGCTTTCTGGTGTCCCATTTTCTCTGGAGGGACGAAAGCATGACCAACTTGGGTGCTAAGGTGCCTAACTTGTTTGGGTGTTTGGGCAATTGTTGGCCATGGTCCAAAAATGTTTGTGTGGGGTTTTTTTGCTATGTATTTCCCATTTATTTTCTTTGTTATTGTATGTGTGTGTCTTGCTGTCGGTCAACCCCTCTTGAGGGATATGACCAAGGTAGATAGATAGATAGATAGATAGATAGATAGATAGATAGATAGATAGATAGATAGATAGATAGATAGATAGATAGATAGATAGATAGATAGATAGATAGATAGATAGATAGATAGATAGATAGATAGATAGATAGATAGATAGATAGATAGATAGATAGATAGATAGATAGATAGATAGATAGAGATAACCGAAGCAGCAATGTGGTGAACAAGCATGCCAGCTCCCCCATGGTGGGACTCGTGTTATGTAAAATACAAATTTTTCGTATACCGGATAAGAAAATGCACATTTTTACAAAAGTCTGTAGTTTTTTTGCTTGTTGTTCAAATATTTTATTTTAATGAATATTTTTTACCACTATGACGCACTAAATAATAAAAAATGTTCATTTAGGGATCTTTGCAAATTCCTAACAAGTCTGATTTGGCTGGCATTGTACACTCCAAGCAAATAGGTGGTAAGTCAGTGTTTCTCATCCAGTGTGCCTAAGTAAATCTTCTGTATTCAAAATCAAAACCCTTATAAAAAACTAAATTATTTGGCATATCACACATTGACGCTCACCATCTGTTGCATTATCATGTTGCAAAATGATCTGATCATCAGATTATACAGGTAAATCATTTGTTAATTAATGTACTTTACTGGGATTGGCTCCAGCACCCCAGCATCCCTAATGAGGACAAAGGAATGGATTTGTGGATGTACTTTAACTGCAAAAAATAAAATAAAATAAGAAAAGAAGAATTGTGTTTTTTTGCTTATTTTAAGAACTAGTTTTTTATTCTATGAAAAATCAAAAATATACTCATTTTACAATGTATTTTTATGAATTCAATAGGTTAAGATAATTTTCCTTTACTGACAATTTATGTGTTAAAATGTTAGTTGAATTAGTAAATCTTAATTTAACACATTTGTTCAAATGAAAACTAAAACAAATGAAAATCAAAACAAGTTGTTAACATTTTCTATTAGCATTGTCTTTTGAGATTGTTTTAAAGGAAAAAGTTTGCCTTTGTTCAAAACAGTTAGAAAAAAACACTGATAGTCTTGAATAAATGTCATGGGCAAAACATTATCTGTGATGTTTGCTTTTTTTATTGTTATTTATCTAAATCCTCCTCACTTGTTTACTAGTTATTTAAATGATAATGTTGTCAAAATCTTACAATATTAAATGTTTTGCTGCTGTCGGGGAAAATAAATATTTAAAAATATCATTTTGGGGCAATAATTATGTTTTTTTATCTTCCTGAAAAAAAATTGTAAAATATTTGGGGTGAAGGTTTTTCTTTCACATGACAGAGACATTACATAAAACACATATATTTGTTTATTTCACACAGAAGAGCTTTTTTATGAATGGGGACCTTTCTATCCAAGGAAGGTGTAAGCATGACAAAGAAGCATTACAATGACGTCCATTTGTAAGTAGATTTGTCCGTCCTCGGAGTTGAGAGCGTCAACCTGTCGCTAAAAATAGGCGTGTTTGCTATTATGCTACACTGGGAGATTGGATGACTGGGATTAACACTGAAGTGCGGTTGCTCAATGTATACCGGCTCAGTGGCATTATCCCAAACTTACATGGCCTTCTATTTATGACACCTAAAAAGCTTTAGTCTACAAGAATATATTCTTGCACTTCCTCGTCTGTAGAGGACATCGTCATCGATGTTAAAGAAATCACTGGCATCAATTCTGTCTGAACCAGAACGGGAGAAGGACCCAGATGCGTAACGTTTTCACACAAGCTTTATTTTACGGGAATGAGGCAGTCATGCGCATGAACACAAAAGCCAGTGATTTGGCGATCGCTGTGCGGATGTAGTAAGACAGTAGTCGTGCATGGAAAAAACAGGAAGCCAGAGGCAGACGAGATCGATACCAGATACACGAGCAGGTATCGGACGGACGAGGTCGATACCGGACAGGACGGGACAGACAGGATCGATACCAGATACTGGAGACTGGAGTGAGATGTCAGACAGGATACCAGATACGCGAGCAGATACCGGACAGACGGCGTTGATACCGGACAGGACGGGACGGAGAGGATCGATACCAGATACTGAAGACTGGGGTCAGATATCAGACAGGACCAGACAGATGGGATCGATACAGGATACTGGCATCAGATATAAGACAGGACGAGACAGACGGGATCGATACCGGATACCGGATACCGGAGACTGTAGCAAGATATCAGACAGGATGAGACAGACGGGATCAATACCAGACACTGGAGACTGGGGTCAGATATCAACCAGGACAAGATAGACACCCGATACTGGAGACTGGAGTCAGATATCAGACAGGACGAGACAGACAGGATCAATACCAGACACTAGGGACTGGAGTCAGATATCAAACAGGACGAGATAGACGGGATCGATACCGGACAGAAACAAAATACACGTCTTGCGGGTGCAGAGGTTCGTTGACGGACTGACAAGGGGTGAGTGAGAGCACTGAGCTGAAATAGGAGGGAAGCCAATCAGGCAACAAGCCACTGCTGGAACCAAAAGGGCGGGGCCAAGTGAAGGCAATGGGCAACCGTGACAAATTCAGCCCCAAAACATATTGGGCAAGCATTACCTTTACTATTTTTAAGGCTTAAATTTGATGCCTAACTGAATTGTCTTAAATTCCCCTCAAAACCATTTGGCATTAACATTTTGAAATGTGCTATTCGAAACCAGTAAAATTGAATTAAATATATAGATTAAATGGAGCAGTGCTGACAATTGTGAAGTATGGTATACTGTATACGTTAAACAATAGCATTAATGCATTCTTGTATGCTCTCTAACACAAATTCATTTAGTTGAATTAACGAATCAATACTATCTTGATCAATAATCAATACGTCTATCACTCCGGCAACAACTTCTCTTAACCGCTGACAGACGTACAGATTCCTTGGCTTAGAACAAAAAAATAATTCCCATCCCAAAGCCATCACCACTAATAAACAAGTGCACAATACCATGGAAAAATATATTACCGATGCATTTATGCACTATGTTGCTGCCACATTTCAGTGCTCTATTATTTTGACGCTCTTACAACTTAGGCCAGTCCACAAGCACTACTTTGTAAATATTGCCCATCTATTCTAATATAAATAATTTGGATCTTAATTTATATGTTATGACTACTTTATATAGGAGTGAAACGTTCAGGACGTTGTTATCAACGACAACAAAGACAATCCAAATTCTAAGTTGACTTTATCACCCTCTGCAGGGAAGCTTGGACAACATCAGCATCATCATTGTGTGCCTCCCAGGCGCCCCCCAGGTGTCGCAAGAGGCACTGCAACAGGAGGCAGCGCTGGAACAACACATAGACATGAAAGTAGAAGGTGCTCACCACAATTCCTTTTATCACTTTTACTCTTTTCTAACCTGCTTTTACTCACAGAGATCCTCAAAATGATGCAGTGCAAAGATGAGGATCCTGACCTTTTGTATGTGATCAAATATCTGGCCGAGGAAGAGATCCCGGGACTTCCTCCAGGGGGCGGCATCACAAGCAAGTAAGAACAGAAAAGTACACAAAAGGACCTGCAGTAAGAATACAACTTTCCAAAATAAGATGATTGTTTGACGTTTTTCACTATGCAGGCGAGATTGCATCATTTCTGCGTACCAGAAACACATCACAGCTCTCAAGATGCAAGAACCAATGGTAAGCAGTATTACATAAGAAAAATAGTGTTGTTTTGTTCTTGAAAGTTGAAATCAACCAAAAATTAATTTTAACATTAGTATTTCGTATGGGCAGCCACTTGAATATACTAGTCTACATGGGTAGAATGTGTGTAACAGAAATCCCAGTTTTTATCCTTATCAAATTGTGGCAATTTTAGAAGTTTCAGACATGACATCAACGTTGCTCAGCTAACAACCAATCACGTTAGCATTATCGTTTTGCACTAAAATGGCTGCCCCTTCAACTAGAATAAATACATGCCAATTTTTATCCTATTTTACAAACACTAACTGCTGTGTTTAGACTAGCAGGGTGCATACTACATAATATTGCCAGGAAACCCTTTTTTGGCTTGAGTGTCGATTGAATTATCCCTTTAATTTTCTTACAAGTTTGGAGGTGTACAGTGCATAAAAACAGTTTATGCCCTTTTAGGACATTGGCGGATCAGAAGAGGACTCCAGCTAAAAAAATCACAATGGAAACACTTTCATCAACGTTCTTTGTGAAGTGACTTTTTCAGAAGAGTCATTGACTATTTGGATGGAATCTTTCTGGCTGATTTAAAAATTATACAATTATCCACACTACATGTATCATGTGCAGAAGCTGGCGTATAAGCCAGTTAGCTTACTGTATTATATAATAGATCTTTTTTTAAAAAGGAATACTGAATAAGTGTTCTTAGATTAGTATGTATATTATATGGCTGCCTCTGCATCGGCTCGCTACAGTTTAACTGTACAGGTCAGGTGTATCGACATTTCGTTCTGTGTGCATTGTTACAAAGAATGAGAATAAAAGTAAATTCTATTCTAAATAAAACTAAACCACTGACAGAGTGCTTTCATTCTTGTAATTTGGGAATGCCGAATATTGGATTTGGCTCCAATGGCCCACACATACTGTATACAAGGCAACAAACAATGCGTTACGGCACGTTTTGCGCGTACCCATGATAGAATGAGAAAAATAGTTAACACGGGGCTGTCAGGGTTCCAAAGGGGAGCGGGAAGCCTTTACGGTACGTAAGAATGCTAAGCGACCTTGAGGAGAGCGATACAAGGAATTAGCACATTCTTTCGTCAGAAACCTTGAAAGAGCCAGCCATTTGAGAAAACAACAGACAGCTTTCATTTAAAAATTAAATCTAAAACATTTTTACTCGTGCTGGTTATTGATTAAAATATTGAATGTAGATTAACCTAATACAATTTTGGCATTAATGTAGATGAATCTAGATTAAAATGCAAAGTAAAATGATGGTGAAAGCCTCCGATTGAATCACTCCGATAATAAAACCTAATTTACGGCCCTAGCACTTGTGCCTGACAGACATGTGGATGGATTTTTCATCATGTGTCTTCAGAATGTGTTGTAAGGGTGCGTGGCGCGGATCGCCACTTGTGTATTAAGTGACTCAGCACTGTCTTTATTGGACAGAAGTTCCTTCTCCCATTCTCACACCACAAAAGTCGGCAAGACCCTTCATAGACCACATTTCCACAAGACCACTGAAAGGAAAAGGAGAAGGTTAGTAGTCATTGTGTTTTTAAGGATGCTTGATAGATTGCAGCCATATATCAAGTCAAGTCAGAAATAAGGTTAGAAACAGTAAATCCTTGATTTAGGCTTTTTCTGTAAGTTACTGCAATACTAAAGAAGCTCAGATGACCCTAACAGATGATTCTTGTAAAGTGTATGTTTAACCTATAAAAATAATTGATTTTAAAGACCGAGTTGAAGTTTTCAATTTTCTAATGGTGCTTGTCTTGACCCTCCTCCTCTAACGTCTTCATACAAAGCCGCACCCCTGACCAAAATGAGCATGCACAGGATGTAAAGTCTTTGAAGAAGCTAATGGTAAAGACGTGACTCAGTGGTAAAAAAAAACTTTATTGTAATGGAAGGTTTATATATACAGTTTAACTTTGGGAGTATAGAACTCATTTGAAATATTAGAAAAAAATGGCACTAATGTGATTTTGGTCCCTTTTCCGCTTCCATTTACAAGTAAACTCCTCAAATGACAAAAACTGTGAAAATTGTACATAAACCTGTATAACAGCAACATAGTCTTGTATGATACGGATTCTTTGGTCTGACTCTCTTGACCCCAGTTGCAGTAGAAGTATATTAGTTTTTTTAAATATTTTTAAAGGTTTTTAGATTGTACTGTTTACACTATTTGCACTTTGTGACTATTGTCAAAAATATTTTGCAATGGAAGGTATAGTTGACATATTGACATGTTGACATTGTTGTATTTGTATTGTACTTACATTTCTGCTCTTTTATTTCACTCTCTTGGTTTTTGTTCTGAAACAGTTATAAAATAATTATTTCCTTTTTTATTGTACTTTTAAAGCTTGCAATGTAGTTATCCAATAAAAAATGAAACATTTTTGGTGCCTGAAATATGTATCCTGTGTATATCAAAAAATATAAACTAACTCAAGGAGGAATGGTTCAATTATTCAAGGATAATGAAATTTCTAAGGAAAAACTATCACTACCGGATCCATATCGATTTATATTAACCCATACTTACTTTGTTAGGAAATAAATATATTAAAATGTACCGTTTATCAAATTGTTCGAATTAGTTATCTGACTCCATTAACCAAACGCAACATACATTCTGTCCTAACAATGCGTGCTCGTTTCTTTTTGGGAAAATATGGACAAGAGACCGGCATTTCCACACGGGGGCAGATTTAATTTCTTATTAAATAAACTAAGTGGGGCAGCACGGCTGAGTGGTTAGCGCGTGTGTGGCACAGTTCTGAGGTCTTGGGAACCTTCTGTGTGGGTTCAAATCCAGCGACCGGACTTACTGTGCGGAGTTTGTATGTTCTCCCCGTGCTTGCGTGGATTTCCTCCGGGCACTCCGGTTTCCTCCCACATTCCAAAGACATGCATTTCAGGTGGATTGGCCGGTCCAAATTGTCCCTAGGTGTGAATGAGCGAGCGAGTTGTCTGTCCCTGTGTGCCCTGCGATTGGCTGGCAACCAGTTCAGGGTGTCCCCTGCCCACTGCCCGATGATTGCTGGGATGGGCTCCAGCACCCCCGCGACCCTACTGAGGATAAGCGGTGCAGCTAATGAGATGAGATGAGATAAATTAAGTGAACTCCATTGAATTAACCGAATTAGTTTCGCTCGAGTCTCTGTCGAGCCTTCTCTTTTGTTCTTCCTCGATCTACTCAAGTTTTACCGGCCCACGTTTTTTCCGCAAGCGGGCTCCTGTGTCAGGAAAACCCCCCACGTGGGCCCACCATCTCGGAGCAGAGCGTCCCGATGTCTGAGAAAACTCATAACAGCAGAGCGCTTATCAAAATAACAATGCCTGTTGTTCTGCGTCAGAGTTCTTTTATCAAAATTACCCAGCCAAAACATTCCGAATTTGGATCAGCGTGACCTGTCATTGAACTTCAGCCCACTCAGTGAAAATCTTCATTGCACTTAATAAATGTAAAATGTATAAAAACCTTTATAGTAAGATGTATAAGATCCTTCAACTTGCATCGGACCAATACCAAATTTTATGGTATTGTGGGGTTTACTTAGTATTGCTAATATCATCATATTTCCTGCTTTAAAAAAAAAAACTGAACACATTGCCAAGTGTGTTAGTAACTGAATTGAATCTGATCAAAAACACCTGTTGGGGAAGCTCCTAACGAGAGCTTCAATTGTGTGAACTGACTTGTTCTCTAAAAGTTCGGATCATTGTGTCTTCCTCAGATTCACATCCAGTCATCGCCATGCCCTTGAATGTGGGCGACACTGGCTACGGAAGCGTGGCGGGTCCTGGCCTTTCGTCCAGCGAGGCCGCCGGCTCCTCAGAGACCGCCGCCTTGCTCGTCCCAGAACTCGGGGAAGATGGCGGGCAGGAACAGGAATGGCGTCCCATGAGCAAAGAAGAACTTGAGGAGTCTGCAGGAGGGCCCGGCTGGAGGAGGCTGCGCTGCTACCTGGTGGTTCTTTTCTGGCTAGCGTGGTTCGCCATGCTGGGTATCGCCGTGGCTATTATTGTTGCCAGCCCGCGGCCTGTGGCGACGCCCCTAACATGGTGGCAGGAGGCCGTCTTTTTTCAGCTGCCGTCCGACCTCTTGACGCAGACTCCGCCTATGGACTCACATGCCGTCGAAGGTGATAGTTGGATTTATTATGTAATAGTTGTTGTTGGGGTTTTATATAACACCCTTGAGCATTAGGAATAAGAATACCTTGCAAGCGTGATGTGAAGATAATGTAAGATGTACAGTTTCATCCTTACGATATTTTTGATCCACTACATTTTAAACATATAGTACAAAACATATTTTTGTAATTATTCAGGATTCAAACTTCAATTTCATTGCATAACAAAATGATTAATAATGCATCTTGTCATGAACCGGGTCAGGATAAGGACCCAAATGCGTGACGTTTCTCACACAAGCCTTTATTTTACGGGAAATGCGGAGTCATGCACATTAGGCAGCAGTCTGGCATGGAAAGACAGGAAGCCAGGGACCGACAAGATCGATCCCAATTGCCCGAGCAGATATCGGACGAATGGGGTAGATACCGGACAGGATGGGACAGACAGGATTGATATTGAAACAGGATATCGAAATTAAACAGGACAAACTAGACGGGAACGAAAACTGGAGAGAATAAATAGCAGGACAAAAATAGACGGGAACGAAACTGGAAACCGATATGAAACAGGACAAAATAAACAGGAACAATACCGGACAGGGAATACCAACAGGAAACAGGACTGAGACAGAACCCACGTCTTGCGGGGCAGAGGTTCGTTGACGGACTGACAAAAGAAGAGTGAGCGCACTGAGCTTAAATAGACAGAAAGCCAATCTGTCAATGAGACGCAGCTGGCACCACACGGGCGGGGCCAACTGGGCGCCATGGCAACCGTAACAACAATACAGTATTCGAAATAGGCAGTTAATTTGAATGGCACTGCTTCTAGAATTTCATATCTCTACTATTAGATATTAAATATCTGTTCTAATAAAGAAATAGGATGTCAAGTTTTCATCTCAAATCTTGGATATTGGCTCCAATACATGCGCTCACATACAAGCAATCCATACCAGTTTTTCTCCTGGTCTAGAAGTAGAATGTGGCATGTTACATTGACTGAAGTCACTGAGATTTTTGAGTCGGCTGTTGAAAATCTGATTTGAGAGGAACAGGACTAAAATAAATGGTAAGACAGTGGGACCTCGCTACTTCGCAGTTCAACTTTCGCGGGTTCAGAGCTTCGCGGGTCTAAAAAATAATAATAATAAAATAAAATAATTAAAAAAAAAAAAAAAATATATATATATATATATATATATATATATATATAGACAGTGCATCTGGAAAGTATTCACAGCGCTTCACTTTTTCCACATTTTGTTATGTTACAGCCTCATTCCAAATTGTATTAATTTAATCTCTTATCTAAAAATTCTACACAAAATACTCCATTATGAAAATGTAAAAAAGTTTTTTTTTTACTTTTTTTGAATTTATTAAAAATAGAAAACTAAGAAATCACATTCTCATACGTATTCACAGCCTTTGCTTAATACTTTGTTGATCCACCTTTGGCAGCAAATACAGCCTCAAATAAGTCTCAAGCTCAATCAGGTTGGATGGGAGACGTTTGTGCACAGCCATTTTCAGATCTCTCCAGAGATGTTCGATCGGATTCAAGTCTGGACTCTGGCTGGGCCACTCCAGGACATTCACGGAGTGGTTCTGAAGCCAATCTTTTGAGATCTTGGCTGTGTGCTTTGGGTCGTTGTCCTGCTGAAAAATGAACCTTCGCCCCAGCCTGAGGTCAAGAGCGCTCTGGAGCAGGTTTTCATCCAGGATATCTCTATATATTGCTGCATTCATTTTTCCTTCTATCCTGACTAGTCTGCCAGTTCCTGCTGCTAAAAAAACATCCACACAGCATGATGCTGCCACCACCATGCTTCACTGTAGGGATGGTATTGGCCTGGTGATGAGCGGTGCCTGGTTTCCTCCAAACATGGCGCCTGGCATTCACACCAAAGAGTTCAATCTTTGTCTCACCAGACCAGAGAAATTTGTTTCTCATGGTCTGAGAGTCATTCAGGTGCTTTTTGGCAAATTCCAGACGGGCTTCCATGTTCCTTTTACTAAGGA
Organism: Urocampus carinirostris; assembly: GCF_059441175.1. Classification (NCBI taxonomy): domain Eukaryota; kingdom Metazoa; phylum Chordata; class Actinopteri; order Syngnathiformes; family Syngnathidae; genus Urocampus; species Urocampus carinirostris. The sequence continues at coordinate 17,916,712 of NC_142358.1, read as the reverse complement.
GTGGCTTTCGTCCGGCCACTCTACCATACAGGCCTGATTGGTGGATTGCTGCAGAGATGGTTGTCCTTCTTGAAGGCTCTCCTCTCTCCACAGAGGAACGCTGGAGCTCTGACAGAGTGACCATCGGGTTCTTAGTCACCTCCCTGACTAAGGCCCTTCTTCCCCGATCGCTCAGTTCAGAAGGCCGGCCAGCTCTAGGAAGAGTCCTGGTGGTTCCAAATGTCTTCCATTTACGAATAATGGAGGCCACTGTGCTCATTGGGACCTTCAAAGCAGCAGAAATGTTTCTGTATCCTTCCCCAGATTTGTACCTCAAGACAATCCTGTCTCGCAGGTCTACAGACAGTTCTTTTGACTTCATGCTTGGTGTTTCTGCTCTGACATGCACACTCAACTGTGTGACCTTATATAGACAGGTGTGTGCCTTTCCAAATCATGTCCAATCAACTGATTTTACTGCAGGTGGACTCCAATTAAGCTGTAGAAAGATCTTAAGGATGATCAGTGGAAAAAAGATGCACCTGAGCTCAATTTTGAGCTTCATGGCAAAGGCTGTGAATACTTATGTAAATGTGATTTCTTAGTTTTCTATTTTTAATAAATTCAAAAAAAGTAAAAAAAAAACTTTTTCACATTGTCATAATGGAGTATTTTGTGTAGAATTTTTAGATAAGAGATTAAATTAATACAATTTGGAATGAGGCTGTAACATAACAAAATGTGGAAAAAGTGAAGCGCTGTGAATACTTTCCGGATGCACTGTGTATATATACTGTATATATATATATATATATAGAGATATATATATTTATTTATTTTTTTAAGCATTTTTGAAGGGGCGTTGCTACTTCGTGGTTCCACGTTTGAGGGTTCAGAGCTTCGCAGGTCTAAAAAATAATAATAGTAAAATAAAATAATTTTAAAAAAGATTTTTTTTTTTAAGCATTTTTGAAGGGGTGTCGCTACTTCGTGGTTCCACGTTCACGGGTTCAAAGCTTCACAGGTCAAAAAATAATAATAATAAAAATAAAATTAAAAATAAAAATGTTTTTTAAGCATTTTTGAAGGGGCGTCGCTACTTCGCGGATTTTCACTTTTCGCGGGTGGTTTTGGTCCCCATTAACCGCGATAACCGAGGGATTACTGTACGGACGCTCCCCTATTTACAATTATTCGACTTACGTAATATGGTAGATACGAACATTTTTTTCCGGGATGTCGAAAAATAGTTGGACATAGCAGTAAGTTTAATTTTGTAGTGTGTACACCTTTTTCCGAGTAGAGGACATTACTGTAGTGCATCTCTCCGCCACCACCGGCATGTGGCGCTGTGAGAGGTCACCTTCGAATGTAAACATCCCTCCATCACTAGCTCGTAATCCCATCGCTGCCACCAATGTAGCGTGTCATTTTGTGTGGGTAATGGATTGCTCCTCGTTCATGAAAAATTACTCAGAAACACTTATGGTCCCGGGGCAGCACGGTGGGGCAGTGGTTATCGTGTGTGCGGCACAGTTCTAAGGTCTTGGGAACCTCCTGTGTGGGTTCAAATCCAGCTACCGGACTTCCTGTGCGGAGTTTGTATGATCTCCCCGTGCTTGCGTAGGTTTCCTCCGGGCAATCCGGTTTTCTTCCACATTCCAAAAACATGCATGTCAGGTTAATTGGCCGGTCCAAATTGTCCCTAGGTGTGACTGAGCGAGCGAGTTGTCTGTCCCTGTGTGCCCTGCGATTGGCTGGCAACCAGTTCAGGGTGTCCCCTGCCCACTGCCCGACGATTGCTGGGATGGGCTCCAGCACCCCCGCAACCCTACTGAGCATAAGCGGTGCAGCTTATGAGATGAGATGAGACTTACAGTCCCTTTGGAGAGTACAACAGTCAGCACCCGTCTATTGTAAACACACCGAACTCTCTCCAAAACTAAACTCTCGCGCTCTCCTACACGCTCGCACCAACTCTCGCGACATTCGTCGCCCTACTGATATCATTGATGCGCACCTCAAATTCTACACCTACACTATTTCTAGCGCTCTAAGAACTGACATTTTTATTGTTTAATATCTCGTGCATCCATACAGTATGGTCGGTGTAAAGTGTAGAGAAAGAGGCGAGCCATTTTGTTTTGAAATGAAACTGTAATAAGAAAGCTTGATTGAGCTTGGTTGAGAAAATGGTCGGACCACTTTTTTTCAGCCACTTTTTATCACGGACCTCTTGAGGCGCATCTCCCAAAAGTAAGTTAAACCTCACTTTATTTATCTTTATAGGGCATATTATTTTATGAAATGTTTATTTTTTTAGTAGAAAAAAAATATGACTTACTTATGCAAGCCTTAAACATGCTTATATTAACATTGAACATACAAAATATAGCACTGAAGCAACTTACGAACAAATTCAACTTACAAATGATCGTCCTGAACCTAACACGTTCGTAAGTTGGGCAGCGTTTGTAATGCTAATTTGAGTTTATTTGAGAAACTAAAATCGGTCATACTGAACAATTCAAAACAAAACATGCACAACTATAGCCAATATTAAATGTGATGAAAAGTTTATATAACAAGATAAAAATGTGTTTTTATTGTAGAAATTTTTTAAACCTTCTTCCCTAATGTGGGTGACTAAACCATTTTTACAATCATAATGATAAGCTAACACACAATTAAAATGTTATATTACTATGTTTTCTCTTTTATGTAAATAAAGCTCAAAAGTCCAATTTCCTGCAACCGCGGATTGAAAGTGGTATCATGCTACATGAAAAAAAATCTTTAACTCATTAGGCGCAATAAAAGCCGACTGGAACCGATGGGAAGTGTAACTTCAACTTCAATAGTTTAAAAAAATGAGAAAAAGTTGTCATACTCTACACCATACTGTGTGTGGATTTGTTCCACGTTAAAACCATGGTTTTCAACTTCCGTTTCCGCGCCATCCTTCATGAAAATGGCACTCTCCCGGGATCTTGGTCTGATTCACCAGTCCTAATGTACCTGTTGGGGCGATGATGTTTCACATGACAACACCCATCTATCTACTGCAATTGCAGCTGCCGTGTTGGCGTCATTTTTTTGCCTACTTTAATACTTTTTTTTTTAACTTTTCGTTGTTTGATGTATGGTCTCTAAAGTCACACTGCCGTGAAAAATGGCAAGAATTTAAAGTATTTTCAGACACTTTACTCAAAATTCAAGTATTTTTCTGGCTTGAAAACACAACATTAAATTCAAGCATTTTTGCGGATTTCAAGCACTCTTACGAACCCCAAGCAGATGAACAATGCTCAGTGAATAACAAGTGCAATCTCGATAGGAAACCTTTTGAAGCTTTATCATCTAATAAGGTTGATGACCACTGTACTCTTATGAAAAAGAGAGCTATTTTTTGTTTCTGATATGCTTGAAGGGCTACCTCTTCCATAGGTAATTCTAAATGTATTAAGTTATTAATATGTTATCACCGGGTTGTACTTAATAGAAGCAGTGTTAAATATAGGCTCAGTCAACCACTGAATTATCTGCCTAGTATAAGGGCACTGAGTGATTTCCATCCATACATTATCTGCACCGCTTATCCTTAGTAGGGTCACGGGGATGCTGGAGCCCATCTCAGCTGTCTTCGGGCAGTGGGCTGGGGACACCCTAAACTGGTTGCCAGTCGCAGGGCACACAGAAACGGACAACCATCCACTCGCTCATTTACACCTAGGGACAATTAGAACCGGCCAATTAACCCGACATGCATATCTTTGGATTGTGGGAGGAAAACAGAGTGCTCAGAGGAAAACCACACAAGCACGGGAAGAACATGCAAACTCCACACAGCAAGCCTGCTAGCTTGATTTGATCCCATGACCTCAGAACTGTGCCGCAGACGTGGTAACCACTCAGATGCCGTGCAAAACTGAGTGATTTACACATACAAATATTGTATAAGCTAATTTTCAAATAATTTTGGAAGAATTGACTGAAAATGTTAATGATTTCTCATGGCAGTTAGAAATAAAAGTCCATAGAAAATCAATTTGAACTTTTACTGTCGTGCTATTTTTATGTTGGTGACCCCTGATCTAAAACCTTAAGCCCATTTCAGATCCGAAATGTAAAACCCGATCTGTCTTTTTCCTTTTAAATACAGCACTTTGTGATCAGCTTGCCTACCTGGAGTCAATGGGCATCCGTGCTCTTGTCCTGAGTGGCTTGTTTGGCCCGTCAAACTCAACAGAGAGCGAGAAGTCCTCAGGAAAGTTGTCACAGGTCCAGCATCTGCTCAGCGAAAGCGACAAAGCTGGTGATCAAAGTTTTGACTTGAGCTTAACGATTTTTAGAAATTCTCCATACAAAGTCTTCATTTATTGCATTTTTCAAGGAAACACAAGCCAAATAAGCCAGTTTCACTATTCATTATGCAGTGATATATAATATATAATATCTCTATTCTCAGGACTTAAAGTGATCCTGGATGTGTGTGACGTGCAACTTTTGGTGGCTCATGAAGAAACTTGGGAGGCCACACAGGTCTTACATCTTGAAACCCAGATTTGGCTTTGGTGTTTTTGCCAAAATATGTATATTAACATTCCCACAGGACGCACTTCGTTTCTGGTTGAGTCAAGGCGTGATGGGATTTTTATTGTGTGACTCAAATGCAACATATACAGAAGAGGTAAATTAATACTAATTAAGTCTCGAAACGTTTGTTTAATCGATGTTGACGTTGCAGTCCCTGATGCGGTGGAGGAGCGTTTTGGAGGAGTTCAGTAAAGAAGATGAAGAAAGGTACTGTCAAACTTTTTTGTAGGAAGTCCTCATATGCATCATAAGTCCTTTAATTATTTCTGATTCAAAGGTTCCTGGGCTAATGTCTGTTGAATTTTTAGAATTTCCAGACGAGTTTAGCTTCACATTCATATAATTTTTTGAAGCCGAGGCTCTCAAAACACCCACTAGCAGTGCACAAAAGAACTATATTTAATGTGATGTAAAAATTCACATTCATTAGAAACAAATTGATTATCGAAATAACACCAAGTTCTATGTGGTATTTTTAATTATGTATGACAGTGGAATAAACGTGGTGACACGATTCAGGATTTTACATGTGATATACACTCTGTAGGCATTAACCGAAAGTAAATTAAACAAGTACATCACATCACGGCAAGGAAAAAAAAACATCAATGAGACTGCAGCTCTTTTCTGTAACCTTTTGTGAAGAATTTATTCATTATTTACCACCTCCTGGCAGTGTTTGGAGGAAAGCATTATGGCGGGGTGCACCATCTCAGGTCATCAATTCGCGGTGGTCGGTGGCCAGCGGATTGACTCTGGCTGGTGCCTCGCTTCACTCAGAGCTTACATGGATGACATTACAACAGTGACCACCACTGTCCCATGCACCAGGACGCTTCCCAGAAAACTTGAAGGGAACATCAGTTGGGCACGTATGAAGATAAATGTATCCAAGTCTCGAAGCATCTCTTTTGTGAAGAGGGGGCTTTCAGATTTGAAATTTGTCATCGCTGATGACCCAATCCCAACAGTGTCTGAGCAGCCTGTAAAGAGCCTTAGTAGGTGGTATGATGAAGGACACTGCCCGGGTCTAATAACTGCTCAAGGACATCAGCAGTGGCCTACAGTCCATCGATAAAACCCAACTGCCTGGAAAGCTAAATTTCTAAAAACACAACTTGTTGTGTTGGATGTAGCGTTAAACGTAGGTTCAGTTAACCATTAGAACTGTGCAATTAAGAATTCTAATTTCCCAGCAAATCACACCACGTTTGTAAACCCTGTTATAACACATATTTGGGGGAAACAATATTTATATTATTTACAGCATGAATTTGAAGTATTTTTCCTGTTTTAGTACACAAGATTTAACTTTATGTATAATTGATGAATTAGCAAAGTATTCAGGTATAAATTCTTATTTTTAAGTGAAAACACACGATTCAAGTACCTTTTTAAGTAATATTTTATCACATGTGCTTGATCTATCAGGATTGTTATTGTCAAGCAGACAGGAGAGCTCCATACCTCCATAATAGTCCATAGCCATCAGCTAAATGACACCTTGGTGGACATGGTCCTGAGGTCCGTGCTGCCCCCCTGGCCTGGGCTGTTGTCGGACCGCCAGGTGTCCATTGCCATTGAGACCCACTTGCAGGCGCCTGAAGACTCGTGGCTGGGCTGGTTGGTAAGAACCTCAAATGTATCTCAATTCCTTTGGATATTGTGCTCCTCCTTTTCTGCAAGCCTTGGCCACCTGCGGGAGAATAATCCAGAAGTATAGTACGTGGGGTGACCTCAATTAAAGCATTTGATGTTGTGGATAAAAATATATACTTTGTTTCATTTGTATTTGTGTCCATGAGATGTGTTAACTTTTAGCTACAGTATATGATGTTTATTCTCTTTTTTAAAATGGCATGATGGCAAGAGTAAAACTTGACTGTTGTTAGGTTGGAGGTGAAGCACCTTTCGATTTGAGGAGACTGCTAATGGTCTTGCTCATGACCCTACCCGGGACTCCTGTTGTCCAGTATGATGAATTGTACCCTGCCCAGGTTAAGTTCAAGCTCTGCATATTTTTGTTTCATTTTGTAAATGAAAATGTAACTTAAATGCAACTTTTCATTGGTTCTTTGCAGAGAGAAAATGGCAATGAATCATCCTACTTCACCGTGAGTAACAGCCGAAAGCACTGATAGATTCTGATGATATTTTCTTGAAAAGATCTTATGGTATTGGTCAGTATAAAGTACAGAATCCAAACTCAAATTATTATGAGGAATTATAATATTAGTGTTGTTTTCAAGTGTACGCTGTATAAGGTAATGCCCCGTTTGTCAAGAACAGGATCAGGACCCAAATGCGTGACATTTCACACACAAGTCTTTTATTTTGCGGCAAATGGGGAGTCATGCATGTTAGGCAGCATTCTGGCGTGGAATGAGAGGAAGCCAGAGGCCGACGAGATCGATACCTATTTCCCGAGTAGATATCGGACGGATGGGGTCGATACCGGACAGGACGGGACAGACAGGATTGATAAAGAAACAGGATATAGAAATTAAACAGGACAAACTAGATGGGAACGAAAACTGGAGAGAATAATAACCAGGACAAAAGTAGAGAGGAATGAAACTGGAAACCGATATTAAACCGGACAAAAAAAAACGCAAACAATACCGGACAAGAAATACCAACAGGAAACCCACGTCTTGCGAGGCAGAGGTTCGTTGACGGACTGACAAAGGGGGAGTGAGGGCACTGAGCTTAAATAGAAGGAAAGCCAATCTGTCAACGAGCCACAGCTGGCGCCACACGAGCGGTGCCAATTGGGCGCCATGGCAACCGTAACACCGTTATGTGTATTTAAAACTAAGACAATGGTTTAATGCTAAATGTCACTAACCTTTTTGAAGGTGAGACCTTTATTTATATGTGAAAGGCGAAAGTTCGATATGCATTCCTAAAAAAGTCACATGTTATTACTTCTATTACAATGTTAGTATTAGTTATTAGTTATTATCAGGTGTCAAACAGGCGGCCCGTCGGCCAGATCAGGCCCGCTAAGGGATTGAATCCGGCCCGTGAGACAACACTCAGAGAAGCACAAGAGAAAAACAAGCTGCAGGTTGAAATATGTCAACTTGATGTTTCCAAAGCCTGGTGCCTCTCACAAAGACACTGTACTTGTATTTATTTATTTTTCTCTCTCTCTCATTCTTTCTTTCTTTCTTTTCCACCCCCTTTCTCCCACTCTGTCTCTTTCACTCTTTGTGTCTCTCTTTTTCTCTTTCTCTCTCTTTGTCTTTTGACCTCTTTTGCTCTAACTTCCTTTTTTCCTTTTCTCTTTCTCACGTCATACCCTTTTTGCTTTCTTTTCTCTTTTCTCTCCTTCTGTCTTTCCATTTATCTTTGGATTTCTTTCTTCCTCTCCCTTTCTTTTCCCCCTCTCTCACGACTTTTTATCTTTTGTTTCTCACGCTCTCTCCCTCTCTCTCTTTCTTTGTCCCGCCCTCTTTCCTTCCCACTTTCTTTCTCTTATTTCTTTATCTCTTTTTCTTTCTATTTGATCTACTAGTCTGGCCCCCGACAGAATGTATGTTCTATCGTGTGCCCCCCGAGTTAAAATGAGTTTGACACCCCTGTACTAGGAAGTAATTGTTAGAAATTGGCTTACAATAGGCTCCACCAACCACTAAAACATATGTCTTGTGTAAGGGGTGAGTGTGTGTGTGTGAGTGGTTAACGTGTAAATTATAGGCAAATTTTAAAACGAATTTTGGAAGAACTAATCGTGTACTTATGCCTGTAAGAAATACAAATTATCAAATTATAAAAAAAATAAGCCATTACTGGTGACCTTTTCTCACAACCAGTCCATAGGCTTTTCAGTTGTTCTTAGGGGCCCCACATGAGGCCATGGTACAAGTTGGTGACCCCTGTTATACAGTATGTATTGTAAATACAAATTTTGTCTGCAAGGTTTTAATTATATATTTTTCACACATAAAAATGTGTTGGTGTCGTATAGTGGGCAGATTTTTGCAAATAGGGGCCAAAAAAAAACACCCCACACTGCAGTGAAAACGTCGTAAAAGGTTGGCAGGCCTATCGTTACTGAATTTGGCCGTTAGCAAGTCATTAAATGTAGAACGTTAAGATGACACTGGGTGGCGCCATTGTTATTTGCTATGGCAAAATGTCAGTCATGACAATTTTTGTGACTTTTTTGCCGAGATGTGGCTATGAATCTTATATTTAAACCACCGTAATCACTTCTAAATACTAAATGAGAGCATATAAAATGATAAAAGTACAACAGTAATTTTAATAGCCTTGTTCCTTTTTTCTATCAACCAGACATGTTGACTTTTTAGCTAGCTAGATAGCTCATAAATACATATTACAATAAAAAAAAAAACTTTCATTAAAGTTCTGTACCACTTTGTTCTTTTTATAGGATACTTTTAGGTCCAAGCATTCAACAATGTCCCTATTCAAATCCCTGAGTCACAACAGAGCTCGCGAAGAAGCTCTCATCTTTGGGAACTTTACCTTCCTTCCTTTCAACGACACCACAGATCCAATGTCCTCCCCCTCCTCGCCGCCGCTCCTGGCCTTTCTCCGTTCGTGGGGCTGCGTCCACTTTCTGGTTCTGCTCAACCCCGGTCCCCAGGCCCATAGTCTCGATCCCACCTGGACTCCACTGTTGCCCGAGGCCGGCGTCTTCGTGGCCAGCACGGCCATGGACCGCCTGGGGGCCATCAATCTCGACGAGCTGGTGCTAAGGCCCCGCGAAGCCGCCGTCGTTAAATTGTTTGAGCCAGGAAGCTACGCGCAATAATGCGCACAATTCTGCTGGTTTGCTTTGTAATTGTTTGGAGTTTATGTTATTGGGTTATTGTTGGATCTAATAAAATACAATGTGTAACATGCCTGTCTACCTGAGCAAATTGCTCCCCTTATTTAGAATTACAGTTTTAACTAGACAATTCCCGCGGCAATTGTAGGAGTTGTGATTGGAAGATGTTGGTAGAGAACCAGTAGCATTGAGTTGTTAGCATTATGAGTTAGCAAAGGATTTTGACTCAGAGAGATGTGTTTGTAATTTTTTACTTGGTTCTGTGGGGGGAATCCGCATGAAGCAGTTAGCATGTACCCATTAGCACAACTCAGCAACATGTACCCATTAGCATAGTTTGTAAATATGAAGTTGTTAAAATATATCCATCACCATAATTATTTTGCATGAAGCATTTAACCGTTAGCATCAATTTTTAGCGTGTATCCATTAGCATAACTCATCAACATGTACCCATTAGCATAGTTTGTAAATATGTAGTCGTTAAAATATTGCCATTACCCAAAACATTTTGCAGGAAAAAATTAGCATTTAGCCCTTAGCATCACTTTTTAGCATGTATCTATTAGCATAACTCATTAACATGAATCCATTAGCATAATTTGTAAATATGAAGTCGTTAAAATATAGCCATTACCAAAAATTTTTACTATGAAGAAGTTAGCATTGCCGACAGTGTTTACAGCTAGCTTGCGCTAATACTCGGGCTGGCTGTGCCAGCCCAACCCATTGCCGACAGTGTTACAGCTAGCTTGCGCGAATACTTGGGCCCAACTCGTCACCAACAGTTTCTACAGCTAGCATAAGTAAGCATAGCATCAACCTCTCATCGCAAATACTTGGGCTGGCTATGCCAGCCCAACTAATCACCAACAGTGTTTGGCGCACATAGCTGTTAGCATCCTCTCGCTAGCATACACTCTTTGGAATTCACCATGGTTAAACGTAATGTGGGTTGGGCCCCCTCAAGCCACCCTGGACAGTCCCTGATTACTATGACTACCTCTGGTAAAGCCCTCGTTTCCATGGCTACCCAGTGAATTGAATGGGCCAATGTATTCCGGACGGGAGATTCTCAAAATACATTAGTCCGGATGGGGACTTTTTTTGGTCTCTGAGACTCGTATCGCATATCCATATCCAAATTCGGTCGGGCCGGAATTTTTGGTACATGAATCGTTGGGCTACTCCAAAAGCTCTTGGAGGAGTTATCCGACAAACTTTTTTTTTCAGAAGATAGATATAATAATAAAAAGAACTCGGGGATTATATTAGTTGCGCTTGCTTCGCCCTGTGCGTTCAGCACTTGGCAATGTAGTCGTGCCTTGCTGAAGCAATCACAACTAATTGGGCGATAAACCTTTCAAACACGATGTGGCACCTATTAACACACAACAAGACAGACCATGTGGAATAGAAACCTTTTATCTAAACAAGTTGATTTATTCACCAAATACACAACACAATTCTTTCAGCATCTTTTAGTTCTTTACTACAGGTATACTACAAAAAGAATTACCGCAGAAATACCAAAAATGCTATAATATATAATGTGACAGATACAGTATCTTTCCATCTAGTCTAGATATCATGGACCGCCTACACGTGGCACAGAACAACATGGTGAAAGAGGGGAGGAAAGAAACAATTGTCATGATGACTCATTACATTCACCTGTGCCCGCTCGTTTGGTGCCAGTTGCTGCTGATTACCTGATTGGTTCCCCGTCCTATTTAAGCTCAGTCCTTTCACTTACCTGTTGTCAGTCCGTCAGCAAAACCTCTGTTTTCACAAGGCAAGAATTTTTTTTGCATAGGAGTCGGAAAAGGGCACAACACGTCAACACCCCCCCAATGAAAGTGCTGCGCTAAAATCTTAAGGACGTACTACTACTGCTGCTGTGGATTATGGCCCAATGATCAAGTCGTCAAAATGACGGACGCCCTTAAATGTTTTCGCTACCTCAAAAAAAAAACCCGTCAATGACAGATTGTCGCTTAATGTAACATCTGCAGTGCAGACACAGAAATATAAAAGATGTAAATGTTTATACAGTTTTATATAACTTAGGCCTAGATGTTGTAACAAAAGGCAGAGTTTAATTTGTTATCATAAATCACCCCTCCTTATAAATAAAATATGTAATTTCGGGCCCCTTGCGGGCCGGGCCAGCAAATCCAGTTAATTAGTCGGGCTCGGTCCGGGTCGGGTTTAATACCCCTCGGGCCTGCGTCGGGCTCGGGTGCTTTTTTTTGGCCCGATCTTACCTCTAATTGTGTTCAAGCTGCTCTGGGGCCGAATGTGGTCATACATCTCATTGGCTCTTTCCAGTGGCTACCTGCCGCTTTTTCAACAAACCATGGCCCCAAAAACCTCCCTTAAGTAGAATGCATGGCAACGCCAAGCCCAGAAACGCTGTCAACCTGTACGTTTTTGCCGTACAAAGTACGTTTAGTATGCATTTTAAGACGTGTGCGACGTATAAGAAAATCTGTACAGAAAAACGCAAATTTGTCAATGATGGGTACCATCCGGTAAAAACCGACTATCACGAAACGGCAAAACAATCAAGTCTAACGAGTTAAACTCTATCTCGGTATTGTTTTTTCCTTACAAACGAAGCGAGCGGTTTGATGATATTGTAGGTATGCATTATGCTTGTAAAGTATGACAACAATCCCAATATAGAAATCCTATAAAGTACAACCACAGTAATAATACAGAAATATCACAGAAATACTACAAATATCCTATGAAAATACTACTGCATAAAAGCTACAAGAATACAAGAGAAATAATCCAAAAATCGGGTAGCACAGTGGGCAGTGGTTAGCTCGTGTGCAGCACAGTTCTGAGGTCATGAGATCGAACCTCCTGTGTGGAGTTTGCATGTTCTCACCAGGCTTGCGTGGGTTTCCTCTGGACAATCCAGTTTCCTTCCACATTCCAAAAACATGCATGTCAGGTTAATAGGCCGGTCTGAATTGTCCCTAGGTGTGAATGAGCGAGTGAGTTCTCTGTCCCTGTGAACCCTGCGACTGGCTGGCAACGAGTTCAGGATGTCCCCTGCCCACTGCCCGAAGATAGCTGGGATCGGCTCCAGCACCCCCGCGACCCTGCTACCAGATAATGAATGGATGGATAATTCAAAAATCCTACAACAGAAATAGTGCAAAAATCCCAACTACAAAATTTCTAGAAACGAAATACCTCAACAATACCCTAACGTCTACTTTATTAATCATTTCATTCCTCCATATTAAGCTATAATAAACCTTGCAAACACAATGCACACCTATCTATTCACAGCAAGTAAGACTATGTAAAAACAAAGAGTTTGTTTAAACAAGTTCATTTTACTTACCAAATAAACAACACAAACAATTCTTTCAGCACCTTTCTTAGTTTTTTTTCCACTAGCAGTAAATTTAATGTATCGGATTAGATATTAAGGCGAATATAGTGAAACTTAGGTAACAGAATAAACAAGTTACTGTATATTATAATCAATCAGAACAAAATATTTAACACTGTGTACTATTTGAAATGATCAAAAACGTATAAAATACGGGGGAAACTTATAAGTTGACAGGTATGTTACCTGTTTAATCAAATGATCTGAAACTGACATTTGAGACGTTTTAATCGAGTGATTTGCCAGTAGGCTAATAATACTAAAACCGCCACTAGATGGTAGTATACAATACAAAATAAACATTTGGCCACCACTCGTAATTTACAAGCCATTGGTCAATAACGTTTTTTGTCGCTGAGACCTTCCATATTTCCCAATGTGCATTTCTAAAATAAGTTATATTAAGTCAAGTCCATTTTTTTAGTATCGCCGTTAATCACAAATAGTCTCTAAGGGCTGCAGAGACCACCATGACATCATTCCCTGGTCTTAAATCTACACGACAACAAATAAAAACTCATAAAACTTCAGTATGACGAAAATAAATAAAACTTTGAGAAGGTTGTTATGAGTTCAGTATTTATCATTGTGTTTATTGTGTTCGTATTGTGTTATTACCAAATTGTAATTATTACATTAGGGTTTAAAGACACTAATCATGTCATTGACTTTTATGCTGGTTAGAAATCACAGACTTAGAAAATCGCAATGACTGTTGGCCATAGAACAATTATCAAAACCGATAACACGGAGTGTTCTTAAGGGCTACGTGGTGCCCGGGAGAACCGTGTAGGTGAACCCATGGTTTAGGACTACATGTTCAGGACTTTTCAAAGACTAAAAGGGTGGCATCAGCTCAGGAGGAACAGCGCTCGTCTTGGGATCAAGAGGTCGCAGGTTCGATTCCCGGCTCCTCCGTGTTATATGTCGAAGTGTCCTTGAACAAGACACTGAATCCCTAATGCCCCCAATAAGCAGGTAGGCGCCTTGCATGGCTGACTCCCTATTGGCGTCTGTGTGTGTGTGTGTGTGTGTGTGTGTGTGTGTGTGTGTGTGTGTGTGTGTGTGTGTGTGTGTGTGATCACCACCTTATCGTGGTGGGGCACTTTGCGCGTCTCCATGACCCCTAGAGCTATGTCGGCGGGAGTCTCGTACTCCTGGTAGGGTTACCCAAGCCGAACAGGTCGAAGGGTAGAGTCCAGACTAAGAGTGATCCCAAAAGCTGGTGGCGGCACGCTTTGAGGCGGTTTCCTACAGACCTGGATCCCGTTAGCCGCCTGCAGTTGTAGAAAGATGCCGGTCGTCTAGGGTCTCCCTTGCCACTGGAACCATCTTCTTTACAATCAAGATAGTGGCGTTGGGGAAAGCGCACCCCTTACGCCACTTTAAAAACCGTCATTGCGCAGGTATCCTCTTTTACCTGAGTCTCCGACCACAATCCAGGATCGGACTGTTCAAACATCAGCAGACTCACAAATAAAAGAAGATGGTCATCATCGAATCGATGGACAACCCCAACGTGTGTGTGTGTGTGTGTGTGTGTGTGTGTGTGTGTGTGTGTGTGTGTGTGTGTGTGTGTGTGTGTGTGTGTGTGTGTGTGTGTGAGTAAGTGGAAAGCGCTTTGGGAGGCCTTCATTGACCTGAAAAGCGCATATAAATGCAGACCATTTAAAATAAGTACACTTTTTATTTTCTGGTAGTCAAGTTGTAGTCCATATATATAACTTTGCTGGTTTATTAACATCGCAATAGGTAGGTTGCATTCTCCCCCTTAAAGGTAGTTTTCACATTACTAACACTTGATTATCAAAAAGCTTATCTGGTATTGGGCATTGTTGCGTACCAATAACAAAAAAAGACTAGAATATGCTCTACTACAATATTGGCTGCTTTGGGGTTTTTATTTTAAAATAAATGCATAAAACCGCAGTAATGGCCACTAAAACAGTATTTAAGTCAAGTCAAGTCAATGCAAAAGAGGACTCTAGTGCATTTATAAGGGGCACTACTATTTATATATTTATCTTTTTTTCTTCAAAGTTTTTTTTAATGAAATGTTTATCCTGGGATACCACGTCTAATTTCCTTGTAAACAATGTTCTCCACTTTGTGATCAATAACAACGTAGACAATTCAAATTATACAAAAATAGTAATTTCTTGAGGTTTAAAGTAGAATGTTTTAAATGTACATTACTTTTCATGTAAAAACAAACTAAGACTTGTAAGAATTAAACTAAATCCTCCTCGTTCCCTGTGTCTTTGTGTCCTGCAAGGAGTTCCCAGAATCCTGTAAGTTACATAACCTGCCAGTCGCACCTTGGCTTTAACCTGCACATGATGTAAACGCTCTTTTCTAGTTCCAATACAAACAGTGGTCGCAGTGCCTGCATGCCTGACGTGATGTATAGCTAGAAAAAAACATAATGCTCTGCCCTCTGAGATTCGATCTGCAACTTCAGTGGAACTGTTTAAATCTAGGCTTAAAACACACTTCTCTTATATAGCTTATGAATGACCTATATACATAATATCTGTGCATTATTTGTTATTGCAACATCTTCTGCAGCCTGGTTATCCTGGAAGGGAGATTACCTCAAGGTTTCTTCATCTTGAGGTTTTTGAGTTTTTCCTTACCCTCATGTAGGTTTTAGATCAGGTGATGGTGTCACAATAGTCTGTGGTTTGAAATAATCTGCGGTCTGTGCAGCCCTTTGAGACTCCTTGTGATAAAGTTCTATACCAGGGGTGTCAAACTCATTTTAACTCGGGGGCCATACGAAAGAAAAAACATTCTCTCGGGCCGTACTAGTAAATTAGAGAGAAAGCAAAAAGGAGAAAAGGAAATAAGAGAAAGAGAGGGAGAGGAATGTAGAGAGGCTAGGACAAAGAAAGAAAGGGAAAAAAGAGAGGTAGAAAGAGATATAAAAGAGAGAGGACATAAAAAACAAGAGATAAAAACAGAAATAGTGAGAGATAGGGAAACAGAGAGAGAAAGAAAGAAATCCAAAGAAAAATAGAAATAGAGGAGAGAAAAGAGAAAAGAAAAGGAGAGAACGAGAGAAGGGGAGAAAGAGAGAAGGAGAAAACAAGAAAGAGAAAGAGAGAAAAGAGAAAGAAAAGGAACAAAGGAAGAGAGAGCAAAATAAGGTAAAAAAAACACAAAGAGAAAGAGACAGAGAGGAACAAAGAAAGAGAAAAAAGAAACAGAGAAAGTGAAATAGAGGGCAAATGAGAGAAAAAGAGATGAAAAGAGAGAGAGAGAGAGAGAGAGAGAGAGAGAGAGAGAGAGAGAGAGAGAGGGAGAGAGAGAGAGAGAGGGGAGAGAGAGAGAGAGAGAGAGAGAGAGAGAGAGAGAGAGAGAGAGAGAGAGAGAGAGAGAGAGAGAGAGAGAGAGAGAGAGAGAGAGAGAGAGAGGAGAGGGAGGGAGAGGGAGAGAGAGAGAGAGAGAGAGAAGACGTCTCTCACTGTGTCTTTGTGAGAGGCACTTGGCTTCGGCAACATCAAGTTGATACATTTTAACCTGCAGCTTGTTTTTCTCTTGCACTTCTCTAAGCGTTGTCTCGCAGGCCGGCTTCAATCCATTGGCGGGATCTGAACCTATCTACAAAAAAGCGGCTAACATTAGGCCTCAACATGAAATCCACATTTAAACCTTCGAGAAAATCAGCAAAAATGACAAGAACTGAACACACACATTTATTGTTATAAAATTTTATTTAAAAAAGTTTCATTACATGTAACTTACATTACCATTTACAAATTCATTGCGAGTCGTAACAAGAACTTTGCATGCGCGTCATGCATGAGTAAACTTCCAAAAGGAACAAAACTGTGCAA
Source organism: Urocampus carinirostris (assembly GCF_059441175.1). Lineage (NCBI taxonomy): Eukaryota > Metazoa > Chordata > Actinopteri > Syngnathiformes > Syngnathidae > Urocampus > Urocampus carinirostris. Next base: position 17,900,079 of record NC_142358.1, on the reverse strand, counting down.
AATCACAATTTATTTACAAAGGCCAAGAAGCACAAATGTACATTTGCGAGGAAAATTTTCAATAAATCTCAATTTTGAGCTGCTCAAGCTATGGTTAAAGCACCACGAACCGACAACAATCGACCAAAATGTGCACGCAGTGTCATTGTAGACTTTTAACTCCATAAAGTTTACACATATCACCATTATAACTTGTTCCCAATGATTCTATCTTGAGAGGGAAAAAAACAACACTGTGAACATTCATGTGCACAGACACTTTATTATATACACTTAACAGTAGTATTTCAAAAGGCCTTTTCCCCTTTGATTTCTTTCAAATGACCATTAATCTTTCAAACTCAATTCACTAAAACATCCAGTGCATTTTTTTTTTGTATTTTAGAAGAGTGGGGCGTTAACCTTCAACAAATATTGCAAAACGAAGAAAGGAATTTTTAAAAAAAAAGGACTTTTAACAACAATACCACCAATGACCACCAGAGGCACTCTAACATAGGGCTCACCAAAGTGGTGCTTGCGTGCACCAGGTAGGCCCCTAAGATCACCTGAGTTCTGAAAGTAGCTCACCAGTAACGGGTCGTTATGATTCTCCCAAAAAATGGGATTTCTAATTAGCATGTTTCCGCGATTGACCAAGTCATTTTTAAACCGATAACACAATGCTAATATAATAATTACATAGGAATATCAAGATAAGTTATTTTAGAGATGCATATCAAACAAGATGCCTTCTGAGCTAACCAGTATCAAAATGTAGCTCTCTGCTTAAAAATGTTGGTGACCCCTGCTATAACCTTTTCTGAGTAGCCTAGATGGTAAGGCGCCCGCTTTGAGACTGGGAGGTCGGTGGTTCGCGCCCCGGCCGAGTCATTCCTAAGACTTAAAAAGTGGTCGGCGGCGCCCTCTGTTGGCTGCGGCTGCATCGGCTCGCTACAACGGGTCAGGTGCAATCGACATTTCGTTCTGTGTACATTGTTACACAGAATGACAATACAAGGATATTATTATTATTATTATTATTATGTTCCCAAATAACAAATACTATTGATATTGTTTTCATGTTTGTTGTTTTGAAAATTTTGAATGAGATGAAGGACAAAACAATATGTAAAATTTTTTGGTGAGTTTGTGAGAGAAAACATAAAAATGGGACTGGACACAGAGCTTTTCTTGCTTTGGAGTTTCGTTACGTTTTCTTTTTAAAGGGACAGTGTGTATGATTATCAACTTTTAGTTTTAAATAAAAGCCTTGATCAAACGACTTTGTGTCATGAATCAGAACAGGATCAGGACCCAAACGCGTGACATTTTCAAGTTTTTATTTTACTGGAAATGGGGAGTCATGCACGTTAGGCAGCACTCTGGCGTGAAGTGATAGGAAGCCAGAGGCTGACGAGATCGATACCAATTGCCTGAGTAGATATCTGACAGATGGGGTCGATACCGGACAGGGAGGGACAGAGAGGTTTGATGATGAAACAGGATATAGAAATAAACAGGCAAACTAGACGGGAACAAAAACTGGAAACCGATATTAAATAGGACAAAAATAAACGGGAACAATACCGGACAGGAAATACCAACAGGGAACAGGACAGAGTCAAAACCCACGTCTTGCGGGGCAGAGGTTCGTCGACAGACTGACAAAGGAAGAATGACAGCACTGAGATTAAATAGACGGAAAGCCAATCTGTCAATGAGCCGCAGCTGGCGCCACCTGGGCGGGGCCATTTGGGTGCCATGGCAACCGTGACACTTTGTTTACATGATTGAGTTTTATTTATGCATAACTTATTTATAGTTTTCCATATTGTTTAAAATACCAAACAAATAATTTAAAAGATATGATAAATACACAAATACAGTATATGAATAATGTTGGCATTTCTTAAGTTATCCATTCCTTTTCTCTCTATTTGCCAACCAAAACGCTTCGCACGGGTCACTTGCCTGAAATTCTTTTCATAGGGTGTAAGTTTAAGAAAATAAAAAAGGTTGGCAACCATCTTGGACATTTTCACGAGTACGGTACTTTAAAGGGACAATGTGTATTATTTATCACCTCTTAGTAGTAAAAAAAATTGTTTAATTAAAATACAATGAGTTCAAAAATATTAAAATGATTATCTAAATTTGCATTTTGAAAATACATTTTGGTCGAGGTAATAATATTGTCCACCATCTTGCTGCTATGGGTATCCCAGAAACAAAAACCTCACCAAAGGCAAAGCTAAAATGTTAGAAAAAAAATAGTGCTTTTTGGTCACTTTGTGTCATCATAGTCTATTCATCATTGTGCACTCATTTTCAATACGACATCTACTGGTCATATAATACACACTGTCCCTTTGAGGCAGCAGACCCCTTTGCACTATATAAATAATAAGTGTTTTTGTTCTTTTTATCTTTACTTTTTTGGTTTTGGTTTTCCATATGCTAATTTAGATTCAATTAATTTTCCAGATTTGAGTATTAATGCTAAACCCTCCATATAAAACATGCTGTTAAAGCGCTCCTTTTTGCTAACGGTCAGTGCTTTCATTTACTTAGTGACAGCCAATCAAGTGATGGCCCATAATCTCTATTCAAGACTCTTGTCTAGTAGAACAGTGCAGGTTCCTCAAGAATCCATGGAGTGGATCATATACTCGACGACGTGGGCACACCCGAATAGAAGCCGCTGTGGCTCATGTCCGGAGATTTACGCTGGATGACGTGGCCCTCCTGGTGCTGGGGACGGGCAGTGCTGTGAGTGGGGGTCTTGACACCGGCCCCTTGTCCGAAACGGCAACTCAGCAGAGAACGCAAGTGTCGCAGCACAGACTTGCGGCAGATAATGAACACCCAGGGGTCCACGATGGGGTTGAAAGCGTAGAAGCGGAAGGCGGTCAGGTTCTCGTTGTCGCCGCTAAACGGGTGGATGGCGTTGATGAAGCCGGCGATCTGGAAAAAAAGGAATGGAGGCCATTGGTGTGTGTGTGGGTACATAAGATTTATATATATATATATATATATATATATATATATATATATATATATATATATATATATATATATATATATATATATATATATATATATATATATATATATATATATATATATATATATATATATATATTTATATATATATATATATATATATATCCATTATCTGCATAGGTTTTCCTCAGTAGGGTCGCAGGAGTGCTATCTTCGGGCAGTGGTCAGGGGGACACCCTGAACTGGTTGCCAGCCAGTCGCAGGGCACACTCGCTCATTCACACCTAGGGAAAATTTGGACCGGCCAGTTGACTTTGCAAGCAAGCACAGGGAGAACATGCAAACTCCGCACAGGAAAGCTGGTAGCTGGATTTGATCCCATGACCTCAGAACTGTGCTTGGTTGGTCGGATCCCTTAACCACCAAGTTTGCAGGGGCACCGTTTTCCTGTGTTTTGTATTGGGCAAGTACAACCTGGTGGCGCCCATCCCAATGTTTATATATATATATATATATATATATATATAGGCAGCACGGCGGCGCAGTGGTTAGCGCGTGTGCGGCACAGTTCTGAGGTTGTGGGAACCTACTGCGTGGGTTCACATCCAGCTGCCGGCCTTACTGTGCGGAGTTTGTATGTTCTCCCCGTGCTTGCGTGGGTTTCCTCCGGGCACTCCGGTTTCCTCCCACATTCCAAAGACATGCATTTCAGGTGAATTGGCCAGTTTAAATTGTCCCTAGGTGTGAATGAGCGAGTGAGTTGTCTGTCCCCGTGTGCCCTGCGATTGGCCGGCAACCAGTTCAGGGTGTCCCCTGCCCACTGCCCGATGATTGCTGGGATGGGCTCCAGCACCCCCGCGACCCTACCGAGGATAAGCGGTTCAGCTGATGAGATGAGATATATATATATATATATATATATATATATATATATATATATATATATACATTTATAAATGTATAATTTTTGTCTCCATTTGTGGTATTTAGAAAAGGATTTATCATACAATAAATCTGATGACACTTTATTCCAAATCAGTACTAAAATCACAATTGGCATTTCAGCATTTTTCAAAAATTTATATAATTTTAAGACACAATCACAAAGTCATGATAAGTCAGTTCATGCAAGGACGTGCATTTCTTAGACCAATGGTTCCCAAACTTTTGCACGCTGGCGCCCCCTTGGCTTCCCATTGAATTTTACTTGTAATCCTTTTTGACATGCTGTGTGTTGTAATATGTGAAATTTTTTAAGGTGCAGGTTCAAATTACTTGTTTTTCCTCTGGACCTAGCGATTACGCAAAAGCAAATTCCGCAATGGGTGTTTTCTGATCCACGTCCGCTTCGTCAAAATATGTCCATGTCAGCTGTCGGCTGGCCACGCCCCCTGGGCACCAGCTGAAGCAGATCAGCAAATTGCATGTGTGCTACTTAAGGCTGGGTTGTGGGTTTTGCGGGTGCTGGCTCATTACACATTTTCCGTCCTGTCTGCCTGTTTGTTTTCGCCTGAGTCGGAGGAATCCTGTAGTTGCCCATTCTGAGTGTAAGAATGTTTTGTTCTGTTTTGTCCCGGAGTTTTGGACGGCTTTTATTTTGTTAAATGAAAGTTATGATTGTCAACGCAATTGAGTTCTCCCACCTGCCTCCGTTCTGGTCCGGTCCCACCTCGTGACAGTCCAAACAAGTGATGCGACACCCTTCTTCGGTACAAGCTTCGTTTCCTTCTTTGTTGACGCTGGGACTATGTTTACAGAGTCCGCCATTACACGCAATGAGCTCACATGGTGGGTGTGGCCTAGTGTGGTGCTCGCAACCTTTAATCGCCTTTATTGGCTTGTGTTGTTATCAAAACTCGCCTCTGATTTGCCGGCGGTTTTTGATTTTGAACAGTTACAAGTGTTGTTGGCTAAAATTCCATCACCCAATACAAAACCTTGAAAAAAATCGCGGCGCTTTGCGGTTTCACTACCGCACTACGTCACATCGCGATGTCGCTTCGATTTCAGTTATTCGTGCAACCCTAACATGTTGTGTACAAATCGTCAAAAAAACGTTCAAACTTTCGAATTCGACTTCGGAATGCCATCCCCCTCACGTCTGTTTTTTCCTCACCGCCCCCCCAGATCTCTCCACCGCCACAAGAGGCTAGTGTGTCAAAGTGGCGTGGTACCGCCCTTGGGTACCGCGCCACTTTGGGAACCACTTAGTTTTCATCTTCCTTGGGTTTTGGGTTGCCGTTTGGACTCGAAGAAGGCCTCATATTACTTTAACAATTTCCATGCTACACTTAACAATAAATAGATGCAGGGATGAGCATAACATCTCTCCAGCACTCCTCCCATTCCACCAAACCTAATTTGTTACGCCCCCAAACAGCTCAGACAAAATTATGACAAAAGTAGATAGGCGCAGAGGGAAAATAGCACAAGGGCTCTTTGAATGTCGACGCTGGTTTCTGGGGTGTCGGAGCACCACAGCAGTAGTAACCATGCTTTCCTCTACGTGCTAAAGATGCAGAGCTAAAGTCAAGTCATGTTCATTTGTATAGCCCTTAATCCCAAAGAGTCTCAAAGGGGTGCACAGACCACAGATTATTGCAAACCACTGACTATTATTACACCACCCCCTGATCTAAAACCTACATGAGGGCAAGAAAAAACTCAAAATCCTCAACATGAGGAAAATGAAGAAACCTTGAGAAGCCACCGCACAGGTAATCCCCCTTCCAGGATGACCGGGCTGCAATGGATGTTGCACTAACAAATAATACACAGATATTGTCAACAAAAAATATAGTTTACTCATATGCTATAGAATAGAAGTGTGTTTTAGGCTTAGATTTCAACATTTCCACTAAGGTTGCAGATCCATTCTCAGAGGGAAGAGCATTCCACAGCACCGGGTCCCGAATGGAGAACTAAAGGAAAAACAACTGATGCAACTTTTTAGTTAAAGTCAATTAACCTTTCCGAACTAAAAAGGTACTTAAAGAAGCACCGACTGAAACCAAATATTTTCTTCGGCACACCTCAAAATTTGTAAGGGACTGGGCTGTAATTGGCTGCTTGGCTTGGGACGTAGTTAAGCACAATTGCGTAGACGGTTGTAAAGACGGTAGCATGATTTTCCTGGTAAACACCTTAAAGTGGAGGCTAATGCACAAAACCACAAACTGTGGCCTAGCCGAGGCTTCACGGCCAGACGGCAGCAGTTAGAAGTTCAGAAGTGCACACCAGCTGGCCCGCTAAGACGTTTTCTCACCTCATTCTTCTCTTCCATCAGCAAATCTCTATGACTTCAGTGAAAACCCCAACAAACCCTATGGCCCTCAATAACAGATCGTTTTTTTTTTCATTACTGGAGTAAATGTTTCCCTGTTGCTAGGGCCTGACTCCAACGTGAATTAGTAGATGACAGAGGAAAGACAGAGGGACAGAACCCAGCCGTTTGCATCGAGACTCACACGGACGTGGTCACCAATGGCAAGTGGTGGGGCGCAGCAGCAAAACAAAAACAACTCTCAATTCAAGCATTATACACAACTAGAGAACGTACGGAAAAGCTTTGTCACCCAAAATGTGTCATATGTTCCAAAAAGTGGAAGCAAAACAACGCCCACTTCTGTTCTATGGAAGTCACAGCCTTGACTTGAGGTGACGTTGAACTTCGACTTTCACAAGCGATTTGTCTTCTTTGTGTGCCGATTTGGTTTGAGTGGATATGACAGGAAAAATGGTACTTAGTCATCCGCCACGATTGTGAAAAAGAACAGAAATTCATCCTCAACCAAGCCCCCCCAAAATGTAGGATCACTTGAAGGTGAGATGTGGGATTTGAAAAGTTTGTACTCTCTGCTGCCATCTCCTGGCAATAAGTCAAAATTGCAGCCTCAGGCAGCCTGTTCATGATTTGCGTGCAAACAAATCCATTATTTTGGATGCACTCCCTTCTATTTTCATTCTTTTGAGGGTTTTGATTGGCGTTTGGATTTTACTAGAAGCAGGCCTTTTTTGTTACCATACCAAGAAATGAAAACATTTAAAAAACAACAGAGACGAAGGAGCATGACATCTCTCTCCAGCACTCCCTCCAGCCCTCTTTCTTCGAAACTAATGTGTTCTTCATGAAACAAGTCTGATAAAAGTAAGATAAAAGCAGATAGGCGCAGAGGAAAATGAAGCATAAGACTCTTTGACCTCTGTTGTGCATCGTTAACACATACTTATAAGAGAAAGTATTTGACTTTGGCTCCATCCACATGTACTTGAAGATATATAGCTTTTTACATTTTCTTTGCATGCTACCTAGCTAACATTTTATCTTTTTTTGCTAGTCATCAAGCTAAATTTTGGCCTCCTTTCTAGCTAGCCTTCTAGTTTTGGATCTGGCTATTTAGATGGTTTTGACTCCCTTTTATTTTTTTACCCGACAATGAACGTTCCATTACAATATTATCATATTTTGCATTTGGATTCTATGTATTTACTTTTTTCATATTTTGCTTAAAATATTCCTGTTCCTACAAAAATGTTCCATATAGCTTATGTTACATTTTACTAGTTATTTGGTTGTTGTTGTTGTGCTCTGTACACTCCTTTGAGACTTTTTGTGATAAAGGGCTATACAAACAATATAATATAATATAATATATATATATATATATATATATATATATATATATATATATATATATATATATATATATATATATATATATATATATATATATATATATATATATATATATATATATATATATATATATATCCATTATCTGCACCGCTTATCCTCAGTAGGGTCGCGGGGGTGCTGGAGCCCATCCCAGCTATCTTGGGACAGTGGGCAGGGGACACCCTAAACTGGTTGCCAGCCAGTCGCATTGCACAGAGAGACAGACAACCCTCCACTCGCTCATTCACAGCTAGGGACAATTTGGACCGGCCAATCCACCGGAAATGCATGTTTTTGGAATGTGGGAGGGAACCGGAGTGCCTGGAGGAAACCCACGCAAGCATGGGGAGAACATGCAAACTCCATAGAGGATGTTCGATCGCATGACCTCACTGCGTCGCCTGCTGCCCTGGCAAATAATTTGAACCCTAAATACGCACACGCGCTAACCATTGCGCCGCCGTGCTGCCCTATATATATATATATATATATATATATATATATATATATATAAGACAATGCAGTTGTCAAACAAGTTTGCCTTCCTTTTTTCCCACTTTAATCTTTATTTATCTTTTATCTAGATTTTCTAGATTAAGAAACAGCTCTTGTAGAAAATGGTACAAAAATATGTATAGTGGTAGCTGTCATTCGTCTTGTTTTAAATGTTAAACAAGAAACGTCGTTATAGAACATTTCTATTGCTTGCATTATGCACTGTATTTTCCAGCCACGGGATTGAGTAATTTGTTGTCTTAAAAGCAAGTGTCATCATCCATCATAAACAGTTGCCAGAATGCGTCTCACGAGCTTTGCCACCCTTGCGCCTTCACCTCCATTAGTTGATGCCACCCAGCCTCTTATGGTCCTCCACAAGATTCTTAGCAGGACACAAATCTCAACTGCCAAATTGTGGAGTGGAAAGAAATCGCTAAGGTGTCAGGTGGTATTTAAACACCACAATATGAATGTGTTTGGCCTGAGGCTTGATGCAGCCGAGGCCAAGAAAGACACGGTTTGGTATCGGGAGGGTGCTCAGAGGGGGAAAAATAAACTTTCCTTTGTATGTGCATGCGTGTTCATTTATCATCCTGTCATGGTCGAAAAACATCCACAAACTATAACTGTGTGTCCAAGAGATGTTTTCCTGACCCTGCCTCAAACATCCACACACTTAATTTTGAAGTGCTCTGATGGAACATTTGGGATTCGACATGGTTTGCGTAAAGTCTGTGAAGTTTCCAAAAATGAATTAAATACTCAGCATTAAGAGTTGGAATCAGGCGGGGTGGGGGGGATCATCTAATAACTCTGGTAACTAAAATTGAATAAATTAATAAATAAAATAAAATAATGAAGAATGATACCCTTTCACCCATAGAAATGAGATGCTTTCCTTACAGAAGCAGTGATGGGTAGTCAGGGGAGGCAGGAGAGGCATTGCCTCAACTTTAATCATGGCGATACAGTATATGAAATGTTTATAAGTATTTAGTGTTCAAATTATTTACCATAGGGCAGCAGGCGGCGCAGTGAGGTCATGCGATCCAACCTCCTGTGTGGAGTTTGCATGTCTTCCCGTGCTTGCGTGGGTTTCCTCCGGGCACTCCGGTTTCCTCCCACATTCCAAAAACATGTTAGGTTAATTGGCCGGTCCAAAATGTCCCTAGGTGTGAATGAGCGAGCGAATTGGCTGTCCCTGTGTGCCCTGCGATTGGCTGGCAACCAGTTCAGGGTGTCCCCAGCCCACTGTCCAAAGATGGCTGGGATGGGCTCCCCCCTAAACTTATCTGAGGATAAGCGGTGCAGATAATGGATGGATGGATTATTTACCATTTAACTTCATACTGTTCAATCTTTTCAAATCTATCGTATCTTTTTACAGTATACTATGAATTTTAATAGTGCATTAGTAAATCGCGTATAACTGTGCTGAGCGTGAGGCATGCAATTCTCTATCCTCATGGCAGAGGGCGATAGTCAGACAAAAGATTGTGATTTGGCACACCCTAATCCTAAACAATAGAGTTAGTCTTAGTATCAGCAAGCTAACTGCAAGTCAAGCCATCCAGTAATTTCTTTTTTCATTGCATGGCCTTTTTTTCATGATGGAAGATTTCCTACCTATTAATCTTTTACTTAAAAGGAGCTTCGCAAAGACTACAAATATAAGTTAAGGTAAGACAATAACATGTTTTTTATTTCTATGCTACAGTTTATATATTGCTTTCTTGCACTGCCATATTTATATATATATGTGTGTATATATATATATATATATATATATATATATATATATATATATAGAGAGAGAGAGAGAGAGAGAGAGAGAGAGAGAGAGAGAGAGAGAGAGAGAGAGAGAGAGAGAGAGAGAGAGAGAGAGAGAGAGAGGGAAGAGAGAAACATAACAATGTTTAAAAAAAATAAAATGCATGGAAATAAGTATGAGTATGTAATAAATAATATTTTTGTTTATTTATAATAGGTAAACTAAGAATAAAGTTATTATAAAAAGATGTCAGTTAATATGTTCAGTCAAAATTAGCAGCGAGAAAAAAATCTAAATTAAAAAAGTATTAAATTCATTGAGGTTTATATAAGCTTAAACAAGATCAAAATATGTTCTCAAAATTTTGATAATTCTTAAGTTTGTTTTTTTTCTTTTTAATGGACAGTGTGTATTATGTAGGACCTGCTAGTGGCTACAAAACATATTTATTTAAAACATCAATATTAATTCGAATATCAAGCAAAAATACACAAACTCTCAGAAAAGCTCTCATTTTCTTAAAGGCTTGTAGGCCAAGAAATGTATTTGTAATAACATGAGGCTCACCTACAGGGAGCTAACATAAATGTCCGCCATCATGCTGCTACGTGTAACCTACAAAACAAAAACCTTGTGAAAAGCTGGGCTAAAATATGAGTCGAAAAATGCCGTTGTTCGGTCTCTTTGCGTGTCAGTATTTTTTATTTGGCCCAACCTCAGCTGGCGGCCCCCTAGTAAATTGAGTTTGAGACCCCCTATTTTAAAGCAAATGGAAAGTCATCATTTGGCTGAAAAACTTGCAGAATTTAACAAAACATGGGGAGTAGATGTTCTTTCCCTTCCATTGGTGTGATTAGCTTAAGTAATGACGCGTCCACTAATGCCATCGTCCACAGCAACCAGTAAGTGCACTGCAACATGGTCAAATCAGCAAACACATGAATCAATATTTTCCACCAATTATTTCTACGGTGAGCCATGACTTCGTTTGCGCGCGCACCTTGCAGGGCATCTGGCCATGCTTCGAACTACTCTGCGAGTTTGGCGCTTTCCGTCCGGGTTGCGTCACACAGGCTTGCGAAGACGGGTGCAACTTCCAAGAAATGAAACTCGCTAATGGACGACGTTGCGAGTTCCGCTGTCTGCCATTAACCAGTTCCAACCCTGGAGAGCGCTTCACAGATTTGCTTTCTGGGGATCTTTGAGGCTGCAATTGCACATCCACCCACACATTACTGGCCTTTTAGTGAGCATCATTTACAATAGTATGGAGACACAAAGATCCTTTTAGAGGCATACTTAACTACTTCCGCATCACGCGATGGAATGAGAGCCGATACAGGAGCTGGTTGTTGAGAGCCAAAATTACAGACATAAGTTGTGATTAGACCCAACCATATTTTCATCATTTTCTTTATAAACCGCTTTTTCAAGGTCCCGCTCAGAAGTTTGGACAACTCACTATCAAATGAATATGGCGTATCGTGAGAACAGCGGAAAAGGTCATTGGTGTCCCCCTCTCGCCCCTCCTGGACATATACAACCCCTGTTTTACGCGCAAAGCCACCAGGATTGCAGGTGACCCCATCCACTCATCTCACAGCCTCTTCAACCTGCTGCCATGAGAAAAAAGACTGCAGAGTGTCAGAGCCAGAACCAGCAGGCTAAAGGACAGCTTCCTCCATCAGGCTGTCAGGACTCTAACCTCTCTTCCTGCCCTAACTCCTCTGACCCCTCTACCTTCTGCCAACTTAATGCAAAACTGTTGTAAAAACTGCGAGGTGTTGTAAAAGGATAGTGGGATGTTTAGACGTGTTCTAAGGAATGGGCAGGGCACCTGTATGATGTGGCAGGGGTAAACCAGTGAATGCTGCCCGGCGGGTCTGTTGGGACAATGGTTTTAGCAAAACAAAGGTTGGATCCAGTACAGTGAGGGATGCTACTGAGGAAAAAGTCTCTGCCATTGGCTGGTAAACATTAGCAAGAGTTTTCCTGAGGCCAACAATCCCCAAACCACAAAGCTTCCACAATGCCTGGTGGTAATTATCTGCCTTTTGATTCCGTTGGTTTTGTTTTTCTCCTGCTTCTTTGTTGTCGGCATGACTAAGTTGACTTTTTCAGTGGGAGGAAAGTAATGCAGCATTAAAATATTTGGGGAAGAAAACAGACTTAATCACATCAAAATCTCCCTCTTTAAGTGGTGGAGCACTAAGAACAAATCTTTGACTTTTGAGGTAGACCTCAAACGATGAGTAATTATGAGACGAGAGGTCTCAAGAGGACTCTGATTTTACATTCAAGCATGAGCATCAGAAGCAGATACCAAAGTGGGATTTTTTCATGCAAAGAACACATTTAGAGGCGATGTCTCATTTCTCATCTCATTTTATCCAGCGCTTTGAGTACATTCGCTGAATAACATTTTTGAACAATTATGTTCTTGTATATATTAAAATAGTATTTTGTGGACAGTAAAAAATAGCAATAGTGTACACCACACAGTATTTTGTGTGTTATCTATTGTTCTTTTTATTCTATATGAAAATGTGTTATATATTTCGACTATAAGATGCACTGGATTATAAGGCGCATCTAGCGAAATGAATATTTTTGCGAAAAAGTTTTATATACATGGCGCACCAGATTAAAAAGCACACCTGCAACAACAGTCTTCCGTAAACCTTGCCTATAAGTAGCATGAAATTCAAACTGCTGTAAGAATTGGGATTGCATTTTAAAAAATGTCAGAAAATAAAACATGCCTTCTTAGAATATAAACTAACATTATAAAATCACAAAAAATGGATTAATTCATAAATCATTACCGTAAATGATAACGTTTAATTGTAATCGTGCCTTTCTAATCTTATTTACTTTTTTCCGATATATAAAGTATAGCGGATTATAAAGCGCATCTGTGTATTTTTAGTTTTCAGGTGCGCCTTATAGTCCAGAAAATAAGGTAATTTTAATTACATAATTTTTAAAATATTTAATGAATAATATTAAGGGACCTTTAAGAAATAAGGGCTGTAATTGCTATCAAAACTAGGGAATTGAACATTTTTCTATAAATTCTACTTTTTCTATATTTTTTGCAACGTAGAGTACTAAATGGCAAAAAAAAAATATGATTTCAAAGATTGGTGGCATAAATGATTTATAAAGGGACAACTGTATTTAATGCCTCCTAGTGGTAAAGAAATGTCATTCATTTAAAAAAACATTATTTATCTAAACAGCAAAATACATGATCATTTAAATGGATATTATTAAAATATTCGTTGGTCAAGAAATTAACATTTATTTTACATAATACATACATACATACATACATAATATTCACATAATTGACATTATTGTCCGCCATCTTACTGCTATGGGTGCCAAAGGCAAAATGGGACGTTTTGGTCACTTTAGTCTACATAGTCTTGATACTTCCTTGTGCTTTTTAGCATGCGCTTTCAGTAAATACAAATAATTCAAAAATACATCATGTATCCAAAAAAGTATGGTGAAATAAATGTTTTATATTTTATACTAAACATGTACATTTAGTGTAAGAAAATTAGTACTAGATGTTTGAGACATTTTTAAACAAAGAGGAGTTAATGACAAGATTTTTTTAAGAAAAAAGGAACTAACAGCAAACGCAAGGCTTGTTTTGATTTAAAGAACTGTTGCATATCAAACTTCTGTTCCTATTTAACATACAATTCCACAGTTGAAGTGTTTTTGAAATGTCACTTGCACTGGAGTGAAAAGCACAAGACCATCTCAAACAATCGTGCCCCCCTCAAAGCACAAAGTACTAATATGTTTTTATTTAATTTGAGTGTTGTATTTCACCACAAACTGTCCTCTCCGGATTTTTATTGCTTCACGCTTGTACTACGATAATACCGGCCGGGCCACTGCGAACACAGAATGGATATCGCGCTTGTTTCGAAATTCAATTGTTTAGAATTGTGCGCACTGGAGGCGAGGCAATTTTATTGAGTAGAGAAAAAACATTCAGGGTCTTTTTTTGTTGAACAACAATTTTTTTCTTGTATTTTGATATGTTTCATAGCTCAGTTTTGTTGCCCTTTTATATCGGCTTCTACATGATGATAATGTAAAAATGGTCGAGGTGTCATCCTTATAAAAAATGTACTGTCATTGCTCGCTACTATGTGGCCTCAATGCATCGTGGGTTGGGAAATATTCCACGATCCATTAGCCACGATTGTAAACAGAGGCATTTTGGGGGGTATTGGCTGCTTTTTTGTTGTTCGGCCAGAATTTATTAATTATAATTGCATATTGCTGTGAGCGGGGACTAGTTAAGCGAACTTCTGTCAGGCGAGTGGTACTTTCTTGCAATTACTCTATTTCTGCCGAAAATGAACTGCACTTGTGCAGGCGCAATCCATTAACCCCAATCGCTTAATGCTGCATGCAGAGTGCGGTAGAAGAAGACCTTTGTCGGGAGCCATGCCGTGCTGCCCCACCTGAAATGAAATGCACTGTTGTGGCCGCAAGCGATTATCTCTGACCCCTTATTACTATGAGTGAGTCCTGGAAGAAGGCCATTTTGTCGGGAGGCGTGTTGTACTGGCCCGTCTAAAATTAACTGCACTGCTTTGGCGGAGATCAATTTTTTTCCGTTGACTATTGCTGAGAGCAGTAGCTGGCAAAGAGCACTATTTTTCCCAATTCAGGCCGCTGAAGCGTATCATGATGGCCTGTGTAATATTAACTGCACTGTTTTGACAGTCAACTATTGGGGAGAACAGGGTCATGCTCCCTTTTCTTCACTCATTTCTCCCAAAATAAGAGCTCCTGTGTGCTTGCAATCTGTTATCCTTGGTCAACGATTGTTGTGAGCATGGGTCGGCAGAGCGCATGTTAAAAATGGGGGGCGGCACTTCGCCGATTTTTGTATATCCAGGGGGGTTAGAGGGGGAGTGTTCTGGTTTTTATCAACTGTGACAAATGAGGGATTACAGTATTTGTCTTTCTTACTTTTTTGAGGGCCCAGCAGGCACTGTAGATCCCTAGTCTCAGAGAATAAGAAACTCAAAGGTGTCGGAAGAAGTGCCAGGGACCTGACATTTGAGAGGAATATGCTCAGTAATGCCGGCTTGTGCGGTTGTTTATGTAGCCTAGCTTCTGAGCCAACTCTGCAGCCTCTCTTCTGCATCTTCATCGCTTTGTCTCCTGATATTCTTAATTTCCAGCTGTTCAAACCACTTCCATTTTGTACCATCAATCTCTCCCTGGATCTTTTCATTGACTACACTTCGCCAAATGACCACGGAGAGGAATTACTGGTAGCCATAACCCGAATTTTTTTTTGGGGGGGGGAGGGTTAGGTAATACACAGACACACATCGGCAGCTTGGTTTCAGCTAGTGCTATCAAAGGAAGATCCTCTCTGACCAATCAGTGGTTGGCAGTGACTGACGTTACTTTTTAATCCCGGGGCCGTGGTGGTGGTACCGGCAGAGGTGGTACCAAAATCTATAGTGCCAGTTACAAAGAACCAGGTACTTTTTATAATAAAAACCAACAAAGACGAGGTGAAGTGAGCTGTAACAGTGTAGTGTAAAAGAGCCTTGAAGGAGATTACTAGAGAAAAATTAAGTTGACGTGGTGATGTACTTGTGTCTTTTACGTCACAGTCAGACAGCAATACGGTAAAACCCCAGAGCATGCACTGAGATTTAATCTAGTTTCATCTTAGCCAAAGGACTCAAATACATCCTGTAGAGGAAAATAAAACATATGAGTCCCTATCATTTGGCCAATTTAATAAAGTTTTATGAGTAGGCTGGATAGAGAGAAAATATTTAAATGGGGGCGTATTAGTTGACAATGTGCCTGTTGGCTCGTAGTAGATGGTTTAAAGTTAAAGCTCCCAAAGGTCTTGTAGCTTTATCACATAATTATTCTGTGACAAGCAACTTTACAACACCCTTGACAATAGTGAGATATCTGTTTTTCATTTTTGAGCATCACTAATGTTTTGCAATCATTTTGATCTCAGAACAATACCCCGAAACCCAAAGAGATAAATGCCCAACATCCAAGATGAGTATGATTATTTTGAGAAAAATGACTCAACTTCTGTTGACTTGCTTAGAATGCAGAAGATTGAAGCATGACTAAGTGGATAAACACTTTTTCTGACCCACATTATACTTCAAAGACATGTATTATGGATTTACTCAAACTAGTTTAATAAACATAAACACTGGATAATGTATCAAAACAAATATGACTATTTTTCTGTGCAATTACAGCAATTACAAATTTGACATCGATTATTGACACATAAAGTCTTCAGAGTCAGCAGGAAGTAAGCAAAGACATGAGCCACATTGGTGAATAATAAAAACAATATAGATCTGGAGAGTCCAACGAAAAAAACCCTTTGAGACAGAGAACACAAGGTGCCAATCCCTCCCTAAAAATAATATACTTCTGACAGCAGAAGGAAAATGAAATGAAAGCTCTATATAAAAAAAAACAAAATAATTGCTGTAATATTTTTCACAGTGCCAGTAAACAGTGATCTCAAAAGTGCTTTTCAGAGCATTTTCAGTAGAGGATTGTGTATTTCTTTATGGAATGTCGTTAAAGTTTAGTAAATGTGGTTCAGGGATTTTTTTGGGTCAAACACAGGGCCATCAAAGCAGGACATATAGCTAGCTTGCTTTGTGCTTATTTTGTATTTTTCATGTATCTATTCGATTAATAACTTGTAATCATCTGTCAATCATGTAGGCAGCATGTTGGAGGTCGGTGGTTCGCGCCCCGGCCGAGTCATTCCTAAGACTTAAAAAGTGGTCGGCGGCGCCCTCTGTTGGCTGCGGCTGCATCAGCTCGCTACAACGGGTCGGGTGCAATCGACATTTCGTTCTGTGTACATTGTTACACAGAATGACAATACAAGGAAATTGTTATTGTTGTTGTTGTTATTATGTTGCCATCAAATTAAGCAGAAATTACAGCAATATTTACATTGAGCTGTGGCATTCACACTTTCCTTTTAAAAACCAGGACACTATGATATCACTCTAGGTCAATTAAATAACTTTACTAATAACAGATCATGTGCAGCACGGCGTCGCAGTGGTTAGCACGTGTGCGGCACAGTTCTAAGGTCTTGGGAACCTCCTGTGTGGGTTCAAATCCAGCTACTGGACTTACTGTGCGGAGTTTGTATGTTCTCCCCGTGCTTGCGTGGGTTTCCTCCGGGCACTCCGGTTTCCTCCCACATTCCAAAGACATGCATTTCAGGTGGATTGGCCGGTCCAAATTGTCCCTAGGTGTGAATGAGTGAGTGAGTTGTCTGTCCCTTTGTGCCCTACGATTGGCTGGCAATCAGTTCAGGGTGTCCCCTGCCCACTGCCCGATGATTGCTGGGATGGGCTCCAGCACCCCTGCGACCCTACTGAGGATAAGCGGTGCAGCTAATGAGATGAGATGAGATGAAATAACAGATCATGCCCCGATCACCTGTTGCATCAAGCTAGTAGGACTGCAATAACCATGAATAATAGGTCACATTTGAATTCATTTTTATTTTGCCGAGTGTACAAAGAAAATAAGGGAACCCCCATTCTTACAGTATTTAGCTTTAGGGATGGGTATCTTCATTTGGTTATTTGACAATGTGATATGTAAAGACGGCAATACCCGGAGGAAAAAAAAATATCAATAAACCATGTGTGTTATTTGCATTAGCCTCAAATGTGTTTAAGATCAGAACTGGTACTTTCCTCAAATTGACCAATTTTTGACCCATATATTGTTCAAGTTTCAAATACGATATAACAAAAAACTGGTTACTTCCATCTTCCTCTACCCTTGCGAGACATGGACTCTCACAGCAGACTGGAAAAGAAAATCCAGGCCAGGGAGATGCGATGCTACAGGAAACCTCTTGGCATCAGCTACTTGGCCCATGTGACAAACGAAACGGTGCACAACACCATCAGAGGGCAGATTAGGCCTTACGAAAAATGGTTGTCAACTTTGCACAGACAGAAACTTTAGTGGTATGGTCAGAAAATCATTAGAACTAGCTAACATAATTCTCCAGGGCAAAGTCCAAAGGGGCAAGAGGAGAGGAAGACCGAAAAAGAATTGGACCGACAACATAGAGGAATGGACTGGTGCCAACGACCCAAAAACAGGTCGGGAACGGTCAACAGTGAAGAAAGCTGTCCAGAGTTGCGTCCTCATTCGTGCCCCAGGGTCCCATGCGATTAAGGGATCCGTGAACCGTAAATAACAAAAAAATAACATTTTGTCATGCTTGTTAGGTAGTAAAGGTAAATTCGGACTTGTATACTTTTGTTTCTAATGCATTTCAAGACATAAATTATGATGGAAACCAATTTAAAAAAAAAAAAGACAAAACCTGGACAAAAGTTGAACAAAATAGTTGTATTGGCAACGAAATTTGGGAATCGGCACACAAATATCAAAACTGGGACGTCTGGTCAATCCAGTTTCAAATGTCACATTTATTTCTTCATCCAGCCCTTCATCTATCCATGTTACCTAGCACTGATATTATTTGGAGTTTACATTTTTATACAGCGTTGCTTCAAAACAGGAGAAGGGAATGCACAGAACGTATATTGGGTATGTGCAAGCCAGGGGTTACCATTTTGGTGTCAGGAGAAAATAGATCACCAGTGATGGGTCGTTGTGATTTTCTAGATTTGTTCTTCATTTACCATGAGAACTCATTGACATGATCAGTTATTTTGAATACAAGATCAATTATTCCAAAAATTATTTTCAAATGAGCCTATAACTTATACATGTAAATTACTCAGTGCCCTTACACAATGCAAATATATTAGTGATTGACTGAGATGATTTTGATCCCACTTCCAATAATTACAACATAGTAATAATATAGAACACCATAGTAGTAACTTATTTTAAAAGTAAATATCAAACTGGTGACCCTTCACCCTAACTAGTAACAAAAAAGTAGCTCTCAGCTTCACAAAGATTAGTGACCCCTGGTTGAGACTGCTGTCAATCAAGTGTCCTCTAAGCCTTTCAACACCAATCCAAGGAAACCTTCAGACCTCCTAACCTCATTACCCTGATCATTAGTTCTTAAAGTCAATACAGTCACAACTGAAATGCTAGCAAGTCCGTCCGCAAGTCAATGTTTGCAGTCATCTTCTCTTTTTTGTAAACACGCTGAATGGAGGCTAGAATTTCCTCAGACAAAGACGAGGCATCCCCAATTGTTTAGGGCACATTACGAGAATCCTCTTTCCTCCCACTGAGGCTTTTGTTTTTATGCTCTTTTAATTCTTGAATAGGCGGCAGCTGCAAGACAACAAAAGTGAGCCAAACAAAGACAAGTTTGTGCTGTGCAAATCTCACCTGAGCCACGCCTGTGCTCTTGCACATTAGTGTCACACTTTGGAAAAAAAGATGCATGGTTACAAATGGTTGGGAAATCATTGGAATGCCATGAATTCATTCCAGCCTCCATCTGAAAATGATTTGTTTTTCTTGTGTCTACTTTCAACCATTTTTTCAATTAACAGAGTTTGCACATGCTTCCTGTTTAGCCTGTCAAGTGCTAAGATGTATGATTTGCAACTTTCTGAAGGTCGCAAATTGAAATCCTCTTCTTGCTCAATCGTATCATACGGAACACCAGCCCACACAAGTATCATTTCCCCATACACATTTCACACAAAAAACAGAGTACTTCTTTGTTTTTCCTTCTTTACATTCTTACATAATTTGGCAGGATGATACATGTAGTGAAACAAGAGAACCAGCAGCAACCGCTATGTAAATAGTGTGTATTTAATTTGGACTTGCCAAACAAATGTCTGAATCTTGGGTTTGCCGGTTGCCGTATAAAAATGAGCAGCGAGAGTAATTTTTTCGCATTTGTTCAGTACATTTTGTTCCCTGGTGTTCGCGGTATAAGATTAGCGCCATTTAATAGCGCCATTTAAGAGTTAAGTTTACAGAAACAGTGGCGCAAATTGTAGGTTCACACTCACCTCGTGTGGAGTTAATTGTTTGAATGGTCCTAGTTATATCAGGTTAGTGATTACGTTCGACAGTAATAAAACAGACAAAGCTTAAAGTGTGGTATGTGTGCATCCCGTAGTTCTAAAGGAGGAACTACTGAAATTAAATGCTTAAGGTTAGGGTAACGTTAGTGCTAGTCTTGGGGCGGCAGTAGCTCAGGAGGTAGAGCGATCGTCTTAGGATTAAGGGATCCCAGTTCGAATCCCGGCTTGTCCGTGTTACATGTCGAAGTGTCCTTGGGTAAGACACTGAACCCCCAATACCCCCAATAAGCAGGTTAGCGCCTTACATGGCTGCACAGATCACGGCCGCTATTGGGAAATGTGAAGCACAATGTAAAGCGCTTTGGGAAGTCATTGACTTGAAAAGCGCTATATAAATGCAGATCATTTCATTTCATGTCTAATTTTATGTGTATTTTTTTAATGTAATTTGACTTTTCCTTTTCCTTTGAAGCTTTGGATGAATTACCCTTTCCAAAATAAAAACAAATTATATTTGTTTAATCAAATAATAAAATACAACATGCAATAAATATTCAATATATAATAAGTACGTATGTCATGTTGGTATTGTGTTAATAGTTTAATGTCAATAATTACTTTTAATCATGGCCACATTTATAAAAGAATGTTTGTAACTTACAATGCTTAGTTTGAGCTGAGAAAAAGTTTTTAAAAAATTATATACGTGATTTTAATCTGAAATTAGGAGTGCGCGTTATACACTGTGTGCATTGTCCAACACAAATACATACATTAACTTGAATCGTATCACCCTAAAAATAATGTAATAAGCTCCGCATCATGTTAGAAATGAGTTACATTTTTGCTGTATAATACATTCTCTCGCTCTCTCTCTCTCTCTCTCTCTCTCTCTCTCTCTCTCTCTCTCTCTCTCTCTCTCTCTCTCTCTCTCTCTCTCTCTCTACCTACCTATCTGTCCATCTATCTATCTATCTATCTATCTATCTATCTATCTATCTATCTATCTATCTATCTATCTATCTATCTATCTATCTATCTATCTATCTATCTATCTATCTATCCAACTATCTATCTATCTACCTATCTACCTATCTACCTACCTACCTACCTAGCTACCTAGCTACCTAGCCTGGTCATATGCCTCGAGAGGGGTGACCGACAGCAAGACAAACACAATAATGTTCTGTGTGCTTCCATTATACATGACAATAATGTTCATGTCAAGTCAAGTCATATGTTTGTATAGCCCTTAAAGGGACAGTACGTACAACACAAAACTTTCATCCAGTAAAAGAACAAAAATCATTGATTTGGATACTGGGCAAAATACATAAACTATCATACAAATGTTAATGTTTATAAAAAAAAATCAGAGGTCGAAAAATTTTCATTTCTTTTATACCGAGGGAATCCCCACTTAAGTCGGTGCCATGTTTGTCCGGCATCCTGCGGCCACGCTGTGCCGTTTGTCACTGGCCCTTGCTTGTACCAGAGAACACAGTTCTATTTAGTGGTCAAATATGAACACGTTGGGGCATTATTTACAAAAAGTCTCAAAGGGCTGCACAGACTACCATTACACCACCCCCTGATCTCAAACCTACATGAGGGCAAGGAAAACCTCAAATACCTGAGCATGAGGAAAATGGATGACTTTCACTTTTCATCATTTTCTAACATTTGTCTCTGGTACTGTGAATAAGTACCGTATTTAGATAGATAGATAGATAGATACTTTATTCATCCCCGCAGGGAAATTCACATTTCCAGCAGCATCCCTTCGCTGAGAACAATACAATAATAAAGCAAAAGGAATATACAAATACCCAATATGACGTGCTAATACCCACTGTAGCGTGTTGTATAGAGTATTTAAATAGTGCTACATAAATACACACTGCAATAAAAGTATGGTAATATGCAATGTAGGGGGTGTGGTTTAATGTGGGCCTTTACTCCGCCGGGTGGAGTTAAAGAGTCTCATGGCATGAGGAAGAAAAGATCTCTTCGGTCTGTCCGTGGTACAAGACAGTGACAGCAGTCTGTCGCTGAAGCTGCTCTTCTGTCTGGATATAATGCTGTGTAGTGGATGTGATGAATTGTCCATAATTGACCGCAGTGTATGTCGCACTTTTTTTATATCTAAAAATAACTCAATGTTTGGGTGCGCGTTATACACGCTGACCACAATCATTGTTACTACATAATTGAGTGTAGTAAATCTTTGTAGCTGAAAAAAATACTATGAAACTCTTTTAGTACAACCCAATTGCATTCAATCTTCTTCAAAAACTGTTTAAAATGAATTTATGCAGCTGCAATATTTTCTTTATTCTTGGATATTTTTGCTCTCAAATCTTTCTTTACCAATCAGCTTAATTATACACATTATTGCTGCCACTTCCACTTTTAACTCTGTGCTTGTTTGCATGGTCCAACTTTAATTAAGTCAATATTTGCGTGCTGACTGAGTCACTCACAAAGCAGCAGCAGCAAATGGAAACCTTGCATCGTGAAACAGAAAATGATCAAGTCATTTCAGCGCGTTCCTATCTTAATGATTCACACAGGTAAAAACAAGCAACTTTCCTCAATAAAAAAGATGGAATTTACGAGTATCGCTGCATCCAGGCCCCTTCAAATAACATGTTTTTGAGTGCAATATTATCAAGTGGTTTCTATGGATACAGCAGTGATGGTGATCGTGGAGGTGGGCTGTGTACTTAGTCTGTACCTGTCCCTATAATCATGAACATGATGAAAATAATAAATGGAATGATAAGAGGTATTTATTTTTGTTTTTTATTAAATCAACGTAATTCTACCTTATAAAATGAGACCAGAGTGCCTTCGGGATGCCGTTGAAAGCTCAATGACTGTAATGTTATCCCGTCAGGATATTAACGTATCATTTACGACTCATCCATTATGTCTGACAGACGCACTTCAATTTTACTGTTAAAGTTGTCAGTGAAACACTGTTAAGTGTTATTCAAGAGAAGCATTGTATTTCCTTGTAACACGATCCGCTCGGCCGGGTTCTAAAAAGCTATAATTGCATAAACTTAATAGCGTGGAATATAAAATGATGCATGTGAATGACACGCCTGTTTTGCAAACAGATCAGAAATTCTTTCACAGGCCATCTGTGATTACAACATCAGTTAAAGGTGTCTTATCTCAACAAGCCGTCTGCTGTCATCACACTGTGAGCGTTGTTTATCTCGACTGTAGGAAAAGCTGCTTGAAATTGGCAGTGGATTATATTTTACAATCAAGCATTTACTGTGACAAGCCTGAGAAGATAAAATTCCCAATAGAGACCCCCTGAAATAGACGCCACAAGAAAGCATTGATTCCGGAACTCTGCTCCCACACTGGAAAGAAGGCAGACGGAAGCGCACAGAACATAATATCAAGTACAGATAAATGAAAAAAAAAATCTGGGTTGAGGTTAAGACAAAAGCAAATCTAAGTTGCAGTGCTTTTCTTTTTTTTAACTTGTTAACTGGCATCAATCCGCTTTGGCGGATACTTTGTTTTCCTTCACCGAGGTGCTAGTGCTAGCTAACCACAAGCAGTGATGTAGGTCAATTCATCCTTTTAAGACACCTGCTAGTGTCATGATATGCTAACTTCAAAGTCCGACTGTTCCTTGACATTATAACAGCTTGTCACTTTCATAGAAATGTTTACATGTTTTGTAATATTTTACATGACTTTTAGCTAAAGTATTTCAATACAAAATGAAAAAAGTTCTCATTTAGCATGATGGTTTTGCCTACTGAGTAGAATTCCCTGCTCTAAAACTGCGCCTTCAAGAGACAACTTGATGATATCCCTGCTTTAAATTTAGACATGCGCATTGTCTCTTGACATTTTCAGTCTAAAGAGGGTCCTAACATGAGTGATCCATTATGTACTCTCTGTTTTAACTCTTTTGTTGTTGGTAATTGACTCTTAATTTCATAGTTCCAAGTGCCACTTTGGATTTGTTAGTATTTACCGCACTCAGATATACTTTTGCCTCGTTGATTTTCCCAATAATTTAACTTATTTTAGTCTTTCTTTCTAGTTTTTGAATACATTTTTCTTTACTACTAAAGTAAGAAAAATGAATCTTTAAATGAGCAGTATAATTTGTCAGTGGAATCATTTTACTCCTTTTTAAAAGCTCTTTTGTCAAGTCAAGTCACATTTATTTGTATAGCCCTTAATCACAAAAATGTCTCAAAGGACTGCACAGGATTACAATTACACCATCGCCTGATCTTAAACCAACATGTCCTTAAAATAATCCCAAAGATATACTATGAGTAGAAATAAAACATTTTGGAGGGTATTGAAAGCTTTAATGCCATCTGCAAACAAATTGAATTCCAGATATTATTTATATATACAATATACATTACATATAAGCATACATTATATTATATTATATTCTATTATATTCTATTATATTCTATTCTATTATATTATATTATATTATATTATATTATATTATATTATATTATATTATATTATATTATATTATATTATATTATATTATATTATATTATATTATCCATTCATCCATTATCTCTGGATCGCTTATCCTCAGTAGGGTCGCAGGGGTGCTGGAGCCCATCCCAGCTATATGTGTATATATATATATATATATATATATATATATATATATATATATATATATATATATATATATATATATATATATATATATATATATATATATATATATATATATATATATATATATATATATATATATATATATATATATATATATATATATATATATATATATATATCTATATATATATATATATATATATCTCTATATATATATATATATATATAGAGATATATATATATATATCTCTCTATATATATATATATATATATATCTCTATATATATATATATATATAGAGAGAGATATATATATACCAGAGTCGAGAACACATTTACATTATTGACTCTTTCTGGGAGATTGATACTAAGGAGGGGATTCCCAGCCCCTTTCGCTCAACCCAACTGACGTGTTGCAACAGATATTATTTCCCCACACTTATATTGATGAAGAATAGTGAAAGGTTGCCCCTTACTAAATAAGGAATAATAGTACCATTGCTCTGCTTAACATTGAATGACAGCCCAAACACATGGCAGTGCAGTATTTGCGACAAATTTGCATTTTGTTGTCACCAGCAGATTAAATTGGACAGTTTGCTGCAGCACACCAGAAAAGCTTTTGTAGGATAAAGTCTGAAAAACACTGATTTTGATCGCCGAATCATTCATCAACAGCAATCAGTCGCCATCTGTTAGCAATCGTCTTAACGTATTTTGTGTAGGCCAAGAAGCTGCAGCTGGCGCACACATTCTTCCCCACTACCGCCACCGTCCTCTCCCACCCACATGCGTGCAACATGCAAAACATGTCTCGGAAATCAGTCATGACCAACGTCCTGACAAGAACAAAGCGAATCAGTTGACGACCTGAACAAAGTCAGACAAATAGAACCGCTTTGGAGCATCAGAGTCCGACGTCAAATGAAAATGATGTCACAAACTTCCCCTCCAACCGGCCTCCAAGCTACTTCACATGTATGATCTCATGCTTGGCGGTCTTCAGCGTTTACCACAGAACATGAGACCTTGTGTGAACAACAAAGGGCAGGAAGACATCCTTTTAATGCTTCTGTCGCTGATCTGAACATGAAGCTCAAGAATCACAGACTTGGATTGTGTTTATATCATAGGCATGGATTTCTCTGTGACAACTGTTTTGGTTTTGGCGTATAAACAAGACGCAGATCAACCTGATTTACCTGTCTTCATTTTAATGGCACTGTTATCAAATGCATTTAATGGCTCAAGATTTGTGTGGATACAAACACACAGGCTGAGTGTTAGTGTGGTGAATGGGGTGACATTCTCGAGGCACACCTTTTTTACCCTTTGTTACATTGTGTAACTAATCACCTGCACCAAAACACCACCTAGTTTAGGAAAATGGTGGACCTCAAGAGGCCTAGAATTTATCCTGAATTGTCGTTGTGGATCTGTCAAAAATACAAAGACTTAAGTGGGCACCTGGATAAAAGCCTAAGCCGCCAAAACTTATGTCTTCATCAGGAAAGAAATGATTTCCATCAAATCACAGACAGATTATCGTCTTATTCACAAAGGTTTTTACCATATTATACCGACATAATGCAATGCTTCCTACTTTGTGCATTCAATACTTTAAATTTACACTAGGTAAGAGGTCACTAAGCTTTTGTAGGCCTAGAAGATTTCTGAAAAAGATTAGCGTGTATGGCCACAAGTCTGATATGCATTTCTAAAAAAAAAACTTGTAAGTAACCTTACAAAATCATAATATAATGTTATGACCCGGTTGTAATTAATGAAAGTTGGGTTAAATAGACACAATCAACCATTAAAACATATGTCTTGTGTAAGGCACTGAGTGGTTTACATCGAGGTATATCGCTGCCCAAGACACACCACAGGAAATGGGGCCCCTACGATACAAGCGGTTAAGGGATTTGTGAACCGTCTCATCTCATCTCATCTCATCTCATTAGCTGCACCGCTTATCTTCAGTAGGGTCGCGGGGGTGCTGGAGCCCATCCCAGCACTCATCGGGCAGTGGGCAGGGGACACCCTGAACTGGTTGCCAGCTAATCGCAGGGCACACAGGGACAGACAACTCGCTCACTCATTCACACCTAGGGACAATTTAGACCGGCCAATCCACCTGAAATGCATGTCTTTGAAATGTGGGAGGAAACCCACGCAAGCACGGGGAGAACATACAAACTCCGCACAGTAAGTCCGGTAGCTGGATTTGAACCCACACAGGATGTTCCCAAGACCTTAGAACTGTGCCGCACACGCGCTAACCACTGCACCGCCGTGCTGTGATATACATTATTCTAAAGAATTTTGGATGAATCGATCAAATGTTTAAAGACACCAATCAAGTCAATGATTTCTCATGTCTAGAAATTGAATTCCTGAGAATCGCAATGACCATCAGAGATTAGCTATTTTTGTAGAACGGGTCCTCGACTTAATGAGGTGTTTTCAGGGGGTACCCAAAACTGGCATGAACTACATTGGTGTAAGGTAAATGATGAATCTGGATCTGGATTTTGGTACCACCTTGATAAAGGTTAGACACTGGTCATAAGTCACCTTTTGCTGACCTGTACACCACTCTAGAATAATGACCTAATTCATAAATGTATTTTAAACAGAAAATTCTAAATCTACAATTTGATATTTTTATGAGCCATGTCTTTCTTTAAACAACAATACAGTGTACACCAGGTCTAATCAGCCAGCAAAAACAGACAAAACATTTTTACTAAATGGGATTTATTGTAGGTGGTTATTGGTCTTGGACCTATAAATCACATTGCATTATGTTTTGAGTGTTATATTTCGGTTATCATTATTACGTCTTCTGATTATGTTTCCAAACAGAGATGGGAGAGAGCGCCGATATGAAGGATACTGAACCAGTTTGCAATAATAACGATGACGCCTCGAGACAAAATAATTCTGCGAATATGTAAAGGTAAAAATCGTCAAAAAAGGGAATTATTTTGTATTTATTTTCGTCAAGGTTTTTGGTTTTTGGGGGTACCAGTAGCAAGAAGATGGCAGACAATGTCAGCTCACTCAAGTTTAGCCTCATGTTATGGCTATTAAATACAAATTTCCTGACCCACACATATTTTTTAAAAAAAACACGTTTTCATGATAGTTCCTGTATTTCATCCTCTTTCCAAATCAATAGGTTTTTTTTAATTGATTAGGTTCTTTTCAACTCTAATAGGCTGCGATTAATACACAATGTCCTTTTCCTTTTCAATTTGATGATGAATCGATTTTTAAATTAGCCCTATGGATTGAATTCTTACCATTTGCCCAAGTCCATTCCTATCTGCACATTTAATTTCTGAGCAGAGATAGAACATAATTGGTTGAAGCATTCCTTGCTGCCATAAGTTAATGTCAATATTTCAGATCATGTTTCTTCAAAGAGCTGTACGAAATTTGGAACTTTTTTACTCGAGCCCGCCATCTTTGGCTTATCATCATTGCAGCCTCCATCAGGCTTCTTGTGCGCTATGTGCATTTCTTAGACACGCTTGATTAAACTCTTTTTTTTGTCTGAGTTGGCGTTTGGACTGAGCTTGAGGCAGGTCTTTTCTTACCTTTACGATTTTCATGCTACACAAACAAATAGAAACAAAAAAATACAGGGATGTGCACGACATCCCAACCATTCTTCCTACCTAAGGTGTTCCACCCGGAACAGTAAAGCTAAAAGCAAGATAAAAGCAGAAAGGCAAGGGGGGAAATCATAAGGGCAATTTGAACCCAGTAGGGCATTGTTATCACATACTCAATAGAAAAAAATATTCTACTCTCAACTTTTTTCAAGGACACCTCAAACGACGCACCCCACCTTTTTCAAAGACTCCTTGAAATTCTCAGTGACAAATTTAAACTTTTTGTTTAAAATATGTTTAAAAAAAAGAAGAAGCAAATACTTACAGTCAGGGGAAGAGAGCAGACTGCGAAGATGACAGTAATGAGCGCCAGTAGCACCAAGTGGTCCATCTCCTCCTCGCCCCATCCGAACATTGCCAGGCTCAGCTTCCTCCTTCTTCCCGCGGAGCATGCCGATCCTCGTCGCATCAACTGGCTGCGGTGCATCTGGCAAAGGCTGGCGATCACCGACCCGTTGCACGCAAACACAGCCAGGATGATCAGCGCCATAAGGGAAGAGTACGTCAGCGAGAAGGCCTGCACCCGCTCGGAGTTGGTGTCCCCCGTAGCGTCCATGTCGATGAAGCACCACGTCCCTGGGCAGTATTGCCTGAACTTGCCCACGCCGGCAAACGGCAGCAGGCAGAAAGCCAGGGAGAAGAAATAAATAGTGACAAGCGCCACCTTGGCAAAGCTCCGCCGGATGTGGACCGAATAAAAGTACGGGTGACTGATGGCCAGGCAGCGCTCCACTGCCATGGTGCACAAAATAAGCGTAGGCGCCAGGCCGAAGAAGCTCATGGCGAAGCCGAAAAGGTGGCACAAGATCTCGTCGCCCAAACCGATGAGGGACGCGTTGCGGGCGTAGCAGATGAAGACTGGCGGGCTGAGGAGACAGGTGCCCAACAGATCCGTGAGTGCGAGGCCAGTCACCAGGATGGAGAAGACCGAAGACGTAGAGCGATGCTCTTTGCGGTGCACGCCGAGGATGAAAAGCGCCAGCAGGTTCCCGACCACGCCGGCCAAGAACATGATTATGCTTGTTGCCGGCTTGCTGTCGTCCTTCACAGTCAGGCTCTCGTTGCATGTGATGCTGTGACAAAGCCCATCACAGGCCATGCTGGCGTTCATGGATGAGTCACTGGAGAGAATCTAAACAGCTCCCAAATGTTCCAGAAGGCAACCTGGGGGTCTTGGATTCATTTAAAGGGCAGGGATGGTCAGGATTTTCTCACCAACACATTCTGTGGATGAGAGGGACCATGTTTGCGTACCATGCGCAATACTCAAAAACATGAAGATATTCTATTTTAATTTCAAGATGAATCTTAAATGCTGCAAAACTATAATATGTCAACTTGATTTGATAAACATTTTAAATGAATGTTCCACTGTTCTAAACAGAAGCAGGCGCAATTCAAAAGCTGATCTTGATCCTATGTATTTTTGGGGCTAAGAAAAAAAACTACAACAACAAAGAAACAAACCAAAAAAAACAATATATAAATATATTAAATTGGTTTTCATTACAAAATTGAATATAAATTCAGAAAGCCATTCATTTTATTATGTCTCTTCCCACTTTAGAAATTCAACATTTTTGCCTCTTCATCCCGACATTCTTATGAAATTTTCCACTTTTTTAGTCTTTATAATGTGTTTTTTCTTTGTTTATCCTGGAGTGCCATGTCCTATCTCGTTACAATGTTCACTACTGTGATCATTGTCAATAAATACTACTGTATCCTAAAATCAGAAAAAAAGATTATCTTGAAGACCTTTTTTGGGGGGGAATTTTGCTATATTCTTATTTATACTCTTCACAGCAATTTGTACTCTTAGATTTTTTTGAATTATTTTTTCATGGATTTATATTCTAGCATTTAATGAAAGTAAACAACATCACTTGTTAGGCCCCTTCTCAAGGTTTATTTTTTCCTCACGCTGAAGTTTTGAGTTTTTCCTTTCCTGCATGTTGGTTTAAGATCAGGCGATGATGTAATTGTAATCCTGTGCAGTCCTTTGAAACAATGTTGTGATTAAGGGCTATAAAAATAAATGTGACTTGACATCATTCAAGCAGTTAATCCTTCTTAATAGGTTAATTTTGAATCAACATTATTTTAATTCATTTGTTTAAAGAAATGATTTCCAGGAAATATTGTAAAATTTACATCAAGTATTGGAATTTAAAAAAAGTTAAAACTAAGAATTAATTCAAACTCAAATGATTTCGGGAGTGATCGTGAGTGATTTTAAACTCAAGCTGATGACACGCCAACCTTCACTGCCCACATCCCCCGAAAACATCCTGTTTGATGCCTCAAGATGCCAAAGGTGTGAAATTAGATGTCATCTTGGTGTCATTACAAAAAAAATAACACGGGTAACTTTGCTTTTCAGCTTAATTGTGGAAGAGCCACTATTGACAAAAAAACAACAGCTGGAAAAGTGAAAAGGGCAAGATAAATTAACCTGTGAAGGCTCTTGGGAGTTTTTAGTTTCTTCTTGACATTTGACCTGAATGCAACACTTCCCTTGACTTTTTGTGAGATGTGTAGAAAAAAATATCTTACAACACTGGTTACAATTTCTTTTTGAATAAATTTGATCTATTCTGCCGTATATGTCAGCTGTAATGGATTGTGAAACTTATTGGGGTAATGATCTATTTTGAATTAATTTATTGCAGTATCCAGGCGCCTTTGAAATAATATATAAGTTACTGAATAGAAATGTTTTTACAAATAATGATTTTTTTTTTTAAATCTAATAATTACCTAAAAAGTCCATCAGATCCCATGGCTAATCTTTTTTGAAACAAAAAACAATAAAACATCTGGAAGCTGTTACCCAGGTTTGTTGGGAGATCTGTTATGATTAATCATTTGTCAATAAATTATTTGCACATAAAACACAGTTACCATAGAAAGAAAGCGCGAGACAATAATTAGCAATACAATATTTTAGTTTTGCCTTGTTACTAGGCAAAGTTCATGAGGTTTTGGTGCGATTATGACCCATGGGTTCATAAATTGAACTCACACTTAGCTTTTTTTAAAGCAAAAATTCACGCCACCAAAATACAGTTTATAAATTGAGTTTTGTTAGAAACTCTTGCACCACTGACACAGTTAAGAAAAATTGTTATGAATTAAAAACAAAGAAAACTGAGAAATTCTCAAATTAAAATACCCCAGTGCACATGGAAATTCTTACAACCAATGCTAAAAAACAATAAATGATCACTCACCTTCCCAAGGAGGTGTTCTTGGGTGGACAATTGGGTCGGTCCACATGTGTTCCAAGCTGAAAAGAAGGCTGAAGTTTGAAAGCAGCGCTCAGCGACACCAGTATGACTGCTCTTTCTCTTGCTCTCTCTCTTTCGCTCACCCCGCCTGCTTTCATCACGTTACACCTACTTTCTGCAACTCTGTTGCGCCAGAGAATACACGCAGCAAATAAGAAAAGGAAGTGAACTGTGGAAAATGCACATTGATTTGAGGTTTTTCCGTTTTTTAAACCCTTAAGAAGAACAACATGTGTGACGGTTCTATTGACGGTCTACATTTGTTGCTCAACCATTTATGTTCTACATTTGTTTTAAAAGATCAATTCGACTTTTGTATTTTATATTAATCATGAAATTGATCCATTCATCCATCCATTATCTGCACCGCTTATCCTCAGTAGGGTCGCGGGGGTGCTGGAGCCCATCCCAGCTATCTTCGGGCAGTGGGCAGGGGGCACCCTGAACTGGTTGCCAGCCAATCGCAGGGCACACAGGGACAGACAACTCACTCGCTCATTCACACCTAGGGACAATTTGGACCGGCCAATTAACCTGACATGCATGTTTTTTGAATGTGGGAGAAACCGGAGTGCCCGGAGGAAACCCACGCAAGCACGAGGAGAACATGCAAACTCCACACAGGGGGTTTGATTTCACGACCTCAGAACTGTGCCGCACACGCGCTAACCACTGCGCCGCCGTGTTGCCCTATGAAATTAATCTTCAAGTCTAAATTTAAATTTTGGTTGAAAGTAAAAGCAAGTCAAACAGTTAAAAAAAAGCTAGTTAGTGGGTTTACTCATATGGAAGTTGGGTCTCTTAACCACTGGGGTTGTAGGGGCACCATTTCCTGTGGTGTGACTTGGGCAAGTACAGCCTGCGGCGCCCATCCCTCTGCTGGCCAACATATATTTCCACCCGGTATCGAACCGGGGACCTTTCGCGTTTTAGGCGATTGAGCTAAACACTACAATACAGAAGCACCAGAAAATATTAAGCAATCTATAAAAAGAATTGTAATCTTGTAATTTAAACCCGAGCGTGACATTTACTTGGAATGTCAAGCAAAAGATTCTGTTGCTGTGAAACTTGCCCATTCATGTGCTCCCCTATTGTTCGCCTTTAACAACAGGCAAACTCGAGCGCAGGGGTGGGACAAATAGCAAGGGGGAAAAAAATATCACGTATGAATAGAAATGATTGGAAGTAATCGCATTTTGCCTCGTTTCCTGTTGCCGTCTCTGTTTGCGTAATTGGTCAAAAACACAATTATAACAGGACAGTGCCGATGTTTGCTTCATTGGGATTAGGTTGCCTCTGAAATTGCACGGTCAAGTCTTGCACTGTGAGTAGAGTATTTGTAGAATGAGTGGGTTGAAAATGCTTTCTCCACATGTGGATTTTCCCAGGTTGAGGATGACTGACTGGTTTAGTCTGAACATGCACAGTAAGGATATTTGGATCCATTATGAGTTTTGACAAGTTTTTACCACTGTATTACAACGCAGACACACGAGGAGAGACTTAATGGAAATGAATAAATAAGTGTCAACTTTCAAAGACAGGAAGAGTACTTAAAAAGTTTAATGGCTCGGCCCTAATGCTATATTTGAAAGACTAACCGAACAGAGGAGAAAGTGTGTTTTGACAGGAAGTGAAGAACGATTTTAGAACCATGTATGAATTTCAATCAACAGGGTTCCTGCAGAACAATTTGAAAGCTTCCAACAAACCACTGAAGTTTTTTTGGGGTTATGTCAGAACCAGAATAAATGGTAGACCCAAACGCGTAACGTTTCACTCAAAAGTTTATTGGGATATCAAGGAAACAAACGCCAGCAATCTGGTGCTCGCTGGACAGAGAAGCAAGCATCTCACGGGATCTGAGCGTGTTCGGAATGCGGAAGTGGATTTGCCGGGGTCAGTGGTCAAAAAACGGGTCAATAGCCGGAGACAAACGGGAAATCAGGAACAGACCAGTAGGATACGGATGAAGACGGGACCGACAAAAGCCGGAGTCAAAGTGCTTGCCTTTGGTATGCAGAGGTTCGCTGATGGACTGACAAGGAGTGACTGGAGTACTGGGTATAAATAGGAGGGGAATCACTCAGGCAACTAGCAGAAACTGGCAACAAACGAGCGGGCACAGGTGAGTGCAATGAGTAATTATGACAGGTTAAGCTAAATAAAAGTAAATAATTGTATGTTTTGATGAAAACAACAGCATGGAGCAATAAAATTGAAAACCAAAGAACTTTAGTTTGTTGATTAGAAACAGAAATAAATGAATTCTATTTAGATGGTTACGGCACAGGCGTACTGTCTCACGAAGGTTTTCGCCTTGGTAACACCCATCTGCAGTTCATTGTGATCGTTTAATTTTCTCTCAATCATTCTTCATGTCACTCCATATTTTTGCTTGAAAGTTGCTTGGATTTAGTTTTTTAGAAATACCAAATTAGTTTTATAAACTAACATATGAGCTCGATTATTTGTGCTGTCATAAGTTCAATAAAAAGTGACCTTTACACTAAAAGATTCCCTACTCTTTTCCCAATGGATTTTGAAAAGAGTAAGCCAAATGGTTAACGTGCTTAGCAGTTCCAAGATTCATGATACCTATTTTGGTTCTTGCCTTCCAGTGTGGAATTCACATGCCTTGCTCTCATACTTGCTTAAGGTTTCTCCTGGTACTCCTGTTTCCTAGCACATATTGGAAACATGAATGTTAGGCCTTTAGTACAGAGTATGAAGCCGATGGAAGTTTGAGTTTAGATATGATTCATTCCCAGGGTTGGGTAGGGTTACTTTAACTTGATTACTTTCAATTACTTTTGCATTACTCCAATACCAAATATGCTAATAAAAGACAAAAGAAACTAAATATGAATAAAATTATGACTCACAACACGTGATAAGCTTTCTCTCCTGGCTTTGATCTATTTGATCTCCGGCAAAACTAACATAAAATGCGACAGAAACAAAATAAAAATAAATCCTAACAGCTTGCCAACATCATATTTGCCGTTCCATGTATTCCGTTACTTCCCAAGCCTGCACAAAATTTAGTCATTTTATTCATATTTAGTTTCTTTTGTATTTTATTTGCATATTTGGTATTGGAGTAATCCAAAAGTAATTGAAAGTAATCAAGTTAAAGTGACCCTAACCAACCCTGTCATTGATTCTCTTCAATTCAGCATGCCAATCTCTCTCTACAATGGGTAACAAATGTTGCAGAAGAGACAAGCACACTGGAAAATTGTATGGAAATTTTGACTTGTATGCATTCAAAGACCAAGGATCAAAGTTAACCAATGGTTAACAAATGTGAGTGATAAGTGACCTCAATGTGGTCGTTCTGAAAATGTTATAAAAGTGTCATTGTGGAAATTACCCGAGATCATACAGGTCTTCCCCGAGCTTGCAGACAATTTACAGACACAAACTAAACAAATGCATTAAGCCTGTACTGATTCAATTTGAGGTCATTCAAACCCTAATGGATTCTAATGATGAGCCATGTATGTTCCATACTTTGAAATCAGCAAGGGTAACTCTGAACTAGTGCAATATCAATTATAGAGACAGTAAAAAAATATCAACATTTGAAAGTAGTGTGGAAAATTATATTACTGTAGCTGATAATTTAGTCTTCTAAGATGTTAGCAGCGTGAATTGACTGTTTACCAAATGCCCCATACCCCTCCCCCCCTTTGCTTGCTTCACTATTAATATAAGCACTAAGTGCACTTACCTTTGTCGCACAAACTTGATGTAAATGTAGATTAATTAGATGCACCCTCATGAATCATTACTCTGTTGTCTGCTGAAAACAGGACCGATCAAATAACATTAAGCCAGCTTTTCAAAATATTTTTAATAGTCAATTGCAGTAAATCATTTTATATCGATAAACCTTTAGATTCATATTTAAAGTAGGTTAAAATGTCTTAAAACATATGCTTACGACTATTGTTACAATGTAGTAATAACATGTATGTATGTACTATTTTTGCTCATGTTAAAACTGCATTAGGAAACTATCAGCATGAGTGTTTTCATTATTAGACACCTGCAAAGGAGATGCATAGGATGCCAGTTCATGATTTTTAATATCATACCTTACTTTTGCTCGTTCTTTTGACTATTATGCAACGTTTATATCATTTTCGCTAATTATGTTCCTTGATTTCCACACCCTTTAGGGCAGGTCTGCTTTTAACTCTAATCTGATCAAATATAATCAAACAAATCTAATAAAAAGGGCTCAGTGGAGGACCTTTAAAAGTTTGGAATTTCTTGTCTAAAGGTTTGGGTCCTCTCCTGTTCTCCTTGCAAGGTCAAAACTCATTGATGATATCTCCTTATTTTGAGTATTCATTATACAAAAAAATTATCATTGTGTCAACCACTTTAATGAAAAGAAAACAATTGTGCTGAAATATACTGTAACTGCAACAAACTGTAACTGCAACCAAGTGAGCTTTATCTGAAGTTTGAAAGGTTAAAAAAAGAAAACTCATCTATCGATTTTTCAGTTATCCATGGTTATTCGTCCAGAAGGAAAACAATATTGACAAACAAATAATGCCCGTGGTATGATACTAACAAACTACGTTTTATTTACATGATAAGGAAAGTTTAATCAAACGAAAGAATGAAACACATTGTTGACACAAGCACTGGAGTCGAAGCAAAGGGGGAAGAAATTCGGTAGCAATAATGAAAGTACTGATCAATGAACCCGGTTTCAAGATGATCAGGAATTATTTTCATAGAATGTCAAAAATCAAAGATTAGCGCATGGTCTCAAAGGTGAAGCAAGCCTGGTTCTTTTTTGCAGTTGACCTGGACTTCAGGGCGGTTATCCTCATCCGGGCAACCGGTATGGGGCGATCCACGGGCTCTCAAAGCCTTGTGGCTTTGGGTTGGCCCATTCCCAAGCCGGGAGTTTTCGTCCGGCCGTCTTGATACAAACCCAAGTGCGCGGACGGCCGCGAATGTAGAGACCAAGACCGCTGATTAAGAGGACAAAAGCTGTTTGCGGCGTCTCTTTAGTATTAAGTGTGATGAGTTCACCGAAGACGGGTCCTGTAACTGGTGAATTTCTGTGAATGCTTTTTAAAATAAAGTTATTTTTGGGGGGGGTAATAAGACTGACAATAAATTAATCCCATTTTAGACACGTAGTTAAATAATTCATGGCGTAAAAGTGACACAGATCATGAATCTTTTGATAAAAAAAAGAATGGTCAGGGTTTTTAAAAAAAATGTTTGCACTGCTGGAGAGTTCAGTCATTTCCTGTGAATGGATTCTGGGTCTTTTGAGGTGTTGGAAGAGTCAGTGGTTGGAAAATGTTAGGGGAATTGGATATGTGACCGTGGAGTTCCTCTACAATTCATATGAAAGCTCATTCAATAATCCATGTTCACTGTTGAGACACCTTACTATGAAAAACCACACAACAAATGTAAAAATGCCAAAACGCCAGCAGAGCACCCAGAGCAATTTGATTGGGTGAGCGTTAGGTATGGGCGGAGCTATGCACAGAGCACAAGCATTCCTACCTTTCTCTTGCCCAGTGCTGTATGCGCCAATAGTAAGACATAGGGATACTTGTTTTCAAAATTTTGTGACATTTTTACAAAAGAACTTTGCTCGCACCTTGAAACCATTATTTATGGCAATAATGACAGTCAATTGAGCCTTAACACTCTCGAATAACTGCAGGAGGGAGCAAAGTTTATACTGGTGTATTTATATGGAACACAGGCACTGGCTATTAGTATTTCATAGATTTTATCAAATCATCAAATGTCACAGTGAAATAAGATTTGCTGAAGAATACAGTATGTCACCAAAGAGAGTTTCCCCCTTACAAATAAACAGATTTCATAATAATGTTTGATAGAACTTCACTGAAGAAACATCGGTTTGACGTAATGAAAAGAAGTATGTAAACAAATACAATTGTTTACTGGAAAGATGTCCTCTAGTCTGATGAGACAAAGTTAAATTTATTTTGCTCAATGGTGTGAAACATGTGTGGTGGCAACCAGGTGAGGCGTACAAACATGTTTGTGTTGTGCCACAAGTCAAGCATGGTGTTGGGAATTTCAAGGTTTGGGGCTGCATTAGTGCAACTGGAATTGGGGAGTTGCATTTCATTAAGGGAAACACAAACCCAAAACTGTACTGCAAAAAACTGGAGCTTGATCCCTTTCCGTCCAGAAACTGAGTTGCAGGGCAATGTTCAGGCCCGTCAATGACCCCAAATACACCTCTAAGATGACCAGGGCTTTTCTAAAGGGCTAAAGGTAAAGAGGATGGACTGGTAAAGCATGTCCCCAGATCTAACCCCAATAAAGCATCTTTGGGGCATCCTCAAGCGGAGGTCTGAGAAGCACAGGATCTCAAATATCCCCCAGCTCCTTCATGTTGTAATTGAGGAGTTGAAGAGCGTTTCAGTGGCAACTTGTGAGGATTAAATTGGTTCTGCAAAATCATGGTGGTCACACAAAATATTGAATTTCAGGAACTCTTAAGGGTGTACTCACTTTTGTTGCCATGGGTTTAGCTATTAATGACTATCATTTTGAGTGGAAAAATACATCCACACTGCAATACAAGCTGCTTACAGACTACACTTTGTGACAAAGCAATTTTTCTTTAGTGTTGTTCAATTTAACATTATGATAAAATCACTGCAGAAATGTAAGGGGGAAAATAGATTCATTTAATAATGACCCAGCTCTGAGAGTCATGCTCTTTTATTCGCATGCATATTTCATGTTCATCCGAGTTTTACAGTTATCATGCACATAACCGGAGGTTAATCGACCGGCCTGTGACGCTGGACTATTTTCTTGCTGAGCAGATGGATTTTCCTGTGTGTGCTTAATCACAGAGCGGATGCAAATACCACTGAGATTTAGGTCCAATCACATTTTACTCGGGCCCGCTTGGTCCCATTGGTTCGAGATGCCGCCAGACAGAGTTTGGAGGGGTTGCGCACTTTCTGTCATATTTAGAGCTTGGTGAGGCCACGGGTCATGTGCCCTTGCTGAACTCAATTCAAAATCCCACGAGCCAATGAATATAATGCCAAGCTGCCTGAGTGCTTTCTACAGTAAAGGGCTTGGGTGACTCACCGTGACCTGGTCATCAGTAGACCGATCCTTGACGGGAATTGTAATCAACTGGCAGGGAAGGAATATTGAGAACAGTAATTCAGAGCTCCACGTTGATGATTGTAGACTAAAGATTAGTGCTCATACTTACAAATGAGAAAAATTATATCCAGTCCAGCGTCACAAGCAGAGTGATTATCTTCTGGTTATGCGCATAACTGTAAACCTCAGATGAACATAAAGAATGCATGTAAAGCGGACTATAGATGGGTGCTTAGACTTATAACTGAGAAAAACAACATCCATTTCTGTGCCCCAAAATGGAAGTCTTCAAGTTGCAGGTTATTGCATGCCTCTAAAAAGATTACTCCAAGCAATTTGTTGCTGAACTAAAATCAGCAAAAATGCACAAGAAAACATGGGAAATTTAAGTGAAGTAAAGCTCATTCAGTTTATTGATTTATGGAAAATATATCACATCTTTTGTGACACAATCAGAAGCTAACAGTCCGTTACCGTTTGCTCCCTCGCAACCAAATTGAATCCCACTGATTGAAATGCCTCGTAGCTGTACAAGGTTTCAATCCCCTCTGAAAATGACTCACCTTAACTGTTGAGCCGGTTCAATTAAATGCTACAAACCCTTCTCATGTTTTATTCGAACAGGCCAACTATGTTAGGTTAATTGTAAATATACAGCATAGTATATGTATTATTTTGAGTAAAACAAGCAAGCTGTTGTAGGTGAATTCACGAGACTACAAACTCAAGGTGGGAGAGCCGACAAGGATGAAAAATTACGGTACCGCAAGTCATTGCGGCGGTCACATTTTGTTTTCTTTTTCAAATGCCCACAATACATCATTATTACAAAGTGCAAATTGTTATGACTTCTAGAGTGAGAGTTCCTTAGACATTAATAGAATATTGGAGAATGTCGAGGCATTGTGGGGAAGGGAGTTATGGCACAGTTCAAAACCAAAAAAGAAAACAGAGCACAGGTCATTTTACTGCAACAACAACAGGCAATGCAAGCTTTACGACACACCAATATACTGTATATAGAGAGATTCTGTGACCAAAGTTTGTCATCAATACCTAATATTTGAGAACACATTTAGAAAGCATTACATCAATATTGTATTGTCAGGATATCTGTTTGCAGAACAAATGTATTAACAGCAGTTCTCAGGACCGTCTCTGAACAATCCACCTCAAGCAACACATCACACAAGCGTCCTCGATCGGTTGCCCCAGCAATGCCAAAAGCCCCCAGCTCAAAACAATAGAACAGCCCGCGAACGATCAGTCTTGTTCATAGCCAAACTTTTGAAATGCTCATTTCCAACCAAGCACCAATTCACATCACAGACTGAACTATTTGCTCTTGAAATAACCAATAGTGACACATTTTTTTTAAAGATATATAGCTATATATGAAAGTATATACCTCCACTGTGTACAATGTCTGACCACTACCTCTGATGGGATCAGAACGGCCTTGTCGAGACAGGAGACCACCACAGAACGGCTGCATGCAAGAAGAGTTGTCAATTGGTATTGAGAAAGTCACCACTGGTGCTAGAAGGGAGGCAAAGTTCTTTTCAGGAGCGGAAAAGATTTAATCGACCGACTTCTCTAAAGTTATCGGTGGCAATGGTTCCTATAACCCCCCACCCACCCCTTGCACCCCTTGCAGTGACAGCCCTGCGCTTTCCTCTAAATTATTTATTAGCTGGGTGACTCGGCAGAATCTTGGTCGGAAGGGAAAAGGCCCTTGGCCCTTTTAAAGCTTGGTCCATTAACTCCTTCAGGAATTATTCTGTAGGTGGAAACTTAACAGATACCTCAGAAGTACTTGGTTGTATTCTGCACAAATGGCCAAATTCTTCTAATGTCTAGTTTAAGATTTTGTTTAGGAAGGTAAGAAAAGGAGAGTTGGGTTGATTATCTGATAATTGTTCCTTTTTGTTCTTAAAGACAGTGATCTTAAGAGGACAAGCAACGTTAAGAGAAAAACCAGCCTCCTTTTCACTTGGCTGTCATCATCTGGACAAATTCTGAAAGACAGAAAAAGACAAAGTTACTTATACAGGGATCAGAATGGAGATTTTCATTTTCAGCTGAAATAGCCAGGGTCCAGGGCGGAGCCCGGTGGGGGGCTTTGCCCCCCTGAGCCAACAGCATTATCTTATTTGCTATGTGAAAATTGCACTAGAATGAATTAAATCCAACAAAACAGAAACCATGTATTTTATATATAAATATATATATATATAAATTAAAAAAATAATAATATATTGACATTAAAAGCATTTGTAATATTGAACATGATCATGATGATACAAAATAATTTATTTTAATCATGTTTATAACAAATTTTAAATTTTGTTTATCCTGTTCTAAATATTGTATAAACACAAAAGATAAAATCATTTCATAAATAAATAGATTTATAAATACCTCAGATTGGGATTTTCTGTCACACAGGGGAACCAGTGGTTGACTGCTGCTAGTATTTGAAGTGGAAGGATTTGGAACGGCCAATAATGTTGAACCGGTGGTGTTACTGTTAGTTTCACTGCCGATTTTAATGCGGATCCGAGTGCATAATTTGATCGCCGGCAAGCTATTTTTGCTTTGTGCTTGTTCATTTTAGCATGATCGATCAGTGCCACACAACCCCGCGTACCATAATTGATCAGATCGACACAGTATAGACACTTTGCTTTCCCTGGAACATCACACTTTGCGATGAACTGGCTCAAAGTTTCTGTAACTTCCTCGATCTTTGCGCCGATTTTAACGTTTACTGTGACAGTCTTCTCCAGCCATGACCACTGAAATTTATTCTTGATTCCTTTATCAATCTCGGAGACAAAAGCCTCGTCTTCTTTACTTAGTATTTTCATATTTACTTTTTCAAACACTCATTTCACCGTTTGAAAAGACCGGAAGGAGCGCCATGTTTGAGAAAGCCAATGCTCTGAACAAAAGCTCCGCTGATTGGTTATAAGCGAACCTATCGACCAATGGTAGGAGTCGATCTATTTGTTGCACTTCTTTTTGCCGATTTTTCTCGCGATATCTAACTGCTAACTTGGGGTGATGAAACAGTCACGTATCATACCTCACCCCACCAAAATATTTTCTCATCGAATTTAGACGATTTACGGGAATGACCTTTGGGGTTCAAAAACAGCGGAAATTCGCGGATCCGCGGAAAATTCTGATCCCTGCTTATGCATAGTGAATTAAAATATTTTTAAGAATATGTATGCTCACAGAGGGGATGGGAAAATGAAGGAAAAACATTCCACTTTGGTGAGACAGTAAATTATCAATTTAGGTTTATCTCATTTTAATTTTTAATTTACAGGAATTTCAGATCGCATAGGATCATGAAATTTATACGCACAATATAAGGTATTGGAGCCATTTTATTCGTATCTCACCCTCATAATTGACCTGGCCGTCGCCGTCAATGTCAGCCTCACGGATCATCTCGTCCACCTCTTCATCAGTCAGTTTTTCCCCCAAGTTGGTCATGACATGCCGTAGCTCTGCTGCACTGATGTAGCCATTGCCGTCCTGCAGAAGGATCACCCATCACTACATATCAAACTTGGGTAAAGCAAAACGTCACAAAAAAGTAATGGCCAATATCAGTCTCTAGTATTCTTAGACTTCTCCAATATTCTGTGTGTTTCGATTAAGAAGTGTTGGCAGGATATTTTGGCCAGTAGTTGCTTGGGTGTCTGTGTTAACAGGAAAAGAAACACTGCCCTCCTGTGGACTAAGAAGGAACTGAACGATAGACACATGAGGTCATCAAGAGCATGTGTGTGAATTTTTGAACTAGTTTTTTCCAAATATAAATGCGTGTGCAAGACAATTTTACAAAGGCCAGTTTACAAGTAATAGGCATTGATTTTTTTCCCCAAGAATGTAAATATATATATATATATATATATATATATATATATATATATATATATAATGTAGATTTATATACATTTATATACATTTGATAATTTGAAAACCACACACGAACTCAATTATATATTAGTGCGAATAATTTGAAGACAAATCTCTTTCCAAAGAAAGAATCACAAAAAGGAATTACATTTGTCTAAAAGGGCCATGGCTATTTCACAGTTATCCGAACCTTGTCAAACACTCTGAACGCTTCTCTGATCTCCTCCTCGCTGTCTGTGTCCTTCATCTTCCTTGCCATCATTGTTAGGAACTCAGGGAAGTCAATTGTTCCGTTACCTTAAATAGCACACAAGATGCATGGCGTCAAAAATTTTAAGACGCACGTCAACAAGACAAGCAATTTGGTAGCTACATTTATATGCCTGATTAATTCAGTACCTTTCGCATTTCATTTAAAATGTAAACCCAAGATTATTTAAAAAAAAAAACTTGCTTAGAAACTAGAGGTTGAAGTGTCCAAGCTGGCAAAGAAAGTGCAGTACCTTTAGTATTTTGGGGGGATCAGCAATGCGTTTGCTTTTCATGGCCGATGCCGCTATTCGGTGAGTGTGTCTGAACTAGAAAATTTGAAATACATTGTAAAGCGCTTTTGGAGGTCTTCAGTGACTTGTCAAGTGCTATATAAATGCAGTCCATTTGCCATTTAGAGCACTTTTTAAATCCTACAGCAATGTTCTGATGCTGCAAAAAGAAAACACATTTCTTTCTCAGACAGCCAACTTGAGTTATTTAAAACAAAAACTGAAGCAAAAGGCTAAACATGTTTATAAATAGAAAACTAAGGAATAAAAAATAAACCTCACATAAGGAAATCCAATGACAGAAAAGGTTGGGTGTAACACAGAACAATATGTGCCATATTACATTAGTGTTTTAACATTATTGTATACTGTTGTGAGTCTAATTCTATGAGTGAAAGTTGATAATATAATTGAATAATCAAGGTTTGCGGACTTACTCCCGCTATCAATACATGTAGTTAGATTTTGTGGGTCCATTCTGAAGTCACAAAAGATCCCTGGTGTTCTTTTTTTGCTGTCTGAGTTTCAAGCATGGTTTCAAAAATAGGTGCTTCCAGCGGTCTTGAGTAAGAATTTGACAAAATAATGTGCAGCAGAGTAGAGAACAAGTTTATTCCGCTCTTTAAAGTGCGTTGTTTGATCATTTTTTTCTTCAAAAGTCGATCAGGTGCCCACCTAAAAATGTCTCTAAAAATCAAAGGATTTCTAGGAAGAGTAGGACAACATCAACTTTTTATAATGATGTGTTTTGATGGCTAAGTGACCAGGAAAAAAGTAAAATTGTCAATGTGTTCTTATGTTTAATGCCTCTTCCAAATAGACCTCACCGTCAGCATCGACCTCATTGATCATGTCCTGGAGCTCAGCCTCTGTGGGGTTCTGGCCCAGGGAGCGCATGACAGTGCCGAGCTCCTTGGTGGTGATGGTTCCGTCGCCATCCTTGTCAAACAGCGAGAACGCCTCCTTGAACTCTGCAAATTGACACAATAACCACACATGGGTCCCTGTGACAAAGGCACTCACTTGCAAGGAAGATGCATCCAAGGTTAAGCGTTTAGCATTGTGTACATGTGT
This sequence comes from Urocampus carinirostris, assembly GCF_059441175.1. Classification (NCBI taxonomy): domain Eukaryota; kingdom Metazoa; phylum Chordata; class Actinopteri; order Syngnathiformes; family Syngnathidae; genus Urocampus; species Urocampus carinirostris. The sequence continues at coordinate 17,855,778 of NC_142358.1, read as the reverse complement.
GTGTGTGTGTGTGTGTGTGTGTGTGTGTGTGTGTGTGTGTGTGTGTGTGTGTGTGTGTGTGTGTGTGTGTGTGTGTGTGTGTGTGTGTGTGTGTCTTGTGCATTTATGAATCATTCATCCTTAATAACGAAAAGTCAAAAATAGATGCTGGAAGGATTCCTAAGTGAAAAAAAAACTCAGTTCAATTTAATATTAACCTTAAAGTAAAGTGGTTTGTGTGAGAATACCAAATGACAACCACAGGCTAGGCCTATATCATTTTACAGTTGATCACCTGTCTTTTCGAGCTGCTACTCACCTGCAATCTGTTCTTCAGTCAGCTGGTCTGCCTGTTGACAGAAGAGGAAAAATAAATAATTGGAGGCGACCTATATAATTCATACCTCATAGCGACAACCCTCAAAAAGAAAACACTTTGCTCACATGGAAATATTTAGCAATGTACCCATGAAAAAAAAACTCTTCCTTACATTTCAAAAGAAATGAAATGTTAATAGGATTAACTTTACAGCTCACTTAACCCACTTGAAACCTATCGCGTACAGTGGATATTTGTGAATGTTATGTGACGTCAATTTTGCAACAAATTGCCATAAAATTAGGAGATTAAAAAGTACGCCCAAAATATTATTACTTCTCTTGCCTTAGTCCATGCGTCACATATTGACTTCTGTACATATTGACTTCTGTAAACACGAGGTCATGTATATCGTTTTGTGGATGCAGTTTCTATAAGAAGTCAATAATTACACATTAAAAAAAGAAAAACGAAAATAGAAAGTGTAAGTAGTTTTGTTTTTCAAGAAAAAAAATCTTTGTACATCTTAACAACCATACTTCCATTTTGAATGACAACACTCATAATTTAACTATTAAGCACAGTTTTAAGATGTCAATTTGCTGACTTAAACATGAAATGAGTATGTGACACACTTAATCCATTTTTAACTTCACCTGACATGCCACTCTGGCACCTGTGTGAGGTCTTTACTAGGACTGTCAAACTCACTCGGCGTGTCCAGTTAAAGCCGCGAAAGTGTGATGAAGGCCGGGTATAAATACGCCACAACCCGAAATACACACGTCTGCTATAATTAGTACGACGCGAATAGGGTCGCCCATGTAGCACACTGAAGATCACTGCCTCTAAGCACCTTTTCTTCTCAACCTTAATTGAAACCCTGCAGGGTTCACTTGTCATCGAGCAACCTACCTGTTGCACGGATTTAGCTTCTATGTTTGAACAGACAATACACATGGTAGAATGAGAAATGCTGCTCTCATAATAGTAGTGGTTAAATAAATGCACAAAGGTTTATTTTTTTCATGACACGAATCTAGCTTGCAAAGCTTAAAAGGCTAATGCATTTTTTCAATACCCAAGACTGCTATTGTATATTTCATGAGTGTTTTCCTGATATAATACAATATAGGAAGCAGAATAAGGGACTCTGAACCACAACAGACCACAAAGGACAACTCAGTTCTGTCATAATGGTGTGTTGGGGCTATCATAATGGTGAGCTTTTTTTATTTCTATGGAGGAGAAAAAAGAAGAAATGTGGATTGTTGAGCACAATCATAACTAATGCCTTAGGAAAAACCAGGGAATGAGTGGTTGTTTGTGAAAATAAGAAGCACAAGACCACCGGTACAGTCCATTTCAGTTTTCTTAATTTCACCATGTTTTCTCTATTGTGTCCCTTAAACAGGAAATAAGTGACTATCAAGACTTTCTCCTTTGCTGTCTTGCAGTGCTAGGATTAAGTTCGGCAAAATAGCACTAGATGGCTCCGCCAGCTCTTTTCAGCAATTGAAACTCAGTGGTCTTGCATCATAAAAACACATCACTGAAAATTTTAAGTACCTCGCCAAAGCGGCACCTTGCAGCCGACTAACACTAATTCTTTGGATTTGTGGTGATGGAGGGCTTTATGTCGTAAAATGTCAAATTAGAAACACATTCTGTTATGATCATAGATATCTTTTGTTAGGTGTTGTGGACCATTCGGTTGGTTGGTTGGTTGGATCCTTTAACGTCTAGGGTTTTAGGGGCACCATTTCCTGTGATGTGTCTTGGGAAAGTACAGTCTGGTGGCACCCATCCCTCTTACATATATAAATTTAGATCCACCCACGAAAAAAAGGAAAATTTGTGTTTAAAACGTTATTTTCCTCAAAACCCCTTCAATTCAAGATGGGGTGCGTTGTTTCAGTTATCCTTATAAAGTTGAATGTAGAATATTTTCTCTGTTAAATATGAGTTAACAATGCATAACTGAGTTCAAAAAGCCTTGTCTTACTTTTAGCAACCTTGTTTGGAACGTTTTGTTTTTTTGTGAGTACTTAATCATTGTTACATGCTTTAATCATAAGAAAGCAGTGCCTTCTTCTGAGGATCTTTGTTGGGGTTGCCGTCTGCTTGCGCTAGACTCATGCGTGGGTGTGTGGCATAGCGTGCTGCTTGCAAACTTTGTCGCTTCTGTATTGGCTAGTGCTGTTAAAACTTGTCTCTGATTGGCCGGCACAATTAAAACCTGATATGTGATGGTAATGGTTGGCCTAACACTTCATCACTCAAATAAGAAAAGGATTTTAAAAAAAAACACAAAAATAGAACCATAAATCCTTGGAAAAAACGCAGTGTCTTGCGATAAGCACACAATCGTGCTGCATCACCAGGGTTGGGTAGGGTTACTTTAACTTGATTACGTTCAATTACTTTTGGATTACTCCAATACCAAATATGCTACTAAAAGACATAAGAAACTAAATATGAATACAATTATGACTCACAACACGTGGTATGCTTTCTCTTCTGGCTTTGATCTCTAACATAAAATGCGACAGAAACAAAATGAAAATAAATCCAAACAGCTTGCCAACATCATTTTTGCCGTTCCATGTATTCAGTTACTCCCCAAACCTGCACAAAATTTTGTAATTTTAGTCATATTTTGTTTCTTTCGTCTTTTATTAGCATATTTGGTATTGGAGTAATCCAAAAGTAATTGAAAGTAATCAAGTTAAAGTAACCCTACCCAACCCTGTGCATCACATTGGAATATAGCCCGATTAGAAAACAGGAAGGGAGAGAAGCTATTTCACACTCACCCCTGCGTTTGTTTTAGTGTAGCATACACAAATGATGAAAGTAAGAATAGGACTGTTTCAAATACAGTCCACAAGCAAACCCAAACCTCCAAAAAGATTTTAAAAAAATAAGTTTATTTGAGCCTGTCTAAGAAATGCATGTACTTTTATGTTCCACACAAGCTTGACAAAGGCTGCAATTATGACTTAAGCCAGAAGATGAGTGAGTCAGTAAGTCAAACATTTCCAAAAACTGGAAAGCACCTTTTAGGTTTTCAATGAACTAGTTCTGAAAATATGATAAAACTTTAGCCCATTGTCTATCCCTGTGTGGCCTGCAACTGTCTGGCAATCAGTTCAGGGTGTCCCCTGCCCACTGCCCGAGGATGGCTGGGATGGGCTCCAGCACCCCCGCGACCCGACTGAGGATAAGCGGTTGCAGATAACGGATGGATGGATGGACTGCCTTTGTTTACAATATGTCATTAGTCAGCTTAAAAAATAAAAAAACATAATAGGTTTGCTTCCATTGAAACGGTCAAATTCTATGAAGGTGTACTTTTGAGTACACCTAGTTGTCAAGTAACTTGAAAATCAAATACATGTCAAATGCTGGATTAGTTGGTGCAAACTTTGATAAAGATTTTAGCATGGAAGATGCACGGTTAAAAGGTGAGATAAATGGCATCATTAATATCAGATCCCAGGAATGAGTACTGCACTATTGCTTAAATGTACTTGGACTTGTAGTCGACCTAAAAGAGTCGTCTAAGTGCATCCCTATGCAAAGTAGATGCAATGCAAGTCATCTGGACAAAGGGGGGTGCGGTCAGACGGAATGATGCAAGAAAATGCAAATTATATTTCTTAGAAACTATCCAAGAGTTTAACGTTTTTTTTTTTTAATAATCATGAAGTTGGCTTTATTGAAGCATAGTTGATGGTGTTTGCAATGAGTTTATTGCCATTGTGACGGGTGCACTGCAGATGATGACAGCCTACTGCACCAAGCATGGCTGTTAGAAGCGGGAGGGGGATGGGATGGGATGGGTGGCACAGGAGAAGGAAAGGGGGCTGAGGGTGCCACTGAGGCTCATTCAGTGGGAGCAGAATGCGGTTCAACGGCTGGAAGGATGCAGGAAGCACATCGTCCTTAAATGCACCTCAAACACACCAAATACGTTTAACGACTTGTGTGAAGTGTGCTTATGTAATGCAAATTGGGGTGGCGAAGACGCTTTTAAACGCTTGTTGCGCATGTCAAAGTGAATCCACTATCCCCTGTTGATACACACCGGAGAACCGCTAGCAAAAGCCGGGCAGACTGATTATTGCACCAACATTTTAGTAAGGCGATCATCTTCATACATCTGCCTCCTCGCAAAAGGTTAGAATAGACTAGATGAGTTTCAAGATAACGCCGGTGCCGGGGTGGTGGGCTATTCTTAGCAGCCCCTTTTTGCGCCACCACGCCCACTCTTCTTCGGTCACATTTAGCTACGAAGAGGCTGCACAGTGCAGGGGGGAAAAAAGACAAAAAGGCGCCTGAGCAGAAAAGGATTAAGCAAAACGCCTAGGTAAATCGTCACATGACTTGCTTGCTATTACGCAGCAACGCCATGGATGCGGCGTCCATTTGATTACAGATCACACTCGAGAGTACAATTTAAGAGAGGTTTTCAACGGTTATTACAGTGTTCTTTGTAAAAAAAAAATCCTAATATTAAACGAGTGAGTGTATTAAATATTAAAACAAAACTTAATTTACACATTATTCTAAGCGACCGTTACAATGGCCCGTTATAGCTCGCTACGCGGATTTTTGAAAGAATGCCCAAAACCACAATAAATATCACCAAGCACGATTTTAATATTATTGTGTTAGGCGTTGAACACGTTTTGTCGAAGCAGTTTTAAGTCTATCCAGCACAATATCAAATTTTCGGGTCCATGATAAGCTAACCACGTCGTTGGCCTGTTACTCACCATTTTAACTTCAAGCTCCGCGAAGATGGAGAAGGGCGAAAAATGTCAAATTGTAGCTTTGAGACGGAAAAACAACACAAAGACGGTGACTTCCCTGGGGATACTTGAGTTTAATTCGACTTAATTAGACGTATACGACCGAAAATCTAATGAGGGACAAGACCGATATTGCGGTAGAGTTGCCCGGAAACCTCAACCCAGAGAGACCGGCCTGACATGCTCTCCTCCTGTATCCCTCCGCCCAAAACGTTACTTGACCTCCGCGCAGTGTTGGGAAACGTCACAAAATTATCGTCAATATTAATGTGACATATTTTAAATTTATAAATAGTGAAAAAATATTTGCTAAATTCTAATTAAGAATCCAAATTCGCCCCCAACAAAGAGGATCTATTTTGCACTATAACACAGCTATGCGCAGTGATACCAACAGCTCGCCATAAAGAGGATGGAGCAGCATGGGGGGATTAAAATCGACAATACTATTAACTGGTAAACACAATCAAGCCATAAATAATCCGTAAACATGTTGCTTTGTACTGAAATGTTTTGGGCTGTTAGCACATTAAAATGTTTGGAAAATAAATGTACACACACACACAAACACACACATTTTATATATATATATATATATATATATATATATATATATATATATATATATATATATATATATATATAAAATAAATGATCATTTTTTTACTTTTACCCCCAAAATTCTGAACAAGAAAAAAGACAGGGTTTGGAGGAAAAACCTCTCTTCCCGAACAATATTTTGTTATTATCTAAAGTGAAAATGCAGTGTTCCCTTTTTCCTTCATTAGTATATTTGAAACATTTTGAATTAATAATTTTCTACACTAAACGTGTCCTCACTTATGTGTGGACAATTCATTGACTTCAATCAGCACAAAAACAATCCATGTTTAGAAATTTGGTTCAGCTGGAAACCTTATTTATTTTGAGTTTTATAATTTAGGCTATTTGTTGCAGTTTCAAAGAGACATTGTGTATTAGTTAGGGAATCCTAGTGGTAAAAATAAACAAAATTCATTAACAAACAAGATTGATTTGATTAATCAGCAAAAATACATGCGAAAGTTTCCATGTTAGGAATTAAATACATTAAAAATGTATCGTTTACCAAATTGTTTGAATTAGTTATCTGACTCCATTAACCAAACACAACTTACATTCGCCTAACAATGCATGCTCATTTCTTTATGGGAAAAGATGGACAAGAATAGCCGGCATTTTCACACGGGGGCAGATTTATTTTCTTAAAGTATTTAACTAAGTAAATTCCATCGAATTAGCCAAATTAGCGTTGCTCTTCGTCAAGCCTCTCTCTCTCGATTGTCCCTCAATCGATCTTCGATCTTCTTCCGATCTTCCCACGTCTTTTCACAAGCTGGCGTGCCAGCTCCTCCCATGGGCGTGCCGACTTCTCCCATGGGCTTACCGACTCCTCCCATGGGGCGGGCCGGGAACACCCACGTGGGCTCCACCTCGTCGCCTCGATGTCTGGACCGGTCAAAACATCCCCGCGCGTTCCCACGTCTTCAGGGCTTTGTTCTCCAAACATCGCCGGCCATCTGCGTCAGAATTCTGTCATCAACAGAACTAAACAAAACATTCGCATTCGGAACGGCCTAACCTGTCATTGAACTTAAGCCTTCTCTGTGAAAAATCTTCATTGCATCCTTTATAGTAAAATGTAGAAAAATCCTTCACCCGGTTGGAGACTTGATGAAAACATATGTTGGTCTTGAGAGGGATGGGCTCCACTTGACTGTACTTGCCCAAGACACACCAGAGGAAATGACAACCGAAAACCCTTCGTGGGTAAGGGAATCCCATGAAATGTATCCATCCATCCATTATCTGCACCGCTTGTCCTCAGTAGGGTCCCGGGGTTGCTGGAGCCCATCCCAGCTATCTTCGGGCAGTGGGCAGCGGACACCCTGGACTGGTTGATGAAATATATACATGCGCATTTTTTAAAAACTCGTAAGTCAATAAATTTGTATTTATTTTACATTGCTGATGCTCAAATAGAGGGAGCTGACATGATTGTCAGCTATCTTGCTGCTGAGGGTACCCCCCCAAAATATAAAAACCTTGTGAAACCTGGGCAATAAAATGAAAAGGAAATGGTGTGGTTTTGTTTGTTAGTAATCTTTCTTGTGTTTCATAGGATTTGTATTTTTACATAATGCAGCAACATTTAGTGGACAAATCCTACACAGTGTCACTTAAAAAGATTCACAGTATTTTGTTAATATTACAAAATTAGCCTCATTCTTGTAAAACCAAGACCTTGAAATAAAATGTTAAAATGTATTTCCATGTTTGATGATGGCTGTAAAAAATCTGATGGTTTTCAGTGCCTTATGCCAATAGGTCCAGTTTTAATTTGTATTTTACTGTTCCATGCTTGCACAATCAAATAAGAGCACACATTATGAAATCCGGCGGAAGGCCGTGCTCCCCAGGCCTTTACTGCTATGTCTGAATCAATCCAACAAAAAACATCAAAAACAACTGTCAAGGTTAATTAAAACTTGAGATTGTTAGAGAAAGAAGAACACACTCTGGGTCGGCGATTTAGGTTTCTGATTGCCCCTTCCATCGGAGGTGCGTTTTTCCAGGATCGGCTCAAGGAAGAACACCCTCCTCCTTTTTCAGGAGGCTCATTTATTGTAAACCACGAGAAGGAAACTACACATCTGATTGGTTTAATAAACACAGTAGCCAGTAAACCATCAGCTTATTTTATGCATCAGTGCCTGCGGAGCTGATCGTGAAAGCCTCCGGGTAGATTTCTGACCCTGGAAACAAGTAATGGCTGAAATGTGATTGCTTAAATGTATGTAAGTGTATGTAAGTGGGCAGTGGGTAGCGCATGTGCAGCACGGTTCTGAGGTCATGGGTTCAAATCCAGCTACCAGCCTTCCTGTGTGGAGTTTGCATGTTCTCCCCGTGCTTGCGTGGGTTTCCTCCCACATTCAAAAAACACGCATTATCAGGTTAATTGGCCGGTCCAAATTGTCCCTAGGTGTGAATGAGCGAGCGAATTGTCTGCCCCCGTGTGCCCTGCGACTGGCTGGCAACCAGTTCAGGGTGTCCCCTGCCCACTGCCCGAAGATAGCTGGGATGGGCTCCAGCACCCCCGCGACCCTACTGAGGATAAGCGGTGCAGATAATGGATGGATGGATGGATGGATGCAAGTAGGAAAACAAACATCTGTAAGTAGCGCAACAGGAGGAAAAGCAGTAAAAGGTAGCTGACAGGCAATTGTGAATCATTTAATAAGTTTTACTGGACAAAAAATAATTAACCTCACATTGTTCATATATTTTTTTAGGCCAGTAGAGAAGGATTTGCAGGCCCTGATGGCCCACTTCTTATAACATTTTAAAATATGCTGTAGTGTAAATCCACTTGTAAGCTGAGCAGACATAATTAGAAAAAGAATACGAGTTAGAAAAGAGACAAAGAATGATTTTAAATAACTACAATAGGAAGTGACTCTTTGCAACGGTCGGAATTTCTACAACGTTTTTTTCTGTTGTCAGAGAGTTCTCTATGGCAAACTGTTTCCACTTCAGCTTCCTCACAGCATGCATTGCTTGCATGCGGGCAGTTGCATGGACAGCTGCATGCACAGCTGAGTTCAAGAAGACAGTTATAAGCCCAGGGAAGCATCCTCATTAGGCAGCTGAGTCCTTGGCTGATTATCAAAGAGATAGTGCTAAAGAGCGAGTACATGCAGCACACTCCGAGAAGCATCACCACGCAGTTTGCCACCTGGTACGCTCGGATTTCCTCGTGTTGCTTCCGCTGAACACTCACAAAGTCCCCAAAGCCCACCGTGCTGAAGGCCACAAAGCAGAAATAGAGAGATTCTGCATAGGTCCAGCCCTCCATGGCCGAGTAGAGCCAGGCTGCACTGCAGGCGACCACCATGACGGCGGTGAAAAGCAACAGGGTCACTTGGAATGTGGGTGGCTTCCACTGTTTTTTCTGGCTTTCTCGCTGTTGCAAGGTCTCAATTCTGCCATGTCGCTTTTTCCTTGAGTGGCACCAAAATAAGACGAAGCTGAATAGTGCAGTGGCTCTCTCTAGGAAGAGATTAAAGAAGAGAATGGCGGCTGAGCAGCCGAACAAGCCGTAGAACACCAGTAAGACTTTCCCAGGTATCGTGGAAGGGGCTGTCACGCCAAAACCTGTCAAGAAACAAGGTGTTATTGCACAAAAGTCCTTTATAAATCATTGTATTGAAGATGTTATTCTTGTACCTCACTGATGCACTAACTAAATAAAATGTCAAATGAATGGGACAGTGTGCATTATTTGACCGAGTACAGAGTACTTATTTAGAGGAGCTGTACGGAATTTGAAGCTTTGTTACATTCTGCATCTATCTCCTGGGTTGTGTCATCATTGCAGCCTCAGTCAGCTCGTTCATGATGCGCATGCAAGTACTGTACGTGCATTTCTTAGTTGCGCTTGAATCAACCTATTCATCTTTCCTGGGGTTTGGGTTGGCATTCTGACTACTTGAAGCAGGTATTTTCTTACTTTCACTGTTTTCATGCTCCAGCCCTAATTTCTTGAAACTAATGTGTTCCGCCCCGAACAGCTCTGCTAATAATACAATAAAAGCAGATAGGCGCAGTGGAAAATAAAGCATAAGTGCTATTTGAACTCAGTTTACAAACTCCACCTTTAAATGTTAGAATATAGCATTATATACTGTAATAAAATAATGCTTGGGACACAATTCCGAAACAACTATTACCTCATTAGCAGAACATTGTTCTCAATTTCAATATATATATTTCTATTTTATATCCTATTACCTTGTCTATTAAAATAAGAAAATCAATCCTCAAAAACAATATTATGCTATATATAATTTGGAGCAGCATGGCGGTGCAGTGGTTAGCGCATGTGCGGCACAGTTCTGTGGTCATGGGTTCAAATCCAGCTACCAGCCTTCCTGTGTGGAGTTTGCATGTTCTTCCCATGCTTGCGTGGGTTTCCTCCGGGCACTCCGGTTTCCTCCCACATTACCAAAAACATGCATGTCAGGTTAATTGGCTGATCCAAATTGTCCCTAGGTGTGAATGAGCAAGTGTTGTCTGTCCCTGTGTGCCCTGCGACTGGCTAGCAACCAGTTCAGGGTGTCCCCTGCCCACTGTCCGAAGATAGCTGGGATGGTAACCCTAATGAGGATAATCGGTGCAGATAATGAATGGATGGATGGATATCATTTGGAAGATAATGAAGCTATTTTCCAAGATTATTAAAAAAAAATACTCAGAATAGCTAATTGATCCACTCTCTCCTATAAGAGACAATTTAGCTTATTTTAGGTACCGTATTTTTTCTCTCATAAGGCAAAAACACGTCTCAGATTTTCATTCAAAATAAAGGGTCCACCCTTTTGGCTCAAAGTTTGAGTGCCTGTCCCTGAAACTAGCAGGTCAGAGGTTCAAGCCATGGCCGAGTCAAGACTTACAACATATTTGGGTGAAATCCAATGTTTTGTGAGATCATTCACATTCCCAACTAAATGTGACTTCTATGCGTCTCCTAGGACTCTTTAAGCTTCTCTTTTTTGATTGCCATCATTTCCGGTAGAAGACGTGTGACGTCTCATGTAATGGATTGTTAGCAGAAGTGCTCACGGACGCTAACGCCGTAGCGTATCTCGAAATTTGAAAGTTATTGTGCTGAAGAGCATTGTACCCCCAAATATGGATGAAATTTAAAACCTCTTTCCATGAAATGAAGGCTTTCCAAGTTTTTGTCCGACGTGATGTCTTCATTTATACTCTACGCGGAAGAAGATGGAAACCGAGCAACTGAAGTCAAGTCATGTTTGTTTGTATAGCCCTTAATCACAAGGAGACTCGAAGGGCTGCACCAACCACAGATTATTGGAAACTACAGACCATTATTACATCATCCCCAGATCTAAAACCTACACGAGGGCAAGGAAAAACTCAAAAACCTCAACATGAGGAAAATGAAGAAACCTTGAGAAGGTAATCCCCCTTCCAGGATGACCAGGCTGCAGATATTGCAATAACAAATAATACACAAATATTGTCAAAATGAAATAAATGCCATTCATAAGCTATATAATAGAAGTGTGTTTTAAGCCTAAATTTAAACAGTTCCACTGTGGTTGCAGATCGAATCTCAGGAGGCAGAGCATCCCACAACACCGGGGCCCGAATGGAGAATGCTCTCGAACCTGCGGTTCTCTTCTTGGCTCTTAGGATCACTAGTAGACCAGCAATTTCAGAGCGAAGGCTCCGGACTGGAACATAGTGGGAAATTATATCTGAAAGATATGAGGAGCAGGTCTATGCATGATTTTGTATACCAACAGAACTTTAAAATCACATCTTAAGCTAATGAAAGAATTAAACATTAATGCATCGAAGGTTCACAAGTTGGAGGAAGCTGAAAAACAAATTCCGACAAGTTTCTATCCGTTTGTTTCACTTTGTAATCATTACTGAAATAAACCACAACCAAACTCAGTTTAAAAAAAAATATACACACTTGTATGCTTGTCTGTGTGCATCACTCGTGCCCAATGAGCCGGTTCCACAGTAAGTGTTAATAAATACAGAAATAGAACCAGCTTAGGAGAGTGTGCCTTTAACACGGTGCACCTTATGGGTGTTAAAATACGGTATATATTGCTGAAAACATCTTTTGGCTTGGGGAGGGATGGGCGCCAGAACTCAAAGCAAATGATTCTACCTACAAGTATTTTAAGAACTGCATGGGTATGTATTTTTTTCTTATTATTAAAACATTTTTTTTTAATCACTAGAAGGCGCTATAGAAACTCACCGTCCCTTTAAGATCGACATGCAATAGTAGTTGGTTGGTGGGATCCTTCAATGTTGTAACTCTGGACACTGAAGGAGGTCATCCCCTATCCTGGTTTCCCTGACGACATAGTTTCTCACCAGGACCTAGAGTTTGTCTCCAGGTTCTGTAGGAAGTTTTGTAAAGTCATAGGGACCATGGATTGTTTGTTGTCAGGGTTTCACCCCCAATCCAATGGTGAGACCAAACGACTGAACCAAGAGCTGCGACACCTTGCCTGCCTCTTGGACCACAATAGTTGCCTCGCCATCGGCTTCCTGTGCACGGGAAAACATATTGCTGCACTAATCTGTGTTTCTGCACTGTGCTTCTGCACCATTCAGAGTGGGCCAATGTCAATTGTGTAGTATTGGAACATATGACCAGCGAAAAGATATGGTAATGGACAAAAGAACAGTAGAGTTCATCAACATTTCACATGAGTTCAATATGATTCAAGCAACTTTTTGCAACATTTTACTGGGAAATGGAAGAAAAAAACACTTTTGAATGCCACTGTATGAATCACTGGGACCATTGTGAAATAAAACATCTCAGGTTACATCATTAAATGTCAGTAAACACAGAAGTTGCAGTAAAATGGGACATTGATCCATCATTAATGCTGCCTCCCTCCTACGTTTCCAAGCGACAAAGATAGAGAAATAGTCACTCGGTAATATAATTGATTTTCTCAGATCTAATTTGTTTGATTTAAATCTAAATGACTTGTTTGTCTGTAATGGATTCAGTGTGAACCTTGATGGCCTTCATGGAGGTTGAAACACATCTGCCCTCGGAGTGACTGAATCAGTGTAGCTTGAGATTCTCTCTTCTAATCAATTTGAAATGATCAGATAAATTCTGTTTAATTGCTTCACTGGGGAAAAGTGATGACTGATCATATCTTTAAATGTAAAAAAAAAAACAATGCTGTTTTTTTTCTTCTGCTGCTGTTTCACGGCTGCATTATGTGTTGGGATGGGCTGTGTCTTAAAGTCAAAGCTGGTAAAAAATTGCTAAATTATGCTTTGGTCTGAGCAATTTAATTGTTGCGTAAACCACATGACTCACAACAAACATTAAATAATTGATCATATAAAATCTATTGTCCTGATGTTGTGTTTACATGTGGAATTGTTTTATTTTTGTAAATATACTTTGCAAGGACACTCAGTATGTGTTGCATTACTTGAGAACGTTTTTTTAAATTTGTATTAAGTCCTTTATTGTGAATTTTGCATAATTTCAGTTATGTTTGTTGTTGATGTTGAATATGTTTTGTCAATTGCAGCCTGGTTGGGGGTTCTCATTTTCCCCGTGCTTTTTTATCCTTACTCTCATGTAGGTTTGACATCAGGAGATGTTGTAACTAACATAACTGTGAGTTTGTGCAGCCCTTTTACACACTCTTTGATTAAGAACAACACAAATACATGTGGATTGACTTAAGATGTATACATCTATCTATCTTTCTACCGTGGTCATATCCCTCGAGACGGGTGACCGACAGCAAGACAAACAAAAACACAAAAACAAAGGAAATAAAAAAGGAAAAAGTAGCAAAAAACACAAAAACTTTGACCATGTATAAATACATTTCAGAATATATGTTTTCATTTTCTTTTTGACAGTAGGTATTTAAAATATGTATTCCACCATTTCACTTCCATTCTTGGTTGTGTGGACATTAGTCACTCAAATGGTCTCCACCCCAAAATAAAAATTAAAAATAAAAACTTAAAAAGCTTGTTTGCAATAGTGCCTGATTCTGCCTATATTGATACAAGCCTCATTTATAATTAACATCCAGTTTGTTGGCTAGTTTGATTACGCCAAAAAAATGCATTTTCTCTTGATCTTAATTAACCTACAGCTATCGGCCATATATTTAACTAAAGAAAGCTTCAGAGAGTAGGTAAACCGTGACGTCTGACCAACTGTTCTGTAATTTTCAGTTGACAGAAAATATTTAAATGGCTACATTGGGGAAAAAAAAACATTATAATCTTTTTTTAATCAAAACAGGGAAAATATTACTTTACTTAAGGTGAGCAAAACTTTATCTTAAAATGTTTGCAGTTTAAGCTTTTTTACATCCTTAAATAAGATTAAAAAAAAAAAATCAACAAAATCTTTAGTTACCAGGTATGCAAATTTAAAGATTTATCTGTTAAAATAAATTTAAAAAGAACACAATGATGAATAGAGAAATAGTTTTGTTTTAACCGCTTGAAGTCTGTATAAGCAATAACAGAAAAGAATAGTCTTTATTGTCAATGTTAAACACATCGTTCCTATTGGTTACAACGAGATTAGACGAGGCACTTTAGGATATAATAAAAAAACTTGAAAGAAAGAACAAGTTAAAAAGAAATATTGAAGGGACAGTGTGTATAAAATGGGCTATACATGTTCCTACATTGTGTGGCGCAACCGAAAATGAGTGCTAAAACACTGTCAAGAATACAAACTGAGGCAGGGGTCTCCAACGTGGTGCGTCCTATGGCCTGTTCTAAAATTTGCTCAAAAATTAGTGCTGTCTCATTGCAATTTTCTAATAACATTATTTTTTTGTGGTTGACTGAGTCTGTTTAACTGTACGTCCAATATTTAACCTGGTATTAACAAAGTAACAACATAGTAAAAACATCCATCCATCCATTATCTGCACCGGTCATCCTCAGTAGGGTCGCGGGGGGGCTGGAGCCAATATTCAGGCTATCTTCGGGCAGTGGGCAGGGGACATCTTGAACTGGTTGCCAGCCAGTCGCAAGGCACAGATGGACAGACAATTCGCTCGCTCTTTCACTCCTAGGGACAATTTGGACCGGCCAATTAACCTGACATGCATGTTTTGGAATGTGGGAGGAAACCGGAGTGCCCGGAGGAAACTCACGCAAGCTCAGGAAGAACATGCAAACTCTACACAGGAAGGTTCGATCTCATGACCTCATAAGTTGTTAATATGGAAATATATATCAAACCGGGTGCCTTTTGCGCAATTAGTAACAAAAAGTAGCTCTCAGATCCCTGAACACAAAGTGACAAAACTGTATCAATTTCTGCCCAGCTGTTCACAGAGTTCTTGTTTTTTAGGTACCTGTAATAGCATTATTGCAGAAAACTCCAGTATGTCAACTCCCTCTAGGTGAGGCTCATATTCCGTAAAACAAATTACAATTTCTCAAACTATGAGTACTTTAAGAAAATGCACGTTTACAATATAGTACATGAATTTTTGCTTATCATTGCAATCAATAGTTGTTTTTTTTTAAATAAAATATGTTTACTACTAGGAGGCGCTAAATAATACACCCTGTCCCTTTAACGAAAATCAGGATAGATCGGCAACATCAACTACTGTGTACATTCAAGTATTGTTGATCCTTAGCACTCACCAATGGTGGACACGACAGTTCCCACAAAGTAGAAAGCTCCGGGAACGTCCCACAAGTTTCGGCCTCGTTCCACACGAACGCCTGCCATCCTGGCCTCCTCGTAATGGCGCAAAAAAGATTTCAGAACTTCAAAACTCATATTATGCACATTACTGAAATTCCTGAGCCTCTTTTGCCAATGCTGGTGAGCCTGAATCTCTGCTGATCTCTCTATGGAAGAAAATAAGATGGCACCAGCCAACATGTAAAGGGCAATCAGCACTCCGAGGAGGAGAAAGTGGGCAGTATCCGCACGGGTAGAAAGGGACCGGTAAAAATGTTTCTTTGAAGACATTGAAGGAAAATAATGTGGGATATTTTTCAGGAAAAAAAATCAATAAAGGTATACAAGAATGCACATACAAATGAAGCCTCATTAAATAACATATAATTACAACAACTCCCCCTATCCAATCGTGTTCTGGTTACATCAATGTGTGCAGGTGGCTTTAAAGGGTGCTTTAATAATGTGTTGGAAGGCCTGCACTTATCACCAGCTCAATAATCGGCCTTTACTCTACTTTTATGAGTGCAAACATGTTATGTCCATAAACATGTACATTAAACATCTGTACTCTCACCCTCGGATACAAAAGCTCAGAATACACAAATACACATCCATAAGATTATGATCAATGATTTGGCTTTTTAAAGAGATACAAATTAAGAAAAATATTTTAGTTTCTTCCAACATTAACTTAATTTTAGTTATGTAGCGCATCATAGCATTAAAACATTATAACAGGGGTCTCCAACACTTTAGAAGCTGAGAGCTACTTTTTTGTTACTAATTGGTACAAATGTATACAGTTAAATATGCCTTTCTAAAATAACAACGTATCATGTTTGATAAGTCTATTCCACTTAATTCTGGTTTTAACATTGGAAACCTGCAAAGGAGCTCACTATAGGATAGTATTGCTCACTGTTGACCATATGCACTTTTTATATAATTGTTACTATTGATCAATAATGTTGTTGTTCTTTTAAAATCCCACCCTTTAAGGCAGGTCTGCTTTCTATAAAATAGGAGATTTAATTTAAAAAAGGGCTTTGGGAAGGATATTTTAGAACTGACTGGATTTTTTTCTGCACCTTGAAGGCTTTGTTGCAGTCCTCTCCTGGCTTTCTGGTAAGTTTCAAATTAATTGATTTCTTCTCTCGTTATTTTGAGTGTGTACTCTCGAGGGATATGACCAGGGTAGATGGATAGACTACACTATTAACTTACCAATTGTATTACTATATTTTTATCATGTTAATTCCAGGTTGTAATTATTAGAAGTAAGGTTAAAATAGACTCAGTCAACCACTTAGACATCCGCCTTGTATAAGGACCCTAAATGATTAAATTATAAGCTAATTCGATAAATGTTTTCTCCTGGGAGTTAGAAATCTAGTTTACCAGGAAATTCAGGACAAGTCATGTTTCTATAGTCCTTAATCACAAAGGAGTATCAAAAGGCTGCACAGACCACAGACTATTGCAAACTACAGACTATTATCACAATTACCTATCACTGATGAACTATTCTCAGAACTGATTCGTGGTTACTCGGGTTTTATAGGGAACTACCTGGTGACCACATGGGTTATGAACAAAATGAAAAAAAAAACACATGAGGCAGAGGTTTATCGGTTCTGTTGGTATTTAGCGGGGGTGTCTCGACACAAAACCTAGCTAAAGACACTCCCAGAGGCCTAAAGTACTACTGTGTCAATTTTTATGAAAATCGCTTCAGCCATTTCGGAGCTATTGGCCACATAAGAACACACACATGCATGCAATTCGGAATTTATACAATAGTCTAGACTAGACTAGAAAGATAAATGCAATTTATGATTTCATTTATGCATTTTTCATCTATTTTGTCATTTATTTCTGAACGTATTTTGTCATGTTTTTTTGTCGTATATTTTGTCATGTTTTTGGTCACAGCAAAATGTTATTCAAATGAGGCGGCGGTGCAGTTGCCTGACATTTTTACCCAATTGGTTAAATAGTGTTGAACGATTCGGCTATAGTTGGAAAGTTCAGTCAGTTTGAATAAGATTTTGTGGCATGGGCATAAGTAGTTAGTTTTTCAACCTAAGTATCCCCAAAAATTATAGCATTTTTAAAACTCTTTTCTTTAAAAAGGACAGGATAGGCTTAGATATAATGAAAAGCGCAAGCTAAATTATATAAAAAAGTAAAATAAAACAAACATGTGAACACCTCAGCTTCAGACATATAGTACTCCACCGCTTTTAAATGGTTCAGTCCATTTGATTCCTCCACTCTTGCCACCCTCCCTGCTCCTCTTCCACTCGGCTAGTGTCACTTGCGCCATACCGGCGGAGTCTGTAAAGGCTCTGGTGTATTACAGTGAGGGTATTAGTTATTATGGGAGCCCAAGAGTGCCATAATTCTATTTAAAAAAGAACATGAATAAAAAACGCCTTAAAACAAACATTCAATTAATAAAAACAGCCTCAAAAAAACATTCCATTTATACAGACATCTTTCTAAAATAAAAAAAAACCTTTAGAAAATAGTGTACCTAAAATGTTATCATAATTTAAATTTACATGTATTATCGCTGTAAGTGTAATGAAAAAAAATTGTTTTGAACCAGCCAGACAACCTGGGTGCTCAGCACTCGAAAGCTCTAAATTGTATTTAGGTATTATGTGATACATTTCTGCGTTCATTTGTTTCTATAGCATATATTTTTAGGTATGTTTTTATGCACGCATGTCTGAAAAGTGCTAATGTATGCAAATATAGGTGCACTTTTATTTCCACCCGTAGGATGGCAGTAGTAACTTTTCTCATCGGCGCGTGGCCAATGAATCACAAAGAGAAGAAGACCCAGCAAAGTTGAATTTGTGTGCATTGCTATGCCAAACATAAGAGAGTGGAATTTGATCAAGCAATTTTAATGTTTTTCCGGAATATAAGCTACAATCTTGACTGACCGGCTATTACGTTGCGGGTATTCCACACTTTGCCACCAAAACTTTAGGGAATAGTAAGAGCAAATGACTATTAAACGCATTGTTTCTGCTTACCAAGCAAAAGTTTCTATCAGAAGAATGACAACACCGGTACCAGTGCTTCGTCTACCACGAGGTCCGGACCCTCACTGCCGCGGATTCGACCCCAGATCGCCACGCTACATAGCTCTCTGTAGCACCTCCATCACCTCTTCATTGTGCACGGATCCGGAGGAGCTGAAACTTGAGCAAAGCACCCGTACGCGGTTGCGAGAGGACTTTCTCAGGTGTTTGCTGGCCTCGCGCGACAAGAAAGTGAAATTCTGCATGCACGGTAACGTGACCGTGAACGCAACGTTTGGTTGCTGCGACATCGACGTGCTCAACCTGCAAGTGTCCGATCTGCAAACTCCCATTGGCGTGCAGAAAGAGGCGCTCATCAGATGCCAGGACGTTATTTCATACACTTTTGATCTATAAAAGCATTTTTCACCTTTCAATAACGCTGAGGCGGATTTTTTTGGGGGGGGAAATTGCAACTCTGTTTTTGAGGAGTAAATTTGGTTGACTATTTGCAATTCCTTCTTCCTGACACAAGATGGCAACATGCGCTCATATTTTTGCATATACAGCAATGATTTGAACAGGATCAAAAATTATTCTTTCTATAAAATTCAATTTTGCATTGCTTAGAGATCAGAACAGGGTATGTCATTTTCTTGCAATCAATTTACAAATATACTTTTGGAAAACTCTCACCAAGACTCATATTCTACCAACGTATGTGTTTAGTATGGTGTGTGTGTGTTAATTGTTATTAGGGCACAACACTAAAATAACATCAACCAGTAATAAACACAATGAAACAATACAATATTTGCACACTAACAGCTGCACAATGCTACATGATACAGAAAGGGAGTAGGCTGAAGCAGAAGCTGGATTGATTGATTTATTGAATAAAACTATTGTGCATAATTTTTGTGTTCTTAGTTACTTGACTAAGTAATGTTTAACCCGTTTAAGGTGTGACTGGACAAGACTTTATTATTAATGATTATATAAATACCCCAAAATATTGTCAAATTGACATTGTGTATTATTTATTGCCTCATGGTAACAAAAATCAATTAAAATATATTGATTTAAATAGTAAACACTAATGCATGATTTATCATACAAGCAAGCTTTTTTTCAAAACCCTCATAGCTATCTTGTTGATATACCTAAAGAGCAAAAAACCCGGGAAAGGTGGAAAAAAAGCGCAGTTTGGTCACTTGAATCTCCGTAGTTTGTTATCTTCCTTGTGCTTTGAAGCACCAGTTTTCAGTTGAACTACACAATACTGTGACATCAAGTGGTCACATCATACACAAAATTATCAAATACAAGGAGTACAGTGGGACCTCTGTTATCACGGTTAATGGGAACCAAAACCACCCGCGAAAAGGTAAAATCCGCGAAGTAGCGGCGCCCCTTCAAAAAAAAAACATTTTAAAAAAATTTTATTATTATTTTTTAGACCCGGTAAACGGGGACCAAAACCACCCGCGAAAAGTGAAAATCTGCGAAGTAGCGACGCCCCTACAAAATGCTTTAAAAAAAAACAATTTTATCATTTTTTTTTTTTTTAATTATTTTATCCTATTATTATTATTTTTTAGACCTGCTAAGCTATGAACCCGCGAACGTGGAACCACGAAGTAGCGACGCCCCTTTAAAAATGCTTTAAAAAAAAATAAATTAATAATAATACTTTCTTTTAATTATTATTTTATTTGATTATTATTTTTTTGGGGCCCGCGAAGCTCTGAACCCGCGAACAGCAAAGTAGCGAGGTCCCACTGTATTCGTTTAGAAAAAAAACAACCAAACTTCTATTTTTATTTCGTAATTTCCCCCCCAAAAAAAAAAGGTTTATCCGTTTTGTTTTTTTCAAATATATTCGTTCATGAAAGTTCAAAGGATATGATGATGCAAAAACTCAAGTCAGCAGATAACTTTGCCCATTTAACCTGCTTATTTTCAATATTTTACCCATACTACAAAAAAAACTAGTTAAAATTAAGAACTATGTAAAATTAAGAACAAATATTATATTAAAAAACTCAATATGAGTATAATTAAATGCCTGCAGCTGAATTTTTGTTTTTCTGTTTTAAATTCAAGAATCTCATCCTTCAGGGAATTGCAAATATATAATATATATTTATAAACAGAACTACCAAATACTAAGACTTTTCTGCTGTTTTAATACGCCAGTTTATTGAAAATTACCAAATGCGCATTTTCTATGGAAACTACATAAAAATCAAGCAATGTTCATTTTTGTATAGAAAATGTGTATTTAGTAATTAGCTATAAACTGTAACTGAGTGTTACAAATACGAATCATAAGTGTGAAGCACATTGTAAAGTGCTTTGGGAGGTCTTTATTGACTTGAAAAGCGCTACATAAATGCAGACCATTTACCATTTATATTGATACCTAGTTGATTGGTGCTTCTTTGTTGTTTGCTGTTATTTCTTGTAAATGATAACACTGTCTAAAAACTACTTTAGAACTAAAAAATGACCCTCTTAGATGCAACTAGGATTCCATCCATTATCTGCACAGTTTATCTGTGTATTATTTGCCCTCATGTAGGTTTTAGATCAGGGGATGGTGTCATAATAGTCTGTGGTTTGCAATAATCTGTGGTCTGTGCAGCCCTTTGAGACTCTTTGTGATAAAGGGCTATAGAAATAAACATGACTTGACTTATCCTCAGTTGGGTCGCAGGGGTGCTGGAGCCCATCCCAGCAGTCTTTGGGCAGGGGACAGCCTGAACTGGTTGCCAGCCAGTCGCAGGGCATACAGGGACAGACAACTCACTTGCTCATTCACACTTAGGGACAATTTGGACCGGCCAATTAACCTGACATGCATGTTTTTGGAATATGGGAGGAAACCGGAGTCTCCGGAGGAAACTCGCACAAACGGGGAAAACATGCAAACTCCGCACAGGAAGGTATCTGGATTCAATATCATGACCTCAGAACTGTGCCGCGAACGTGCTCAGTTGCCGTGCCGCCCACTACTAGGATTAAATTCTTTTTATGCATTCTGAAATCCAATTTTAAACTTTTGGTATTTCTGTGTGTGTATACATGTATATAAATTTGTGTGGACTCTATAAAAGCTCCACAAGCATGGGAAGAACATTCAATTTAATGACAGAATTAGAAATGATTGAGTTTAATTTCAAAATCATACTACATCATAAATGGACCTTGTCAAAAGAGATGTATGGCCATTACATATAAATTGGTAATGCATCTGAGTGTTTTAGTTTATAAAAAAGATTAAAACAGATTCCGCACCAGATGACCCTTCCTCAAAGTAAAGTTCCCTACTTAGTTTTTCCATGTAATGCAAAGAAATCAAACAGTGGTCACACATATTTCTAATAACATTCCGGGCTACAAAATTCCTCATTGTTGTGCAGAGCAGAGGACATCAATACTATTTAATCTCCCTAAAAGGTGTATTTTGCGAGTTTCAATAAGTCATTTTATTTGAGTGCCATTTGGCGTCTGTGCTCTGCCTGCATCTTTTATTCTTCTTTTTTTTGTACTTGAATTATCCAAGCACTCAATTGGGACAGTCATCAATGAGTGAGTGACTCATCCCTCCTTGCGTCCTCCCTAATCCGAAATATGACTTACATGACGTCATCGGGCCTTGCGTGATTGAATCAGGAAGCCCACAAGGACGAGGAAGGTTAATTTTATTTACGCATATTTGTTGTGTGAGTGGTCCTCTGTTGCTGTCACTTCTTCTCACCTCTGTGACGAGCGCCTCCACGTGATGGATGTAGGTGACATTTTTACACTAACCAGAACTGAGCAAAATAACAGTATTATAATTATTTTTCTACAAATATATTGTATGTGCCACCTGCTAGTCCAAACACAATATTCTGTTTAATATTGCAATTGTGTAAAGTGTTATCCCAAATTTGAAAATGTTCTCCTTGCTAACACCATCTTCTGGCTTAAAACAACATTGCAGCCTCGGTCAAGCCGCTTGTGCGGCGCGTGCAAGTACGTGCATTTCTGAGACGTGCTTGAATAAACGCTTCTTTTTTCACTCTTTTTGGGGGTAGGTTGAGTTAGCGTTTGGGCTGTATTTGAAACATTCAATTTCTTACTTTCACCATTTTCATACTTCACGAACAAAAAAAAACGCTATTTTCCACCAAGAAAGAAAAAATACTCAAAATTAGCTAGACAATGCATCATCTGCTAGATGAGATTGTTTAGCTCATTATAATTAGAATTAGAATCTTGGAATTACTCTTCACCCCCTCTCCTCCCATACCTGCTTTCCAATGTGTTGTGAGTCCGGAACCGCTCTGATAAAAGTAAGATATTTGAAACAGTTATTTTCTTACTTTCACCATTTTCATGCTTCACTAACAGAAAACCACAAGCACAAGCTTGGACTCACTCTCCACCCCTCCCCCCATTCCTGCTTTCTAATGTGTTGCGAGTCCTGAACCGCTCTGATAAAAGTAAGATATTCGAAATGGTTATTTTCTTACTTTCACAATTTTCATGCTACACTAACAGAAACCCACAAGCAAGAACATGGAATCACTCTCCACCCCCTCTCTCATTCCTGCTTTCTGATGAGTTGCGAGTCCTGAACATCCCTGATATAAGTAAAATGAAAGCAGATAGGTGCGGTGAAGTTTGTTTAATGAAAGGCTCACATATTTAATAGAGAACATATTCTACTTTCTCTTTTTAAGGAAACCTCAAACGATGGACCCCACACATAAGAAGCAAAATGTACCAATTTTTAGTCTTTTCAATTTTGATTGTTCGTTATCGCTATCCGTCCTTTGCGTAATGTCATATTCATGCGATGGCAAATGTCAAAATGGCCGCCCTTGCAGTAAAAACAGGTAAACATTGATACTTATTTCATAATCAACAAAAATCAATCAGAATGTTGTGATTTAGAAGCGTGGTGAGACGTATCCAAACAAAAAAAGCCTCTTCTTCTTCATGTTGAAATTTAGCGCCATCTTTTATGTTACGTGTTTTCCAATACTTTTACATATCCCTCTAAAAAAGGACCTTGCTTGCCAGTTCAGTACTTATGTCCTTTTTTTCTACCCAATTATTGACACGTCATGAAAAATGAAGGGTTTACATTTTTCAAATTGACATTCTAAAGTATTATTGCAGCGTAGTAAATTGCAAAAGATAAAGTACTATTCAATTGACCGAACATTTTGTTTATTCTAAGTATTTTTTCTATTGTGATATTTTATCATGTTTCTTGAGTAAAATAAGAAAAATCCCTTTTAAAAAACAAGAGTATGCAGATGAGGTTAAATACTTTCACTCATTTTAAAAACTATTTTCCACCAAGAAAGAAAAAATACTCAAAATTTGCTAAACAATGCATCATCTGCTAGATGAGATTGTTTAGCTCATTATAATTAGAAGTAGAATCATCTTTATTTTCTATTATATGAATTTTTTTCAAGGAAACAAATCAAACTTAAAATGACAAATAATTTACTTAAAGGTGCATTTTGTGTTATTTAGCACCCACCAGTGAAAAAAGTAGTTTAATAAAACCAGTATTTGTTAGAATGATGAGCAAAAATTAAATGAACAATCATATAGAAGTTTATTTTCTTGAATACTCATTGGTAGATTAATTTGTATTTTTTTACATAACACGAGGCTCATCATTGTCCGCCATCTTGCTCCCACGGGTACCCCAAAACACAAAAAAACCTTGTAGACGCTGGGCAAATAAAGAGTAGAAAAATAGTGCGTTTTGGTCAATTTGAGTCCCGTACTTTGTATTCTTCATTGTGCTTTGCATCACTTGTTTTCAGCTGCACTACACAATAGAGTGACATCTACAGCGTCCCTTTAAGATTTTCCAAAACAATTAGAAGAAAATGCTGAAAAGTATCCAAACGATCAACCAGCTGCTAGATGAGACGGAGTAGCTTATTTCATTTATAAATTTTCTTTTTTTTTTAAATAAAAATAAAATAAAATAAAAATGTAATACAATAGTACAATAATACTCTTAAAATAATACAAATACCTGCCAATTTATTTTTTTCAGAAAAATGTTCGAAAAACAAATAGATGACATTTTAAATTACTGCTTAAAAGACTTTTCACATGCTGAAATCGTGCTAATTTACGAGAACAAGTTGAATTATTTTGGCAGCTTCTATTTTGTAACGGTGCCGGTCAGTATCAATGTTATCTCCTCACATTTTCCTGTTGGTCCTCACTTTTAAGAGGAAAACATCTCCGCCTCAGCACGTGTGTTGCTATGCAGTTGTTCGGCCATTGCATTCCAAGGAATCTGACCCGCACACGGTCAGTCGACAGGAAGCACATTCCCAACTGCTTCCTGTTTGTGGCCCTCACTCTTACACTTCCTGGCCAGTGTCTGATAACTTTTAAAAGCACTTAATCTTTAACCCAAACCTGGACTGAAATACCTGGGCCGTAACCTCATGCTACATTTATTTTTAGTATGCTACTTTAGCATAAAATGTTGACCGCAAAGCCCAAAGGGTGATAAAACCTATGGAAATGAATCAAATCATGCTAATAAACTTACAATTTAGTGTCTGATTTCAGAAAATCGAAGTTACACATGTTAAAGTAAGTTTATATATATATATATATATTTATATATATTTATATTATATATATATCCATTATCTGCACCGCTTATCCTCAGTAGGGTCGCGGGGGTGCTGGAGCCCATCCCAGCTATCTTTGGGCAATGGGCAGGGGACACCCTGAATTGGTTGCCAGCCAGTCGCAGGGCACACAGGGACAGACAATTCGCTCGCTCATTCACACCTAGGGACTATTTGGACTGCCCAATTAAACTGACATGCATGTTTTTGGAATGAAGGAGGAAACCAGACTGCCCGGAGGAAACCCACGTAAGCACAGGGAGAACATGCAAACTCCACACAGGAGGTTCGATCTCATGACTCAGTGCGCTAAGAACTTTGCCATTTTTATTGTTTAATATCTCTTGCATCCATTCAATGTGGTTGGTGTAAAGTGTAAAGAAGAGGCGAGCCGTTTCTTTTGAAACGAAAGTGGAATAAGAACGCTTGACGCGGTTGAGAGAATTTTTCTGCCACTTTCTCCCACAGAGGAAGAAGACGCCTAACTTTTGAAGTTCATCTTCCAAAAGTAAGTTAAACTCAAATTTTTTCATCTTTATAGAGCATATCATTTTATTAAATTTTATTTTTTTTAGCACAAAACAATAGAAGTTCATTATAAAGGTCTTTAACATATTTATATAAACCTTAAACATACATTCCATACAAAATATAGCACTGAAGCACTGAAATTCAACTGACGAACGATTGTCTGGAACCTATATATGTATATATGTATATATATATATATATATATATATATATATATATATATATATATATGTGTGTGTGTGTGTACATATATATATATACACACATCCGAAGAAAAGGAAATAATCCAAAAGTCTGTATTAATTTAATCTACATGATTTATATGATAAGTCACATCCTCGAAAATATAAACAAGAAGGAAAAAATAAAAGATAATGGGATATTCCAAGATGATGTGTGTTCAGTTGTTTACGAGTTTGTCCAGGTTTTCAACCCTCTAGATCAGCTGTGTTTTAATTTTATCAGGGAGACTTCTTTATTTTAAATAAAACTTTACAATTAGCCTTCCAGGTACTGTCCATGGATTTTTTTTTATTTGACGTGCCTTCCGGGCGATTTCATTGTTTATTTTGGTCAGATTTTCGTTGATGTAGACGTTTCGGCCTTTTAATTTAGGTCCTTTCTTCAAAATGGCTCGCTTCTGCCAAGGCTTGGAAACCCATACAAAACAAATGGTGGTCTTTTTTCTCCTGGAGGAAGTTGATAGCAGAGGTCAACAAGGTCTTCATTTACTGTTATGTTGAAACTTCTGAGTTGTGAAATCACTTGTGGAGCCACTGTCTCCATGTGTTGGTTTGGGTCTGCATTTCCTGCTAGCAGCTGAACCTTTAGTCCTGTAATGATGAAATCATTGAGACCAGCACATTATCCAAAATCATCCGCTTTATGTTGTAGAGTTTTACTTATTTAATTTGTTTTGTCGTAAAAAAAACTCAACGCTACACTTGTTTCTACCCTTCTTGTATCGGTACCCAAATGTTGATTCAAACACTGGAGAAAGAAAAAGTATGTCCTTCTTCAGTTCTTCATGCTCGTTGACACTGATATATGACCATTTTGTTCCTGGTTTACTTTTTTAAATCTTTGATGGTCCCAAAGGTAAAGCCTTTAAGTCACTAAGTGTGGCAACCTGAGATTCCAGGGTTAGGTACTACTCCTACTGTAGTTTGTATGGCTCTCACCTTCAAATTGAGAACTTTCAAGAATCATTTTATGTGTTGCTATGTAAACATGTCAATCCCTGTATGTAACGCAAATGCTACACTTATTTTGTTTAACATAAAGCCACATTTTAGCTAGCTTTTTGGGTTTAGCCTATAGGAATCACTGATTCACTTTTTTCTCAATTCCGATCCATTCTGTGACATATTTGGATGGAAACGTGAACTTTACTGTCCCATATGTGCCAGCCAGTTAAGCTACAATCTACAGATGGATATATTTGTTTTTATTTGACTTGATAGATATATTTTTTGCAACGTTTTTTAAAGAATTTTTCTGTTAGATAGTTTTTAATTTTATTAAAATACTGTATTCAATAAATCAAAAAATGAAAAAGATATTTACTAAGGCATATTTATGATAATTAAAAACAAAAGCACAATTTGTAATTGATTATAGTTCAAATGTGTTTTTAGGAAATGTAACTCATTTGTTAAAAAATGGGAAAATATATTTATATCCAGCAAAATTATCTGCCAAACAAACAAATGTTGTCAATTTTTTTCTTAAATTATTATTTTACTTCAGTTTCAGAACTCAGTGTTTTGCAGTGTACGACTGAAATGTACAGGACTTTCTCAGAAAATTATAATATTGTGATCAAGTTCTTTATTTTCTACAGTGCAATTAAACAAACATTCGGGATCCATTACAAATCTACCAAAATATTGCAAGTCCATTGTTTTTTGATATTGGTGATTTTGTCAAAAACTCATATATCCATCTCAAAATATTAGAATATCATGAATAAGTTTACTAGTAGGCAGTCAACCATTTTGAGAAAAATTAGAATAAAAAACTGCAATTTTTCTGTTGACTTATAATGAGTCCAGAATCTATAACACTGTTTTTTTTTAAATGGCGTAACAGAAAATAGAGAACTTTATCTGAACATTCTCATTTTGTGAGACATTCCTGTACAGCGCAATGAGGTCTGAAGTCACTTGTTTAAAAAAGTGACGTGCTTTCCTAATACATGGTGTTTTCAAGACGGTCACAATAGGAATCGCTGAGTCACTGTTAGTCCCAAGACTAGTTTGAGCGGCTATCGGCAGGGAATGTTGGAGTTGCTCCAGTGATTGTGAAGGACAGGAGTTGCATGGCGGTCTAACTTCCTGACCTTAGCAGCCCGGTGAGATAAAGAAGGAGCTCAGCCACGCAGGAATACAGGTCTTATGTTTATGTAGTCACAAATCTGAAGTGTGGCACTTATGTTTTAGCTTGGACTACTTGCAACTGGGCCAAATAATTCAAAGTACAGTAGTACCTCCATTTAATAATTGAACTGGTTACAGAAGTGAATGACCACTTGTAAATCAGGACACATTTCCCCATTGAAAATAAATCTTCCGTACGAAAGATTACGCTAACATGAACGTGTAAAAATTTAAAAAATCAGGTCGTTTACACGTCATTTAGCACCGGGGTCTCCACAACAAGTGGTGAGCGGTTAAAGGATAAAGAAAAGATTTATGAATAGGATTTCTTACCTTTGTGGTGGTCTGCAGAAACCATGCTCTATTCCCTCGAAAGAAGGCAAACTCGAACATCTTCTTCATATTTTGCTATTATTTATTTCTTAAATGCAATAGTTGTACGCACTACTCTTCTTTTTTCACCTGTAGCAACTTTGCTGCTTGCACCGACCTTCTTCCGAGGCATAATTAGTGGTTAAAACACTCCGTTCACCGATATTAAAAAACGAAAGCAAAAAGAAGTGCGCGGTCACGTGACAACAGTTCTTCCTGAGGGGTGGGGGCAATCTACACCCGTACGCCGCTCAGCATCGCCCCTAGCGTACCGGCGTTCGAACTCCGATTTTTTGAACGAAAATCGAAGCAAGATTTTCTCAAAATTTTTGGTCGAGAACCGATTTGTTCGAACTGAGAGGCGTTCGAAAACTGAGGTTCCACTGTATAACACGGAGGAGCCGGGAATAAATCTTTAAAAAAAACAAAGAAAATAATTGGAGTCAAATAATAGTGAATAAAGTCCATTAAAATACTCAAAGAAAAATATGAAAGCAGTAAAAAAAATTCTAATAATTTATAGTGAAATACTTAAATACAATTTAGTGACTACAAGTCAAATAATTGTGAATAAAATCCCTTAAAATACTTCAATACAAATTTGAAACTATGCAGTAAAATAATCACGAAAAAAACATTAATTGAAAAAATAAAATTATAAATACAGTATGTTACAATATCTTCCAAACATTAATCTCCCTTTTTTATCCTTTGAGATTTTGAATGTTCGTTCGAGTGCCATAAGCTTTAAGGTAGAGCACAGAACATTGCGTGTGTGATATTCACAAGATTACCGTTTTTAATCGCTGGTTATCACAATACAAGCAACTTGTTTAAGTGTCCATCGATTGGTGACAAAAGGCGACGTCATTTCGCTGACGTAAGTATTTTTAACTTACTTGGAATTTATTTCTTTAAAAGGTGCAAATGCTCCGTGCTTTACTGTTCTTGTACATTCCCTCCAAAATAGAGATAGAAAAGTCATTTCTTTTTAATGCCGTTTGCACTAGGGGGGCATTTCACCCGAGAGTGCATTTTTTTGCCACAACAGCGCAAACCTTTAGTGGTAGCGTTGCTGACATTTGATACTGGAAAACTGATCGTATAACGGGAAAGAATTACGGTAAGTCCGACGCGAACTTCGGATACTGAAACATTCCTACGATGGGTAGATCGTAAAACAAGGTACCACTGTACTACAGAAAGGAAGGCTAATACAATTTTAAAAATTGATCAACTTAAACATGTTTTCACACATCAGATAAACCCACAACTCCCTACATCAGTTTTTGGGATCGTATGGCTCACGATTCTGTTGAGACTAACGTGTTACAAAGGAACACATTACTGGAACGCAATTACTTTACGGGTGTATTATTAAAAATAACTTTGCAACGCTACTGTAATTGCTACATGGTGCATTGCGGCGTTATTCCCAAACTTAAATCCAGAGCATGAATTGCAGTGTCTTATGATTGCTGAATACACCTGCATTATTCAAGTTGTCGCAAACAACCTTCAATTCTCCAGCAACATTTTTAGAAAGCTGTTTATTTTTTCTTACAAAGTACAATTGAATACAAATGTGGTGGCAACATTTCAAGCACTGAGCTTGAGCACTGATGAAATCCACCTCATGGAGATATTATCCTTCCCGTATATACTCGCATCTAAGCTAAATTTGCAACCATAAAATAAAATTGAAATCACAGAGTTATCTTATATGCACATATTTGGTTGTGTGTCTCCAGTAATGAATGGTAGGAGCGTGTGGGGAGTCGGACGTTACTTATAAAGGAACAACAAACCAACATAAAATCAATGTGGCAAAGGTGTGGACAGAATTTATGGTAAA
Source organism: Urocampus carinirostris (assembly GCF_059441175.1). NCBI lineage: Eukaryota > Metazoa > Chordata > Actinopteri > Syngnathiformes > Syngnathidae > Urocampus > Urocampus carinirostris. Next base: position 17,825,509 of record NC_142358.1, on the reverse strand, counting down.
AGTGTGCTGAATTTTAGTCTTTTTATTTGTAAAATTATTTCTGCAAAACATCTTTCCTGGAGAAAAAAAACAGTACCCAGAAATGGAAAAGGAGATCTTTCAGAGTATCATATTTGTTTTGGTATCAGTATTCTGTGGGGTAACATTTACCTTTTAAATGAGGTAACTGTAACTATTACTGTATATCAGCACCACGCCCAAATGTGTTCGTGAGCTTGGTGTGGCCCAATCATGTTGCTGTTCATTGATGTTCACACCCTTTAGGCCAGATCACCTTTTGTAATGTTAACGGATTCCTTAACGGAATGGGTCGTCGGGGCACCAATGAGGACGCAACTCAACGCAGCTTTCTCCACTGTTGACGGTTAATGGCCTATTTTGGGTCGTGACAAAATTGGCACCAGTCCATTCCTTAATGTTGTCTTCACAGTGAAATAATATGTACTGAAAAATTAACATGTGTCTGGGGATCAGGTTTGGCTACTTTTTTTTATTTCATCATAAGATATATGGTGTGACTTTCACTAAAAAAATGATCTAAATATTTGGTTTCATGGCTGTTTGGGTCAAAAAGATTACGGACCCCTGCCCTTCATGAATATATACAAAAAAAATAGTTCCCAAACTATATTTCTGCGTGTGTTGCACATTGGCGATGAGTGTCAAATGCTTGCCGGGCCGTACTCTGGACAGGAAGTTCCATAAAGAGGAGGGAGAAGGGAAGCACCCATTAGACGGCCATTAAAGTTATCTTAATTTGTCTGTAAGAACCCATCGTGGTTCCCTCCCTGTCCCTATGGGGTAAACACAGGAAGATGCCGCTAACAAAATGTCTGTGATACAGTCCGGCGTTTGACGTCCTAATTCCTTTCTTGCAATTATATAAGGACCATGGGAAATATAACATGCTAACTACGTATCAGGTGTAATGACCAACAACCATGGTAGATGGAAGTTCTGGTTTGTTGATTCTGATGTGACTCCGCGCCCAGATGCTCTCCATGTTGAGTTTTCATTTCAAGTTACTGCCATTTTTGGTCCAGTCAATTATCTACATGTAGTACTACATTTAAGATCCATACAAAATAAATATTTTAAGCCGTTTTGTTCCATGTCAAGTCAGTGTTTAGATATTTACTCATGCTATTAATAAATTATCTTCATTTACTAACTTGAAAATGGGATTACTTATTACAGTACTCCCTTTGGAAAATAACTATCCACTTTTTTTCGAAAAAGTCTTTATTTTATTGTTTTCAACTACAATAATCGGGATTTTATTTCTCTGTCTATGAGTTTCTTAAAAAAGAATAGCAACTTTGAAAAAAAGGAAATCTAATACTACTGCTCAAAATATTAAAATTATGTCAAATTTCTTATTACAGTAACGAATAAAACTTTAATTTTAAAGATTATGTGAATAGTATTTGATCATATATTGTGCATGTATACTGCAATAAAAAAAATCCTACTCTCATTATCTCATTTCATTAGCTGCACCGCTTATCCTCAGTAGGGTCGCGGAGGTGCTGGAGCCCATCCCAGCAATCATCGGGCAGTGGGCAGGGGACACCCTCAACTGGTCGCCAGCCAATCGCAGGGCACACAGGGACAGACAACTCGCTCGCTCATTCACACCTAGGGACAATTTGGACCGGCCAATCCACCTGAAATGCATGTCTTCGGAATGTGGGAGGAAACCGGAGTGCCCGGAGGAAACCCACGCAAGCACGGGGAGAACATACAAACTCCGCACAGGAAGTCTGGAGCTGGATTCGAACCCACGCAGGAGGTTCCCAAGACATGAACTGTGCCGCACATGCGCTAACCACTGCGACGCCGTGCTGCTACAATCCTACTCATTTAGCATTTTCCCCTATTATTATTATTATTATTATCATTGTTGTTGTTGTTATTATCGTAAATCTTTCTAACAATAAATATAATATCTAAAATCAGCATATTTTCTGGTGTTCAATTTCACTTCAATTGTTTTTTTATTCTTGCAAAAAAATATCCTGAAAATGAGAAAAAATACTGAAGTAAGAAAAAAAAATCAACCTTTTGCTATGTCAGATATCTTTTAAGGATTATTTTCATTTTGATTTTACTGAGGAATTCAGAAAATAATGTTGTAAAATGAAGTATATATCCATGGATCCAATATCTGTACAGCTTATCCTCAGTAGGGTCACGGGGGTGGTGGAGCCCATCACAAGCATCTTTGGGCAGTGGTCAGGGAACCCCCTAAACTGGTTGCTAGCCAGTCGCAGACACACCCACACAGACAACTCACTCGCTCATTCACACCTAGAGACTGTTTGAACCCGACAATTAACCTGACATGGAGGTGTTTGGAACAGGAAGGCTGGTAGCTGAATTTGAACCCATGACCTCAGAACTATGCCGTGAACTGTGCTGCGGACGCAGTTACCAATCAGCTGCCGTGCGTTTTTATATAGGGGTTACGCAATACCCATTTTTGGTCCAATAAATATGGCTCGACTGATCACAATCCCAATTAGTAACGATTTCTGTTCAAGTCGTATGGAGTAAAAAGCACATAGTTGGCCAAGTGCTTTCCTAGAAGGGATCAAGATTGGATTCCTCTGATCAACAGAAACTTCTAACTGCCACCTACAAGCTTTCTTGAGATCACTTTTCCTGAGCTCACCTGTTTTCCCGCAGCCCTGCCCACACACCCCTCACACGTCTTAAATCACTTAATCTGCGTCACTTCACTCCCTCCTACCCTTCGTATCCTCCAAACAGCCCACGTCAACTCGGCTGAATTAATTGCTTCTAATCCCACTTAGACACGCGCTAACGTCCCGCTCCGGCGCTCCAGCTCACCAGACGGCAATCTCTCCATCTTTTATTCTTCTCAAGAGACGTGATTTACTCGTGTCAGAGACAAGGACATCTGCCTATTAGGAATTGCCTCTGACGTAGGCATCCGCGTCCCCACCTCCTTATTATCTGCCGTCTTCGTCCGCCTTCTTCTCCTGCTTCTCCTCCCCCTCGCCTTACTCAAATTGGGGTGGCCGACCTTTTATCGTGCAGACTGGTGAATCATCAGCGAGACTCGCTCCGCACTCGGGAGCTCCCCATCTCGCCGGTTTGGAATGCCTCCGTCTTCTTTTCCGTATAAGCAGGGTAACTCGACATTGTCTGCTCTCTTCTGTCACATCACTCTGTAACTCGGAGAGGACAAATACGTGGGCACGGTGGTTAGACGTCAAAGGGGTGGAGAGTAGGGCCGATGGCTAAAAAATAAACAATTCTGAAACGTCCAATATGTTTTGGGAAACAATGAAAAGTCCTCCCACCTTCTACCTACTCTTCTCCTTGGACATCCAACTGAGTGTTTTGAACAGGGTAGATGTTAGTGAGGGTTCTAGCTCGAACAGTTTTGGATTGCAGCACAGTGCATTTGTATAGCTGTCAGCCCTGACTGACTAACATATGTAAAAGTCAAGTCATTTTCATCCTGATTTTTCTCAAATAATTTAAAAAATAAAAATCTAACCTTAAAATGTACAACTGTGTCAACCTGTTGAGCCCACACCCTCTCCATATGTTTTTTTTGCATGCTAGAACCCCTCACCCACCAACCCATCCCCTAACACCCACCCACCAGAGTTCATGGATCCCTCAACCCCCTGGGTCTTTGGGGCACCACTGAGGATGTAACTCTGGGTCTGTGTTTGGGTCGTGGCAAAGTTCACACCAATCAATCCTTTGATGTTATAAGTCCAGTCCAGTTCTTTTCTTTGTGGATCCTTCATCATTTTCCTCATCCTGAGGTTTTTGGAGTTTTCCTTGCCTTCATGTAGGTTTCAGGTCAGGGGACGGTGTGATGACAGTCTGTCTACTTGGACTTCGCCCTGGAGAATAGTCTCAGCCACTCCTGATGATCTTGTAACATGACCATACCATTGCAGTTTTTGGCTACACACAGTTGACAACAATTCTTTCACGGTTCAGTGGGCCTTCTGATGATGTTCCGCACTGTTTCATTTTTCACATGGGCTCTGTAGCTGATGCCTTGAAGTTTCCTGTTGCATCGCATCTCCATCGCCTGGTTTTTCCTTTTCAGCTTTGCTGTGAGAGTCCATGTCTCGCAAGCGTTGAGTAAAATGGAAGAAACTAGCACCTGCATGAATCTAATTTTGTACAACAATATAAAATAAAATCAAGCTTTGATAGCCTTTTACCCAACTGCCCGCCAAGAAAATAAAAACGATAAGATTCTGTTCAAAAGGGGTCGGAAGAAAATATCATCCATTCATCTAACCATTATCAGCACCGCTTATCCTCAGTAGGGTCGGGGGTTGCTGTAGCCCATCCCAGCTATTTTCGGGCAGTGGGCAGAGGACACCCTGAACTGGTTGCCAGTCAGTCGTAGGGCACGCAGAGACAGACAACTCACTCGCTGAATCACACGTGGGAACAATTTGGACCGGCCAATTAACCTGTCGTGCATGTTTTTTGGAATGTAGGAGGAAATCGGAGTGCCCGGAGGAAACCGGAGTGCCCATAGGAAACTCACGCAAGCACGGGGAGAACGTGCAAATTCCGCATAGCTGGTAGCTGAATTCGATCTCATGACCTTAGAACTGCGGACATGGTAACCAATCATACGCTGTGCTGCCATAAGAAGAAATCAAATAACTTATTTAGTGCTCATATTCATGTTACTCAACAACTAAAGTTATGGTAATAACAAAATAGCTCCAAAAATAAGGCAGTAGCAAGAAAAGAAAGAATAGAAAAATAATATTATTGATAAATGGGAGTTACGTTCCAAAGAGAACCTGTGATAGGCGAAAAATGTGAAGAAGAATCTTTTTGTTTTTTTTAAATTACAATATTATACAATGAAATACTTTTGTCGGTGCAGAAACCTAAATCGCAAGAGAGTTTGCACCTCTGTAATCTGTTTCACATACAAGCACATATGAAACCACGATGGAATTGGCGCACAGGTAGAAAAGAGGCAAAGAGATTGATTAGCCAATCATAATGCAGAACACAATGAACGATGTAAATCAGTGAAGTTACAAAACCGAGGAAAGTTAACTGCGTTATAGAGAGGGTTTTTAGAGTGGAATATTTTGTTAGTATGCATCAATATTCCTACAAAACTATGTCTTTTTTGCAGATTTAAAGAATGTACTAACACTATCAGTATGCAGTATTAGTATTGGTGACTAATAAAGATACAGTTATCGTGTAGATTTGAAAAAATGTCGAGTACTATTGACCTTTTTTTTTTTTTAGATTTTTTGCTTTTAGCTGCTAGTTCTGCCAATTTCCAATGCCTAATCTATCACCAACAGAAAAATTGTGCACATGACCATATTAAATCTTCAAAGTTTAAAGCTTCAGAACCAAGACCTACCTTGGACCGAATACCTTAAAAAAATGTTTCAACATGTTAAATAAAAACAAATCACTTGGGAAAGGCCCCAACAGTGTTTCCAACTGTAGCTTTCTGACGTGTTTTGAGTTAGAAGTTTATAAAGTTGAGGACAAACTGCACGTTGAGATAATTCCATCCCAAAACCGTATCCACACCGACTTCTCCACGTTGCACTTCACTCTAGACACGTTTCCGCTCCTTTTGTATTTTGAACAGCTGTATTACTTACGCGTGTTTATAACTGCGCCAGATGTTGAAAGCAGCATCCGTCTTTAATGCAGACGGAGATTATTTGCTGATGTTATCTAGCTAATGGATCTGCATAAACAGAGATGCTACAAAGCAACTGGAGCATGGATGAGCTTTTAAATTTTTTGTAATGCATAAACAACACCCCCCATTATTTTAGTTACATTTCTTCACAATGTGTCCAATCACTGTATAACCATAAAATACTATTCATTTCATATTTCCATGATGAGCCTGTGCCTCACCTGCCTCCCCGATTACACCCCACCATTTTAAATGTATACCAAGTCCATTTATGGGAACTAAATGTATTTTTGGGGAATGCATTTTACCTTATTGTACTATGTTTAGTGATTTTGTTTTTATGCATTTGACCAACTATACGCAAAACAAAACTAAAATGAAGCGGTTCACTTAAAACTTTCTGTACAGAGTTCCAAAACTAATAAAATCTCCTTAAACGTAATAAAATCAAAGCATAACTGTCAAGACCAGAACAGAGACAGGACCCACTCGCGTACGTTTCTCTCAGTTTTATTGGGCAGAAGGGAAAGGATTTCCCTGGCGAGCGATGGCGGTGTCGGGAGCGGAAAAAAACAGGTCAGTTGCCGGGACAGGGGAGCAAAATTTGTGGTCGAGATCAGCAAATGGGGCGAAGCCGGGAAACAGACGGGAGCCAGAACAGGAGTGAGTCAGGGTCGAAAAGCTTGCCTAGCGTAAGCTGAAGTTCGCAGACGGACTGACAATAGGTGACAGAAAGACGGGGGTTTACATAGTGACCGGGAGCCAATCAGTGTCCGAGGCAGTTGGCGCCAAAGAAGCGGGCTCAGGTGCCTCACATCAGTAATCATGACAGTAACAGATTGAAGAAAAATAAAAAATAAAAAACAAAGAATGAATACACCGGGATATTTCTAAGATGACTGGTGAGGCACAGCCTCACCTGCCTACCCTGACTGAATATCACTGCTGAATAGCCAGTGGAACCTTTCTAATAATAGATCATTGCAATTTTCAAGGATATTCGATTTTCAACTGGCATGGGAAATCATTGTCATGATTAGTGTTTTTAAATATGTGATAATTTCGTCCAAGATTCTCTTTAAAATGTATTTTTGTAAATCAAAAATGCCCTTATACAAGTTAGATGCTTTTGACTGAGCTTATTTTAACTCTACTATTACTACCTGGTAATATCGTAATAATAACGTAGTAACAACATGGTAATAACCAGACATGGGGACTTGAGACTTAGTGACTTGGACTCGAGTCGACTCGAGTCGCTGTTTTTATGACTTGTGACTTGACTTGGACTTGGCAATCTAAGACTCGGGACTTGACTTGTGACTTGACTTGCCCAAGAAAAAAATACTTGGGACTTACTTGGGACTTGAAGGTGAAGACTTGAGACTTACTTGAGACTTGCACATGTGTGACTTGGTCCCATGTCTGGTAATAACATACCTACCGTAAATTTCGGACTATAGAGCGCACCTGATTATAAGCTGCACCCACCAAATTTTCAGAGGAAAACTGATTTCGTACTTACACAAGCCGCACCTATATATAAGCCGCATGCGCAAACGCTAAAAAATTGTAACACAAACATTAAATTAAAAATACAAAGAAAGACGGTACACCAAGAGAGTTTTCAAAGCTTTAATAATAGTAATAATATAACTTTCATCCCAAACGGTGCCTGACAGGGCAGTTAATGGTAGCAACACGCTAGCAACACAGTAAATGGGTCTGTTAAAAAAACATACCGTACTTGTAAAAATCACGGTAAACCATCCTCATCTTCCTCCTTACAACTGAAGCCATCAAAGCCATCTTCCTCAGTGTCAGAAAGAAACAGTGTCATATAGACGTCGTCCCACGCTCCCGCAACCAGACTCGGGCCGTCACTGTCGCTGGTGTGCCCTACTCTCCGTCACGGCTTTTCGGAACCCGTTGGTGATGGTGGATTTTTTAATGCTACCCCATGCTGTCAGGATCCACTGGCAGACTTGCGAAAAAGTTGCCTTTCGCATGCGACCAGTTTTAGTGAGATTTCTCGCCGCTAGTCAAGCCAAGAAGTTGCAGTCTTCCTCGGCGCATATATTCCACCGGTCTAAATCTTACCTTTGGTACTCGAGCGCCGCTGGCGGCTGTTAGAAAAATTGCATAAATTGGCGGCATGACTGAATAAGCCGCAAGGTTGAAAGTTTGGGGAAAAAGTAGCGGCTTATAATCCGGAATTTACGGTAGCTATTTTAGAAAATGATATTGAGCTGGTAGCCCTATGCACTTATCAGTAACAAAAAAGTAGGTCTCTGCTTTAAAAAGGTTGGCGATCCCTGCTCTACCTGTTTTCCCCGCAGCAAATATCAATGAGAACAGCTGCACAGTTCCATCCTGACTCACTCCAAAAAACTGCAACAGAGAGCATGGAGTCATATGATGACTTTACCAAATCGGGGTAAACCATTTACTATTTGCCCTAAGACGCTTCGCACTCCAAATCAATTTTCACGGCAACCCGTTGAGACAGCGGACCACACCTGGACACAGCTGGACCGAGGAGGATTACCTTGTTGTAGGCCCCGAACATCTGTGGTTATAGGACACACAAGTAGACCTATAAATAAAAATTACAGTTTGCAGCGAAACGCCCACAATAAACAGCAGGCCCAGAGATGACTTTGAAGCCGGACCAGGAGTCAGCTGCTCGTGTCCCGCGTGGGCCGTGTTTGTTTAGTCTAAATGACAAATCGGTCGACTAAAGTTGTGTTAACATGAAAGCTCAGTTTCCTGTTATTATTACTTACCACTTACATGCACACATTTGCATTCGCAAAGATGTAATTTGCAGGAAATGGAACATGCAGACGTTCATTCATACAGTGAGGGAAATAAAATGGCCTGTTCTCACGTAGAACAGTTGAATTAAAATAAAAATAGAATATAAATGTGGTTGAAGCAAAAAATATCAATCATACTATGCCGCTGCCACCTTATATACTGTATGTTGACCCTTGTACAGTTATCCTTATCAATTAAACTGTTTGAGGATTACATTAACTGCCTCACAGTTTGTGGGTTTTGGGTTTGAATCTATTGCATGGTTATGTTTATCTGAAGGTGTAAATGGGAGCTTGAATAGTGGTTATGTCAGACTCCTGCGCAAAGGTTTCCGTTTCACTGTAGGTTCACTCTGTCGTTCACAAATACTTGGATTGTGGCCTTCGCTGTTTGGGTTCACTGGAACACCAACCCCTCGCTTGAATCTTGGACCATGACTGTTGCCTTGCTACCTGACTTCTCATGTAGATAGATAGATAGATAGATAGATAGATAGATAGATAGATAGATAGATAGATAGATAGATAGATAGATAGAGAGAGAGAGAGAGAGAGAGAGAGAGAGAGAGAGAGAGAGAGAGAGAGAGAGAGAGAGAGAGAGAGAGAGAGAGAGAGAGAGAGAGAGAGAAAAGATAGATACTTTATTCATCCCCGCAGGAAAATTCACAATATTGAACTTTTTCAATCTAGAGCCTCTTTAGATGAGGCTCATATTATGTAGAATAAATGTTAGTTTTTTAACCTATGAGAACTTTTAAAAATGCATATTTATACGATAGCTCTTTTATTTTTGCTTATTATTTAGATCCATATTTAAAGTTGTTGTTTTTTTCTACCACTATTTGGCGTTAGATAATACAGATTGTCCCTCTAAGAATATTCAATTGAATATATGTATTGAACTCTGCCCAAATAATAGGCTATCGTTATGTGAACTGATCAGTGTCCCTGCACTTTTCTTAATAACATAATAATAACATAGTAACGACCTGCTTATAACACACGTTTTTTAATATCATATTAAAATGCTAGCCTTTCCCCCCATAACAGTAACAAAAAAATAGTTCTCAGCTACAAAAAGGTTGATGACCTTGTTTTACTCATTATTTTCCTTATTTTACCAGAATAAAAAAACAGAAATAATTTAGAGATAGAATTGTCATTGATAACAACTTAGAGGAGAAAAATAAGATAACATGAATGTGAGGATGGACAAAAATATTAGTAGTGCTTAAAGACTAGCCTAAGTTGTAAGTAACATAAGTGCAATAACATTTTGCTGTAACAGAATTCCATTAAAAGGTTGATTGATAAGATATGAATACCTACTGAGAGATAATGTGATAAAATATAAAGTATTTTCTTCTCTCTTTTTTCTAGAAAGAAACATTTTCTAAAAAAAGAAAAAAAATAATAAAAAACAGTCCTTTCTTTGGCTTAGATTTTCCGGTTTATCACACTGCAAATTATAAGGGTTTACCGTTGTTTTGGTTCACTTGGCACGTAAAGTTAAGATTATATTAAAAACGTTTAATATTTAAAAACTGGATTTAAATACGCAAACGTTGCTTCCTTCCTATTATAGTTGGCCAAACAACAAGTCAAGTCAAGTCATGTTTATTTGTATAACCCTTAATCAAAAGGAGTCTTAAAGGGCTGGACTGACTACAGATTATTGCAAACTCCAGACTATTATTACACCATTCCCTGATCTAAAACCTACAAGAGGGCAAGGAAAAACTCAAAAACCTCAACATGAGGAAAATGGAGAAACCTTGAGAAGGGACTGCACATGAGGTAATCCCGGGCTACAACAGATGTTGCAATAACAAATGATAAACAGATATTGTCATCATAAAATAAGGGTTATTCATATGCTTTAGAATAGAAATGTGTTTTAAGCTTAGATTTAAACATTCCTACCACTTCTATTTCCCGAAATACAATATTTAATTCCTTCATTGAAGTTGTTGTTTCTCCTTAAAATAGTACGCAAACATTGAGCTCAGAAAAGAGTAATTACATATATTTGTGGAAAACTCTTTGAGGAATTTGTCAGTGATAAATGAAAAAACATCAGAATTTATGTGTGTCTGTGTGTGCTATATTTAATGTGAGAGTGTGTCCGCCTTACTTCATAATTCTGCCAGAGCACATCCGTGTATGTGAACATTAATACAATTTTGTCTTTGTCTCCTTTTCAGACGTCCATTTGTCCTTCCCAACCCTCACAAATCACCCACTTCAATTATTATTGTTATTTTTTATTTTGTTTGCAAAGTCATTCCTGAGTTCACAACTTTGATATTATGTCTAAAAAGAAGAGGAGGGGAAAAATTATTACTTTACTTCATAATATTATCATGATGTTGAAAAAAAAGCTTTAGGACCCTGTTAGTACTAACTAACTTTAGCATTTTTTCTTGAATTGTAGTCCACATGTGCGTGCTGTTATTGCAGTTAAAAGGCAGACCTGAAGCTTTATATATTAGACATTAACCATGAGAGCACTACTGAGAAGTATGACACTATCACCCTCTGACATGAGGCAAGACAATTGCGTGCCTCACTCTAAACCTGCAGACGCTCAGCACAGTTATACCTTACGTACTACCTATCTGCCCTACCTGCCTCCCCCAACTGCACATCACTAGCCAGTTTGCTTTTGCCACTTATGTTTTGCTCAAGTTTATTTATTTATTAAATATTTGGGACATATTATTGAAAAACACCCTCAAGCTTGGAGGATTGTCAAGTTCCTCTCAAGGAAATGAATCACCCAAGGTGTTACAACATCAATCTGCTCATTTTAGCAGGTATTAGTGTACTTTACTTTCATGACTCACCCTTCTTTGTGATGCTTTCCTCCATGGGACAATTGAATTTTGGCAAAACACAACAAATGAGGCGGCTGTTAATCTCCGCTGTGTCCGTAAATTACACAAACAACGGTTCGCATTAAGTCCGCATGCATTAGCGTCGTGTCTCAGATCTCTGCCAAAAAACACAAATTTGAAATTATGGAAGCAGCCTGTAGGGGACGATGTCTTTGCAGTAGAGGCTGGCGTAATTGGCTCAGCAAGAGGAAGAAGCTGTGTTCTTAGGAGCACGAGGACTGACGAGCAATGACAAACACGTTAACCTTGCTTTAAGAATGTCACTATGAAGATAACCGTCTCTCTTTTTCTCCCAACTGCAGGGTTTTATGAAGCAAAACTGGAAAATCCTGGAATTTCCAGAATCATTTCTTGTCATGTTTGTCATGATTATTTTTTTTATAGCCTTTATTATATTTACAATATTCAGAGCAGTTTCTGAGAACAAGTCACAGCATTTAGATCACAAGTGTCAAACAGGCGGCCCGCGGGCCAGATCAGGCCCGTTAAGGGATTAAATCCGGCCCGCGAGACAACACTCAGAGAAGCGCAAGAGAAAAACAAGCTGCAAGTTGAAATATGTCAACTTGATGTTGCCAAAGCCAGGTGCCTCGAACAAAGACACTGTACTTGTATTTTTTTTCTCTCTCTCTCCCTCTCTCGCTCTCTATCTTTTCCACCCCTTTTCTCCCACTCTCTGTCTCTGTCTCTTTCATTCTCTGTGTCTCTCTTTTTCTCTTCCTTCGTTGCTCTTTGTTTCTTTCTCTCTCAGTGTCTTTTTTTTTTTTTTGCTCTAATTCCTTTTTTCCTTTTCTCTCTTTTCTTTCTCCCTTCCTTCCCTTCGCATTTTCTGTCCATCTATTTCTCTTTGGATTTCTTTCTTTCTCTCCCTTTCTTTTCCCCCTCTCTCACGACTTTTTCTCTTTTGTTTCTCCTGCTCTCTCCCTCTCTCTCTTTTTCTTTCTTTGTCCTGCCCTCTCTCCTTTTCCCTCCCTCTTTCTCTTATTTCTTTATCTATCTTTATCTTTCTCTTTAATTTAAAAGTCCGGCCCCCGACAGAATGTTTGTTCTATCGTGTGGCCCCCCAGTTAGAATGAGTTTGACACCCCTGATTTAGATGGACCAATAATAAATCAGTCATACAAATTAACCTGGAAAAACCTCATCATTCAGCAAGGCAATGACCTTTAGTCAATCAGGGGTGGGCAATTTTTTGGAGGAGAAATGATTGATTTAATTTTTTGATGTGCCCATAGTCTCGAATCTGTTTCCTCAGTGATACATGAGAAATATAATGAAATTGACACATTGTGTCCCTTTTTTAAGCACTAAATGTACACAGGAAAAACTCCAAATGCAACACGGCTCAGAAGTGTGTTGCATGAAATGTGATAAATCTATTGATAAATAAAATACATGATAAAAACAAATAGCAAATACAGCAAAAATATAGCGTACTACAGTGGAACCTCGGTTCTCGACCATAATCCGTTCCAGAACCCTGTTCGAAAACCGATTTGTTCGATCACCAAAATCATTTTTCCCATTAAAAATAATGTAAATCGTTTTAATCCCTGAAAGTTTACCTTAAATGTTTAACGTAAACATAAAGCTAACCCAGGCTAATTGTACGTCTTCGTTTTTCGTACGGAAGATTACGCTAACATGAACATGTAAAAATAAAAAAATCAGGTCATTTACAAGTCATTTAGCACCCGGGTCTCCACAACAAGTGGTGAGCGTTTCATTGGAAAGGGGGCTCCGTTCCAACACCCTCAATGTTGGGCTCTGTTCCAACACCCTGAATGTGTAACGTAAACTTAAAGCTAACCCAGGCTAATCGTACGTTTGCGTTATTGTAATCTTACGAATAGGATTTCTTACCTTTGTGGTGGTCAGCAGAAGGCGCTCGCACACCTCCTTCATATTTTGCTATTATTTCTTTCTTAAATGCAATAGTTGTACGCACTACTTTTCTTTTTTTGCTGATGGCACTGACTTTCTTCGGAGGCATAATAAGGGTCTAAAACACCCGTACGCCGCTCAGCATCGCATTCTAGCGTACGCACTCACGCATTACCGGCGTTCGAACTCCGATTTTTTTGACCGAGCAGTGAAGCAAGAAATTCTCAAAATTTTTGGTCGGACACCGATTTGTTCGAACTGAGAGGCGTTCGAAAACCGAGGTTCCACTGTATATAGTATCAGAAGTTTGAAATGTTTGTAACTTTATTTCAAAGTATTGACTTTGGATATCATGCGCTCTACGAGTCACTAGCGACACATATATACATGTATTCTAATTTTCCCTCGTGTAGTAAACCTCTATTTTCATGGTTTGTAACAGCCACATGAAAATGAAAGCTTGGGCTTTGGCCTACTCCCTTTGGGCACATGTTTATGTATGATATTTGTCACGGTTGCCCATTGCCCTCATTTGGGCACGCCCGTTTAACGCCAGCTGCTGCTCGTTGCCTGATTGGCTTCCCTCCTATTTAAACTCTATGTTCTCATTCACTCCTTGTCAGTCCGTCAACGAACCTCTACACTTGCAAGACTTGTATTTTGACTCGGTATCGATCCCGCCTAAAAAATTAAAAAAAATTGAAATTCACAAAATTAGACTTTACCAGTTCAGGGGGTCCCCTGCCCACTGTCCGAAGACGGCTGGGATGGGATCCAGCACCCCTGGGTTAGGGTTAGAGTAAGGATAAGCGGTGCAGATAATGGATGGAAGAAAAATTAGACTTTTCAAATTTACTTTATGTACAGTGAAATCTTAATCAGTTTCATCCAATCAAATATCGTAAGCTACTATGTTTTGATATTCAAAATTTGATATTTAAAGAGAAAACATTTTATCTGCTGCCACCAACTGTTACGGATGAATGCTACAGTTACTCGGCTGATCACTGAAAGGAAGCAAAGACACTGAACAATGGCATGCTTTTGCAGAGATAAAATTGGGAAATTTCCTGCAGTACACTAGACAAGGTTTCAAAGCACACCGGTTGAAAAACACTGTTCTATTCTAGGATGTTAAAGTGACGGATGACTTACGAAAAGTCCGGTGCATAGATTCTCTCCACCCCCGTCCGCGGAAGTTGGCGGGACAAGGCGGCAGACGTCTTTTCCAGAGGATGGGAAAGCTGGAGGCTGAAATTGCCGCTAGTTTGGAAGGAAGAGAATGCAGCAGTCAATATAGCCTGAATCTCACTTCAGATGTAAAAGAGTAGCAGGCGGTTTTGTACGTTTGACCCGCATCTTTCATGTTGCTCAAAACTTTGTCCATTATCTCTTCATCTGAATGGTAATCAACTAATGGCATGCTTATTTCATTGAGATTGAAAGTTAAATTAATCTGAATAGGTGTTATATTACAATGTGTAATTTAAAATTATGAGCAGTCAGGGGACTGGTCGAAAGACCAAGGGAGCACAAATACACTTATTATGAAGGAATGCGCTTTTTTATGCTAAGACATGCCATTTTGAGACTAGAAAAAAAAACTAGAATGGCTGTGCACAATTGAAGCATCACGCGGCGTTGAGACGTGAAATTATTTTTGGGTTGCATTTTCCTTTTTGGTAGGGTCATTGACAAACAAGAATGAAAAACCCAAATATTAAGACTGGTTCCAGACCAAAATTGTTCTGGCCTGGGAGAGTAGAAATTATTTCTGGTAAAGTTGGTGAGTCAGCAAAACCCCCAAAAATTCAAGTCAGCTTTTGTGGGCATTTTTCACCCCTAGGGTAACCTACCTCACTGCCTGCAAAAACTGGTAGTGATATTCAATGTCATTCTGGCCTGGAAAAAGTGGAATGTCTTTTTTGGCATACATCTAGGTTAACGTAACTGACTGCCTGTAAAAGATGACAGTCATATTTAAACTCCTTTCCCCTTTTCTTGGGTTGGTAGACACAAACAGACAAATATAGATTTATAAATACTTAGCTCCAAAGTGACAATATCACCACCCTCCCTTCGCTCGCGGGTGTGAATAGAAGAACAATGGTGGCACAAATAAATTGCAACCAACCACAAAAAAAGACATTTTATCTTACTATGATATTCACCTGTCTATGAAAAAAATGTGTATTTCTAGCAAGGGATTCCCCCTACTAGCTGGTGTTGGTCCTGAGAAATAAATGGTCCCTTAGCCTGTTAGTCCATGTTTCAAGGGACTTGTAGCGCCTGCCAGAGAGCAACAGGTAAAGAGGTGGTAACCAGGGTGGGAAGAGCGGTTTATAATGTTAACTCTGTTGCGGTATTGCAAACCACTTGTGATAACTGTACTTTGGCTTTTTTATACTTTAATTTTGCTCAATATGTTGGGATTAGGAGGGATTGGTATATTTATTCTTAGTGTTTTAGTTGTTAACTGAGCCTATTTAACCCTAATTATAATCATTACAACCTAGTAATAGCATAAATATTACATGGTAATAACATAACAACTTGTTTTTTAGAAATGCATGTCAAACAAGTAGCCCTTCAAGCCAATCAGTTACAAAAAAAGTATTTTTCAGCTTCACAAAGGTTTGTGACCCCAGCTGTAAATGTTACTACGACCAATGCACAAATCGGCCGAGATGAGACCAAGTCACAAATATTTTTATATTCAAGTATATCGCAAGGGTGTTTGTTTGGTCTTCGCATTGGGCCACCAAATCAAAAGCTCAATTTCTGGGTAATATTTGTGTTTTGATCTGCTTTTTGCACGTTTGGCCTTAGGTGACATTTTCCAGTGATGAACCCTTTTTCGATCTGCTAATTCCATAAATTCTGTGGCTGCATCCTTACGTTTGCCCCATTGTTTTCCCCTTCCCACGCCTACATGCCTACAATTTGCTATTGGTGTCATTCAACCAAATTACCGCATATAAGCTGGCTGAGCAGCCAAACATAGGTCTTTCGTGATAGTAGGGAACGGCACAGCCAATCACGTTGGTCATATGCGTCTGTGCTTCAGTAGAGAATGTGAACCCTTTGTGCACTGCTACGTGAACTAGATGTTGATCAATCGATCTTTTTTTATTGGTAATCACATAATATTGGTGGGTACAGCACAATGATTGCTCAATATTGGCGGGGACTCGTCACCTTTATCCCTGTGAAAACTACGCCCTTGGTCTATTGTACCAGAAATTATTTGATTGACAGGTAACATATAACCTTTTAGGGAAAAAAATCAGTGACGCTCGTTTTTAGTGTGTGCGCATTGATGAAAGAGACCACTTTCTCTGGTTTGTGTGCGTGAGACGATTCATCCTAAAGAGACGTTTGCTCATAGGCCAACTCCATGAATACAAATTCAGGAAAGGACGAGTGCACCTTGCTTTTCTCGTCTCATAGTGGGCAAAAACAGACACCCACGCCACCATTCCTCCATCCAATCACAAACGCAAAATGCTCTGACTTCACAGGGCCGCTGACTCATCCATTCATACATTTGGTTTTATTATTTATTAGTCCTCGAATCCCATTTGGAGTTATTGAGGGGGGGGCACATATTTATAATGAAGGAAGCCTTTGTCCCACAGCAATGGCGCTGTTGAAACACACCAGGTGAGTTTGTTACTAGAAGGGAGGGGATGAGAAGCCAAATAGTGAGTTTGTTTAACATGATGTGCAGGGATAGTTAGTCAACTTGATTCCAGTACAAGGGAAAAGTTTACCTGATGTTGAGGCAGCACAGAGGATAAGTGTGTGTACAAGGAGAGAGAGAGAATGAGTGGGTGAGAGAGAGAGAAAAGGGGAGGAGACAGCTAAAGGAAGGGAGTGGGACAATATAGTAAGAAGGTTGAGGTCCAACACAGAGTTGAATCATTCCCTCAGACTCATGCAACTTCTCTTGCATTAGCACCTGCCCCGTTTCAGCAGCACACAGGTGGAAACAGTCTACCTTTGGATACAACATGGATAAAGCGTCACACAACATAGTCACCACGTATTTACAAAATGCAAACACACAACTGCTGTAGTTGAGAGAGGCCAGAAAAGATTACCTGACACGGGACTTGACACAGTACTGTCTGTCCGAAGGAGCTGGAAGGAGAGCCGAGGCATCGGAACGCTGGAGCTCAAGGATAAAACATGGACGCTGCGTACATCACTGCACATCTGGAGGTGAGTGAGAAACACATCTGGGACTTTATTGTTGAGCTTTGCAGTTTCTTTTCATATATTACAAATTCTTGTTGGAATTATTCACAGTTTTACTTGGTTGGGCATTTAAAAAATATTGGTGCCATGATGATAATGTATTACACAACACATACAAAAGAACATTTACTACATAAAGTCGTACAGTATGTTTGGAAAGTGATTATCAAGTATGGTTATTTTAATTTAGTGACAATCATTTCAACTTATATAGTCAGATAGGTCCTTCTACACTAGAATGAGTCGTTATGAGGAATATTCAGTATTTTGAATAATAAAATACCCTCCTGTTGTCTTCATTTTTTGTATACAGCTTACAGGAAATTTGGATAAAAACAACATTTAGTTTTTTCTACTATTGGGAAAAGGCATTACATTTAAAGTAAAAAAAACAACAACATTTAGAGGGTTTTTTTCAAAATTTTTAACAACACAGTAGCACGTTATTCTCATCTGAATACAAAAAGAGGTTAAAAGGGATGGTGTGTATTATTTACTGGTTTAAAAAACTTAATGCAATACACAATCTGTCATATAAACATGCTTACTTTTTTTAACTGCCATACTTGTAGGTTGAGAAATTTGTATTTGTTTTACATAACATGAGGCTCACTAAGACAAACAGACATTATCATCCGCCATTTCACTGCTACGGGTACCCAAAAAAAAAGCTTGCAAAAGGCTTGCCAGAAAACAAACGAGTTGCACGACACAAAACAGCAGCATCTAGTAGCCATTTGTCAATACACAATGCCCTTTTAAGTACTGGCAAGTTTTTATGACAATAATTAGATCGCTTAGCTTCACCAAATGCACAGGTTGAAGATGTGCACTAAACCCAAATATTGTAAAATTATACAATAAAGGTCATTACCAATTATTCGTAACTGTGAATCTTTGTACCATGTTTTGAGAATTGCTGTGTTAAATTGCTGCAGAAATGGATGGCTCTTTTGCCCTTTTCATTAAGTGTGACTCCTGCCTCCATTTAATTTTATTTTAATATAACCACATTTTAAATTGTTTTAATGTACTCATTGTTTGCATTAAATATAATTGTTTTGTTATGTCAAGTCAAGTTATGTTTATTTGTATAGCCCTTTATCACAAAGAGTCTCAGAGGGCTGCATAGACCACAGATTATTGCAAACCACAGACTATTATGACACCATCCCCTTATCTGAAACCTACATGAGGGCAAATAATACACAGATATTGTCAACCCGAAATATAGGTTATTCATATGCTATAGAATAAAAGTGTGTTTTAAGCATAGATTTAAACATTTCCACTGAGGTTGCAGATCGAATCTCAGGGGGTAATAGCATTCCACAGCACACGGGCCCGAACGGAGAACGCTCTCGAACCTGCGGATCTCTTCTTGGCTCTTGCGATCACTAGTAGACCAGCATTTTAATATTTATTGCATGCCATTTTTTAAAAAGTTTCTGTGTTTTCGAGAAATAATTAACCCTACCTTAATTTCGGATGGACTAAGGATTTCCCGAATGACAGTCTTTGAGCCATTTATGGCCCACGTACTACTTTTGAATGGCCTGCAGCACTTATATTGGCTCCAAAAATGCTTTTGTGCATTGTGCACCTTTTTAAATATCCAGGAGGCAAATTGACTGTTCGCAATTTTGAAAAAAGAATCCCCTCTCCCCATAAAAAGTTTCCTTTTTGTACAGTTTTAAATTTAACTAATAGAAAGCTATTTAGATTTCTGGCAAATAAACGGATTAAATAAAAACGAGATTTTCGTGTGCTTAATACATTTTGAAAAATCTTCCTATCAAAATACTACGTTCTTCTTTTTTTTATTATTCCCTTCAAATGACATAAAAATTGGACACCTCGAGGATAGAGCAGGGGTCTCCAACCTTCTTTTTATTATAAATAGGCTCAAAGGGCACTCAGTTTGATATACATGTTTAGTATGTTGTTACTATGTTATTACCATGTTAAGTATTGGAAGTAAGGTTGAACAGACTCAGTCAACCAATAAAAAAAATTATTTTACTAGAAGATCACAATGAGCCGTCACTGTTGAGCTATTTTTAGAACAGGTCTGTGGACCCTTCAGCTTTCTTCAAGGGGGACACTGATGCCCGCGGGCATTATATTGGAGACCCCTGGGATAGAGGATGGTTTTATTATTAGAAAAAAAAAAAAGATTGAAAAATGTTTGACCCTGTACATCTACCATGTACTCAATTTAAGCAACTTTCATGACTACTGATTATTTGCGTATGTTTGAATGATGTGATGTAATATCATAAGAACTAGTACAGTGGCTTTACAGGATTTGGAGTATCAGTACTTTCGATTAGACAGAAAAAAACGCTCTCCTTTCTTTTACGGTTCATGGGTGACGGATCGCTTAACCATCTGGGTTGTAGGGGCACTACTTCCTGTGGTGTGTCTTGGGTGGCGCCCGTCCCTATCCAGGCCAGTTATTTTGTTACGGGTTTGCTCACGCATATGAAACAGATAGTATTGGTTTCCATGGTTACTATCAAAAGGAGTAGCCTCCTGATCTGACTCAGATACAGCAACTTCATCATCTGGTCGCTGTTGTTTTGTCAGTGTAAAACGTCATCCCGCTCTTCAGAGACGAACAGGATCTTAGCATTGGAGGCCAGTGGTGTGTGTATGAAAACACTGAATTCTAATACAAAATCATGTATCATTGGGGGAAAACTATTTCGTTCCAACATTTAAAGTAGGCCTGTTTTGTTCCTATTGATCTTGAACAATACGCATTAGCTCCTGTCTTAATTGTGCTCCAAAAGTGCATCAGAGAAAATACAAAAAACATGACTATAGTAAAAGCTATTGACTACTGTAATTAGTCGTATTTTGGGGGGTTCTCAAAGGTACATTGTGTATTATTAAGCGCTTCCTAGTAATTGATTATGAAAACAATGAAGCACATGAACAATCATATAAATGCTATCAAGTTGAGAAATGTGTGTTTATTTTACATAACATGGGGCTAACCTAGAGGAAACTGACATGATGGTCCCCTTTCCTGCTACTACGGGTACCCCAAAAATCAAAAACCATGTGAAAGGCTGGGAGAAAGAATTTGAGTAAAAATGTTGCGGATCACTTTGAGTCTCTGTAGTTTTTGGTTGTTTTTCCTTGTGCTTGATAGAACTGGTTTTCAGTTGCTCTACACAATACAGTGACATATAGTGGTTCAATAATACACACTATCCCTTTGAGTTAAATACTTCATTTCAGTTTTGGCTTTCTTACTATTAGTATTTTTTATGAGGCGTATAGTTACTTGAATGCAGTTGAGCAATGTCACTAAATATAGTTTAATAAGGTAAAATACATTTCTCAAGTATAATTTTCCATCCATCCATTATCTGCAATGCTTATCCTCAGTAGGGTTGTGGGGGTGCTGGAGCCCATCTCAACTGTCTGTTGGCAGTGGGAAGGGGACACCCTGAAGTGGTTGCCAGCCAGTCGCAGGGCACACAGAGACAGACAACTTACTCGCTTATTCACATCTAGGGACAATTTGAACCGCCCAGTAACCTCACATGCATGGGTTTTTTTAGGGAATGTCAGAGGAAACTGCAGAGCCTAGAGAAAACCCACAGGCACGGAGAAAACATGCAAACTCCGCACAGGAAGGCTGGTAGCTGGATTTGATCTCATGACTTCAGAACTGTGCCTCAGACACTCTAACCACTCAGTCGCCGTACTGCCCATAGTGTACCTCCAAAATTTAAAGGCAAAAAGCTTGCATAATTTTAACAAGTAATACAAACTCTGATTATCTGTAGTTTGAATTGGCCCTTGTGCCTTGTAGCACTCATTTTCATTGTACTGCCCAAAACATTGACATCTAATAGTCACCTATTGCACAGTCCCTTTAATGACATTCAGTGCACACACAAAATGGCTAAATAGTCTGGACTTGTGCTGCTGAAGACATTAGTCACACAGGGGAAAACTCACACAACACAACCATGCATTAAAACACAGCTTCAGTTCATTATAAGCAAGCAAAATAACGCTTACGGTACATTTTGAGTTAAAAAGCAGCGGGCAATTGAGTCGGCGCGTCGTGAGGCCGCCACCGCTGTTTTAATGCAAAAAGCAGGCCGTCTTGTGGTGTTTTTTACTTGCTGTCAGCCACCACTGAGATGTCAATATTTCCAACCCGGCTTGTTGAAATGGGGAACTGTCTCCTGGTCGCCACAATGATCCTTAACACTGCGTGTTAGTGAGTTGTAAACGTTTTGGAACAAGTACCACTTAAAAAGGTGTCACCATTCTATGACTCATGTGAAAATACAGTAAAGTGGCCCTTTAAAAAGTGGGCTTAAAGGCTTATGTAAATTCTATTTTTTAACCTTCACATTTAAAGAAAAATCTCAATCTGATTTTAAAATGCATTATTTGTATAGATAATCAATCAATCTATCTATCAATCTATCTATCTATCTATCTATCTATCTATCTATCTATCTATCTATCTATCTATCTATCTATCTATCTATCTATCTATCTATCTATCTATCTATCTATCTATCTATCTATCTATCTATCTATCTATCTATCTATCTATCTATCTATCTATCTATCTATCTATCTATCTATCTATCTATCTATCTTGTGACTTGAATACGTGATGAATTAAGAGTTATTTTACATGAAAGAGTATTAACTTTAAAGCCCCCAGTGTATAATATATGACCACTAGATGGCACTGTGTTGTCTATTGCGAACACAAAAACAGTGCCTCAGAGCACAACGTAGTAGCAAAACGACAGACAACAATGGCAGTAACCACTGGGCAGAAATTCCACTATGTAAAATAAATACACATTTCTCAACCTATGTTTTTCATAAAAATTAACATTTGTACAATACCTCTTGTGTTTTTGCCTAGACTTCTTTTTTTACTAAGGAAAGTTTTTGTACCACTAAAAGGCACTAAATATTACACACTTTCCATTTCATTTTACATGCCATTCGATAACATCGTGTTACTTTTATTAATTACATGAGGCCCTTTGAGGACTGATCCGCAGATGTGGCCCTCAGTGAAAATGGATTTGACACCTCCTGTATTGGTTTAGTTTAACTCAAATCGTGTGCTAAAAAGACACAGAAGAATACAAACTAAGGAAAGTGGCCAAAACGCATCATTTTTGCCCACCCTTTTTGAGCTTTATGGCTAGCCATAGCAGCTCCCTTTAGGTGGGGATCGCCGGCTGCCACACAAAAATATTCAATCAGCCGACACTACTTGTTGGAAAGATTCCACTCATTTATGAATACTGATTTTTATGTAGTAGTAACAATACTTGTACTCCTCTCTATCACGTCATTTGCGCAAGGAATGGGAGAGCTTAAGATTAGTCACATGGCCCAGCATGTGTACAGGCTGTTGTGATTGTACGGGCCTCCAAAATTTATTCGGTAGAGTACTTTAAGCTTTGTTTTGAGAATGTTGCACTCCTAAGTATATCTTAATGGCAATTTAACTAATATTGACTGCACCCATTGACTTGAAATTGTCAGTAGTCCGCAAACGAGTGTTTTAATAGCAGCACAATGTGTTACTTTTCTGTACTAGATTTTTCCCCGCTGATTTTTTTAAAACTGGAAAAATGGACGAGAGTGGATCATTTTTATGTTGTTTAAGTCTGGTGCGGCTTGACAAAGACAAAGTTGGGTTTCTTTTTTCGTGTGGCTTTTAATCAGGTGTGCTCTGTAGTCCAGAATTTACGGTAATTCATATCTTACAAATTTAATATGAATTCAAAGGCCATAGTTTGACTAGAATTGGATGGCGTATGGGCACGTGTGCTGCAAAGTTCTGAGGTCATGAGATCAAAACTTCCTGTGTGGAGTTTTTATTTTTTTTTCCCGGTTCCTCCCACATTCCAAAATCATGCATGTCAGGTTAACTGGCCGGTCCAAATTGTCCCTAGGTGTGAATGAACGAGTGAGTTGGCTGTCTCTGTGTGCCCTGCGACTGGCTGGCAACCAGTTCAGGGTGTCCCCTGCCCACTGCCCAAGGATAGCTGGGATGGGCTCCAGCAACCCCACAACCCTACTGGCGATAAGTGGTGCAGATAATGAATGAATGAATGAATGGATGGTGTATATTCTTCAACTGTCAAACCAAAAAAAAAAAGAAACAAAAGAAATCCAAAAGAAAAATGGAGAGATAAAGAGTACGAGAAGAGGAATTTGGGAAAAGAAACATAGGAAGAGCAACAGGAAGGAAAAGTTGAGGACCAAGCGTAACATGAAAACAGCGGCGGCGGATAAATCAGCCAGCTGCGGTGACACCAGGGGCCGTTCGTACGCCTCACTCTTCCGCAAAAACATAGAAGGCTTTGGAAAAAAAAGAGAATAAAATGGCGCAGGAAGGAGCCATTGAAGTAAAAAAGACATGATGGAGGAAGAGGAAAAGGCAAATTGAAATAAACAGATAAAAAGAAGGCATGGGATTTCCAAGTTGTCTGCTGCTCAGGGGGGTTAGGTCACAACCTCAGGCAACCACAAACCTTTTCACCCTTGCCCAACAAGTCTCTTTTTTTTCTCCAAAATCATAAAAATGTCAATATAGAGTTGAGGCTGCACGTTAAATAAAATAAAAGGGGAATATTATAAAATAGTAACTATCAAGGAACCAAAACTTAAAATACAACTTTGCCTAGTGAGTATCATAACTCAACTGTTTTTTAGTCAGTTAATAGCAACTAACAAAAAAGCAGCCCTCGTAAGAAAAATTAAAACAAATTTGCTTAATTAATACTACAAGCATAACACCTAAATAATGCCACATTTAGTCAACATGTTTTTTTTTAATTAAGTCTTTTATTCTTTCAAGATTAGGACTTTTTGTATCCTATATTGGACTTCAGGGTGGCAATTTCATTGTGCATATGACATGTTTCAATGGCAATACATTCTATTGTATTGTATTGTATTTTATTCCATTCTATTCTATTCCATTCTATTCTATTCTATTCTACTCTATCATTGAGCAAGTAAGACAATTTTGTTCTTGTGATATGACTTTCATTTTTTTGCACGATTACATTTCATTATTGTTACATTGTTACATTTATCTGGTAAAAAGAAATCAACAACCATGTACGTTTTTTAAAAAAACTAATTGTGTTATTGGGAAATCACTACTTCATTTTCTATGATGGACTAAAAAATGCTTAAAACTTGTTTTTTTAATTTTGGGGTTTTGTCATTCTATGAAATTTTATCAGAATTTTATTGAACTGCCTTGTTAGGCCATAAACAAAGCTGTGCGACGATCAGTCACATAATCTTAAGCTTTCTCGTCCCTTGCCCATATGACAACGTGATAGTTGCCCATTGCACCCACTTGGCCACGCCCGTATGGCGCCAGCTGCGGCTCATTGCCTGATTGGTTTCCCTCCTATTTAAACTCAGTGCTCTCATTCACTCATTGTCAGTCCGTCAACGAACCTCTGCACTTGCAAGACTTGTGTTTTGACTCTGTCCAGTTTCCTGCTTGTGTATCCAGTATCAGGTATCAATCCCACCAGTCTTGTCCTGTCAGGTATCTTGCTCCAGTATCCAATAGTGATCTCGTCTGTCTCCTCCTGCCCAGTATCTTGCTCCAGTCTCCAGTATCCGATATCGATCCCGCCTGTCTCGTCCTGTTCGGTATCTTGCACCAGTCTCCAGTATCCGGTATCGATCCCGTCTGTCTCATCCTGTCCGGTATCTTGCTCCAGTCTCCAGTATCCGATATCGATCCCTTCGGTCTCGTCCTGTTCGGCATCTTGCTCCAGTCTTCGGTATCCTGTATCGATCCCGTTTGTCTCATCCTGTCAGGTATCTTGCCCCAGTATCCCGTATCGATCCCGTGTGTCCCGTCCGGTATCTACCCGTGTGTCCTGTATCGATCCCATCTGTTCTGTCGGGCCTCAATCTCGTCTGCCTCTGACTTTTCTGTCTCACTTCTTCCGCCCAGCGATAGTCGCATCCCTGGAGTTCGTGTTCACGCGCATGACTACCACATTCCCTTAAAATAAAGCTTGTGTGAAAACGTTACGTGTCTGGGTCTGTGTGGGTTCTGACAGATAGAGAGGAGACCAAGTTTTACTACTACAACATAAAAAAATTCAAATCAGGCTTTTGAATTTTTGTCAGTACAGTACATTGATTATTTTTTAGTGAATGTTTTAGTCACCATATGTTAGTATCATAATGCCAATTGAATTAACTATGGCTGTTCTGCTAGTTAATCAAGATTGAGCGCTGTAGACACAGTCTGCCAACTTAGTGTTTTAATCACGGCAAAATGCGTTACTTGTCTGTCCTACACATTACCCCAGTGATTCTGCTAAGATAGCGATCTGACGCCATAGGCAAAGTTCATCCATTATAATTACTCCAGCCCTTTACCCGTTCTTCACTTTGACATTGAGAGAACTTGGCAGAAATTGCATTGATGCTTTGTTTTTATTAAACAACATTGTTAGTGACATTTGTTCGCTAATATTGTTATAGCTTGGATTCTACTTTTGTTCTCCTAATCTGACTTTATATTACCATAAAAGTCTCTTTATTGTGTTTTGTCTTTTATCTGTGGTAATTTGTGAAAGATCTGGCTGTAACCTGCCCCAGCTGCCTGAACCTTTGAACCTCTTTTAGTAGATGAGGAAAGTACAGGAGAGACATCTTCTTCTTGTACTCAGTGCGCTATTAACAGTCTGGTCTGTAATTGCCCCGGCCTCAGGTAAAACGCTCCCCTGCTGGACGGGGCCGGCCGTCATGCCATGATGGACGGGCCCCGACAATCCCACGCTGCTTTTCTCATGACCTTTGAACCTATGCAGGGCGTAGCCAATCGCGTACGCATAAAGGTATAAACAGATACAGTCACACCTCTAACCTCATGTTAACCTGTTTCCTTATAGCGGGGAAAGATTCGTAGGCCATTGCGGTGTCATCATGTGTTCACCCGGGCCCTAAACACTCACTTATCTCGCAGTTAATCGATTCAATGGCTCGTAAAGAAATAAAGGAGAGCAGGCAAGGCTTGTAATTGATTTGGGGTTTATGTTGTAATTCGTTATGTTATGGGGTTTTTCAGGTCAGGGTGATTCAATTAGTTTCTGAAAGGCTTCACTTTAGTTTTGGTTTTCATTTTTTTTTTTCATACACCGTACAGATCTGGCTTGTCAAACTCAAATGGATTGAAGAGCCAAATAAGGAATCCAACTACAAGCCAATGGCCGGCCTTATTGAATGTTAAAAAGTTAAAATGACGCATATAGGGTAATTAACTTAATAATAAAGCTAAAATATATAAAGCAATATTTTCTTGTGACTCTGCCTGTAATCTTTTATTTTCAACAGGCACAAAAGCGACATTTTCTTGACACTAAAATCCCCGTTACATGAATGTGCAGGCACCAATCGTAGCCTTTATTTCATATGTAAGCAAAAGTGGGCTGAAAGCATTTCAAAGAAAACACAATAGCAATATTTCAACATTCGGTTAACTACAATGAAATAAAGTGTAAGGAGAAGTACCATATATATATATATATATATATATATATATATATATATATATATATATATATATATATATATATATATATATATATATATCATTTTTACTCATTTTATATGTTGCTATTTTTTCCTTTTTTCTTTCACACCTTTTCACAAAAGAATGCAGAAGAAGAAAATAAAAAAATAACAAAAAAAAATCTATATTGTGCAATACCCAAAAGCAATATTGCTCCACGACATTACTTTGTGTTTGTTGACTTAATCAAAATCAAGATTATACAAATTATGTCGAATCTGACTGGGATTCTATGTCAATTTACAACCAATACACTCAGGCTGACTTGTGATAAAATATCAGTTCAATTTTCATTTGTTTAGAGATGTTCGAAGTATAAACAGAACTGCATTGTGAATGTATCGTCTTTAAAATTATTTATGATGAATAAATAAAGTTAATTTCTATCTTTTCTTTAAACTATTTATCGTTATTTGCACTTGACTTTTTTCCTGATGTTTAATAATTAACATTAGATGTTTCCAACGTGGACAGCTGAGGTGCCCACGAACCTGAAAAGCTTGCCAGTGTTGGGTCATTGTGATTCTCTAGTGAAATTATTTTTTAGTGGTTGACCAAGTTCATATAACCCTACTTCCAATAATTAACCTCGTAATAATATAGAACAAAATTATAAATTGTTATTTTAGAGATGCATAACAAACGGGATACCCTCTGCGCTAAGTAGTAACAAAAATTGGCTATAATACAATCCACTGTGACTTGAAGTCACCCAAATTTACCCTTTGTTTCCATTTTTTGGGGCCAAGCACTATACAGGGTTTTTTGGGAGTACCCTTGGCAGCAAGCTGGTGGAAAATCATGTGAGTTCCCACGAGGTGGGCCTCATGTTATTTAAAATAAATACACATTGACATAAAATTATTTGTTTAAAATGATCGTTTGTATGATAGTTCATGTATTTTTGCTCACTATTTAAATCAATATTGTTTTTTTTTAAATAAATGAATGTTTTATTACCACTACGAGGCACTAATTAATACACAATGTCTCTTTAAATGTATTCATTGTGAGAAGTGTCTACGTTGTTGATGGTACAGGACAGAGACATGCTTCAATTTTCTTCCCTTGGCTCATTTTTTTTCTTCATCCTAATCATCTAGTCTATTGTTCATGACTTGATCGTAACCTTGTATCTGAAATGAGAGGAGGTTAACAATGAAACTTTTTTAACATATGCAGGCT
This sequence comes from Urocampus carinirostris, assembly GCF_059441175.1. Lineage (NCBI taxonomy): Eukaryota > Metazoa > Chordata > Actinopteri > Syngnathiformes > Syngnathidae > Urocampus > Urocampus carinirostris. The sequence goes on along the minus strand of NC_142358.1, from coordinate 17,797,138 downwards.
TGGCCCATTTATTTTCTTCTTTTTTACATACACTCTTTTGTACACTTCGCCTCAATTTTCACCTCAGGAGGCCGGGAGCTTAATGAGCAGTTGACTTATTAACATTTGTGTCGCGATGGTATGCAGTTGACCCTGCTTGTAATTATCTGACCTCCCAGTTTGTGGTCATGTTCCCATGCACACACAAAAAAGACGAAATGCGTGGACTACCACATCAGCGGGAAAAACTGATCTTGTTGTTTGTCATTCCTCATAAACTCGGTGGGGGTTTTTTGGGCCCGAGGCTGATTACAAGTCAAGGAGATGAGAATTACTGCAAGTGGTAGCATAGCCAGGCTCTGGATCATTGTAGAAACTAACTATGTAGCCCAGATTAGTTTTTTTATTCACGATTCATTGTTAATTGGAGGTTGGGCCAAATCTATTTGATTCACTCAAAAATATGTTCCTAGCGGTGAAACGAACGTGTTGATCGGTTTAAAGGGACACATTATATATCGCTGTATTGTTTAGTCTACCCAAAAAACGAGTGGTACAAAGCATAGGAAGATGACAAGCTATGGAGACTCAAAGTGACCAAACCGCAACAATTTTTTCAAATTTTGTTGCCTAGATGTTCAAAAAGTTTTTGTTATTTATGAAGACGGATAACCTGTTTTTTTCCCCGAAAGGACAAAAGAACGTTTATTTGATAGCTTATGTATTTTAATTTGAAATACACTTTTTACCATTAGGAGGCGCCAAATAATACACCATGCCCCTTTAGTTATTTTTGAAAGATTGATGCTTCAAATTGGAGCGAATCGAATCCTTCTTCTTTGAAAAATATTGAGATAGGTAAAAATCGTATCGTGTTATGTTTCTTACAGTATTTACTGTTCACTAGTTGAGGTTGGAATGTAAAATAAGAAAAGTTCCTTTGTTTTGTTTTCTGGCTCAGAAATGTGAGTAGGCATCAAACAGATTGGTTATTTGAGCACAAAAAAACAATTTACCCAGAATATCCAAATGTAATTACTATTATATGACACATGGTTGTGGAGTACTGATCTAATCGAGTGATTTTGTGGCAATACCTCGTCTCTTTTCAATGTATATGAAGTGAAGACGGTGTACACCACACTATCAGGATTCAAATATTAGGAATTAAAGGAAAGTGATTAATGTCTTGCAATTTAAGGGAATAGTAGAGGACCCTACCAGATATTGGTATCAATAGAGATAACAGTCTTATATTAAGGTATCGATACTCACAATGGTGGTTGATACCAGTATTTTAAACTTTATTTAAAAACATACGTTTTGTGAATCTTAAGTTATCTTATAAGGGACTATGTGTATTATCTAGCGTATCTCAGTGGTGGAAAAACAATGCTCTTTAAAAACCCAATATTGATTTGAATAAGAAGCAGAATTACATGAACTAATATATAAACCTGCATCCTTTTTAATACTTGTAGGTTGGGAAATTTGTATTTATTTTACATACAATGAGGCTCACCTAGAGGGGGCCAACATTATTGTCTGGGATCTTGCTGCTATGAGTACGTCTGAAAACCCAAAATTTTGTGAAAGGTTTGACAAAGAAATGAGATGAAAATGGTGCAGTTTGGTCACTTTGCGTATCTGTAGTTTGCATAACTCATTCTGCTTTTAGCGATCGTTTTCGGGTGCACTTCACAATACACCAACATATTGTTGTCAAATATTACTGTATCCCTTTAATTTCAAACAATTATAACCAATAATTTTATTGTGGGATGTCTGATTTTTGTATTAGCGCTATCGGTGTCTGGTATCAGATCAAACACTACTTAAGTGTAAAGTATGAGAATGGCCAAAAATGTCATACCATTTGGTATCGGAATTTATTATAGTTAACTACTCAAAAAGCGAGTATTTGTGCTTGTATCAGTCTTAGGGTGTTGTTTGAGTGTTGAAGAGCTTTTCTCAAATAATTTGACATTGTTTTTAATTCCTCATGCTAGGTCCACCATGCTCCTTGCTAACCTCCTGCTCCTCATGGTCCTGCTTTTACCTCAAGCCTCGTCCACCGGCCAAGGTGACCCCGGAAAGGCCGACAATGGCAGGCTTGTTGATGCATCGCCCTCCGCCATGGAACCAACTGAATCCCCCCCAGGACCAAGCCTGGACCAGACCATCCAAAATCTCCTGTTGAAGCGCCTGGGCCTGCCGTCCCAGCCCAACCCTCGGCCCGGTGCACCCATCCCTCGGTACCTCATGGATCTGTACCGATTTCACCAGCAGCAGTACCACCTGCTGGAGGACCCTGCTTTTAGCTTCCCCAGCCAGCACGTGCAACAGGCTAACACCATACGCAGCTTTCACCACTCAGGTAAGCCTACCATTTCCAAATGAGAGTGAGGAAAAGGACCTTTAGCCAATACCATGGAAGCTGCTTGCATGTTCGTTTTTATCAGCACCTGGTGATGAAAACATCTACTTTATGACAGGCTTATTTAACAATCAAAACATGTCCTACAGGTCATGCACTCAATAGATTGGACAGGTTCATGTACGTGTATACACACGCGTGTATGGATACAGTGAAGACATCTGGCAAAATTCGTGAATGATATATGTTTACTTATTGAATCTGACACCTTTTAACATACTCACTTTTTAAAGTATATTTTTAAAACTGGTCTCAATTTTCATTTGGTTTTATCATAGCTGACAGGTAGATTATTGCTTTTCTGGAAAATGAAAAAAAAAGGTGTCGGAATTAACATTGTAATTTTAGTTCTAATCAGCAAAAAAAAGTCCAATCTTATTTCTTTGAGGCAGTATTATTACTACCATATTCTTTATTCTTATTTTGGCTAATAATTTAATGTAAAACATCAAAGCAGAATGCAATCGGTCCTAAATATAAAAAACCGAAATGTATTTATTTTTATATATGGGCAACACAAGAATAACTTATCTAACGTTGATACAGGATTTTACACATTTAACATTTTATTTTACTCATTTTACAGACATACTGTTTCGTCCATTTCGATTCATTCATTCATTTTAAGAAGGTTTTTGTTAAAATCAGCTAAGTTGCACCAAAATGAACAAAATCTTGTATAATTTGCCATATCATACTGTATCACGAAACTTTTATTTTTTTTTCTTGCGTATATATTGTTTTATTATATTAGAAAAGAGAAACATATATAAAAAGGGCTTGGAAATTATACTCAAATAAAAAAAATAATGATCGAAATGTATGAGGAAGAAAATATTTTTAAAAGTATGGTAAAAACAATACAAATAATGTTTGAAATTAACCAAATTATCTAATAAAAGAGCTCATTTTAAGTATGTGTTTTATAATTTTTCCAGATAAATTCCTACAAAAAATGTCTAACAAATTTATAAAAAAAATGTTATCTTAGTATTGTTTTTCCAATTTGATTTAAATGTTCTGCTCTCCTTGTGTGTGTGCAGTACACAATTTGGCAGCACTTAACTTCTCTTAAAATAAAGCGCTGAGTCAAGATTAGCGCCCAAGCTTCACTTTAATCCAAAACAGAGTAAAACTGAAACAAACAATGTAAAAATACAGTGAAACTGACACCACACCGCAAACAATTGACAAAATCTGTGAGGCAATTAGCAAATTCTAATGGAATACATTAAAAATATTAGAACAAACGTCTGAGCATCTCCTTCAAAATAACTATGGGAATCAATCTAAGTACTAAAATATTTAAAATGAACAAAACTAATTGTCTGCAAACAGAAGAATATTTCACATGGAAAGGTGATTACTTTTTTATTGTTTGCTCTATCAACATTTTTGCGGTGTAATATTAAGGAATTCAGGATAATTAAATAAAAATAAAAGCAAGTGAGAGTAGATAAAACAGTAAAACCTGGTTTTAAAACAAGTCTTTGTTGTTTTCTTAGAGCCCCTCACAGCGGAGGACCAGAAACGGGCACATATCTCCTTCAACATATCATCCATCCCCCTGGATGAGAAGGTGCTCTCGGCTGAGCTCCGCCTCCTACGCAGTGCCAGGACCACCTCCCACAGAGTCAACCTCTACCTCTCGGCCCAAGGTCTAGCCCCCCATACCACCCTGCTAGAAACCAGACTGCTTGCGGAAAAACCTCTACATAGTCCAAAAAACAGCCTTTGGGAAGCCTTCAGCCTGAAGGCGAACCTCTTTGACTCAGCTCTAAATGGAGCAGATCATCTCAGCTTCCTTCTCGAGGTGGTATCGGAGAACCACACCGATCAAGGGGCAGGGGCACAACATAGAGGGGGGCATTTGAGGGTGTGCAGGTCTGTGGGGCAGGACGAGCACAGCTGGGCCCAGGAGCGTCCCCTCCTGGTGACGTATAGTCATGATGGTCGCGGAGAGCCTTTGGCCAAGAACAGCAGGAGGAACTTCGGTGGGTTGGGCAGGAAAAATCGGAACAGAGACCAAAAGCGGGGCCCGGATAAAACCTATGATACATTGAACTGGGGCGGTCAAACAGGTAGGGTTAAACGAAATGGCGGTCGTGCAGCCAAGCTCAAGCGTCTTTCCCGAAACCGCTGTCGTCGCCATCCACTCTACGTGGACTTTAACGATGTTGGCTGGCACAAGTGGATCATTGCGCCCAGCGGTTATGACGCTTTCTTCTGCATGGGTGAATGTCGCTTCCCCCTGGCCGACCACATGAATTCGTCCAGCCACGCGATGGTGCAAACGCTGGTCAATTCGGTTAACGGCGCGGTTCCGCGGGCCTGCTGCGTGCCCACCTCGCTCAGCCCCATCGCCCTGCTCTACCTGGACCCCCAGGACCGCGTGGTGCTGAAAAACTACCAAGACATGGTGGTGGAGGGATGTGGGTGCCGGTAGCGTACTAAATGGAAACAGAGGAAGACAATGACAACACGATGGTGGCCAATTATGAAAATTCCAGCTCCAATGTAAAACAACACTGACCGTTGTTCCAATACATTGGATTGCGACCTTTGGAAATTATTAGTAAAAGCGAGGTATACATATACTGTATTCTTAATCGGATCAATTTTGAGCATTCTGAACCCCCTTAGTCATTTGTCCTATCCAGTGTCTTTTAAAGTTCAAACAAAAAATATTTTTACTCCAAAATTACTCTCTAATGGAGGTCTAACTTGTTCGTAAACTACATGACAAATACTCTAGACTTCAGTCCACATTACTGGTAATAACATGCAACACAGCTTTCACAAGTTCTTAAAGGGAATTTATTACTCAACGAGTCAACAATTCCACTACTAATTCGCATTGTTGTTGAGAATGACTGATCATAAATGGTTTACATCTGGATTAGCTCTTACTCACTAAAAAGTCAACAAACCAAATTTTCTGTTTATTAGCGTACAAAACAGCCATTATCACTAATAGGAATTTAATAGATTTTTCACAAGTAACATGTCCAATATGCCTATCAACATTATTATTTGTCGTAGACTGATGATATTCTTTTTACATATCTGTTCTCTTTGATTAACTAAATAGTTATAAAAAACAATATTACTGTTTATCAACATACATCACACACATCACAATTTACTGATGGAAGTTTACTAGATTGCCCAACCTGTCAACAAAAGGACCATACTCTTTCTCATTGTTGTTTAAAGTCGCTTGATGTTGTTTACATCTGAATTCACTTTGATGAACTAAGTAGTAAACAATGTTTTTGCTGCTTATCTTCCCTGGGGTCGCTGGTACACTAAATGCAGTTTTTAGAAATGATGTTAATCGGTTAAGAAATCAGTACATGTGTACCTTGCTTAAGCTTTTACAATCCATCAGTTGCTCACAAAGAGGTTCTCTACCATAATATAAGTATTTTGCAGCAGGAAAATCAAATCAACACGCTTCTTTTTTTATTTGACATCGTATTGCCCAAGCAATAAACAGCATTGATCAAAACATTCTGCTAAAAACTACAAAAAGGGTTAGGACTGTCGTGAAAAGCAATTCTATGTCAACAGCTATTTAAAAATTATACATTACCAATGCTGAGAAAGAAATGACAGCACCATTGCTCTGAATGTACATTATTTTTATTTAAAGACAACTTTTCTTTGCAGACGTGAAGATGATTAAACCATATAAATCTGCCACTGTGCCGTCGTTTAACTTAAAATGTATTTAAAGGCTGCAGTGTGGCGGTATATTTAATCTTGGTGATATTTAAGATAAGCTGCACACTCTTGTGGAGTGAGTTTCGGGCTTTAAATGTTTGTGAGTCATGTCAGCTGAGCAACTTTCATAACATAAGTGTCCGCTAACAAAGCTATGTTTAGATGCGCAAGTTGGTGTGTGCGCCTTTGTTTTAGGGATTGAATAGACAAGTTCAGTATTTTTCAACTGGCGTGCGGGAACCTTTTTTGGAAAAAAAGCATGCCATTGCTCAATATTGTTGCTTTCTTTTAGTGACTTTAACATTCACCTATATCAGAAGATGGCAGCGGATAACTTTTTTGTAACTTTAATTTTGAATGTTTTGTAAAAAAATATATATAGTAGCTAGTCGCTAGTCTGTGTAAATCAACTAGTCGGTCGTCTTTGCTGAAGTCCGACATCAACTAGTTGCAAATAAGGTTTAAAGGAATTTATTCACGTATTGGCTTACAACTACACCAGGATTTTGAGAGTGTATAATTTGGTGGATTTGGTATTGTTTTTTTACTTTTTGGGAGGTTATTTTCAGGCATTTTGCAACAAACATACATTACATAATAAATAAATCACCGAGAAAAAAAAATTGGATAATGTGTTGAAGCTAAAGGCTTGAAGAAGACTCTTCCGTGAATTAACTTTGGACTCTTGTTCTATCAATCATTTCATCTCATTACTATGGCATATCATCATAAGAGCCATTTGTTAGTCCATCTAGAAATCTTATATCAGTATATCAGTATAGCGCCTAAATTACGATATACTGTACATTTGACATTTTCTGGGGTTCTTTTTTTCTCCTCTCTCACCCCTTTTCTTACTCTCTAGCAACAATACAGTCCATATAATCAGGGTCCAATATGCATTTTCACATTTATGTATATGGAGCTTGTAAAATGGGATCAAGCTGACTGAGATGGCCAAGAGAGCTACGGAGTTTGAACCAATGCTACTTAGTGTTTTTTAGATCTTGGACTTTGTGCTAAATTTTTTATGGTCTGTTAATTATTTGATTTAGCACCAAATTAGACTTTAAAACATTGTTGTTTTTAGCCCTTCCAACTGAGTCCAAACTTAGTCCAAATAAAGACTTTTCAATGTCTTAAAACTATCATTTGATCAACTTTAACTTTTCAATAAAACAAGGAGAGTTTTTGCTAGCCTGGGTGATTCGACCGGTTTACTCTATGGTTTTACAAATGACATTAAAAAGGTAACCTTGATTAGTTGCTATTTTATATTAGCTTTTTTAAATACCCAATCAACAGAAGAACTACTTCTCTCCAAATACATTTAGTGCGTAACATTGACAAGTCAAAGATAGGGATCAACTTCTCCAATGTTTTTTTGTTTTATTTTACAGAACGCGACATTGACTAGTGTCGTGGTTGACTAGTCGGATCAACACAAATTAGCGACTAGTCAACTACATCAAGCTTAAAGCTAATACTCCATAGGCAACATTTGTATGGCAAGACTTTCATCCATATTGCACCACATATCACTTTATGATTTTTGCAAAAATGTATACGGTACTCCAAGCATATAAAAATATTTTGCCAAAATGATAAGACTCCCTGCTAGTCTGTCATCAGATGATGTATGACAAAAGCACAAGGGAAATAATATTGGTAAAACGAAGATGTTACGTTTTGTAGGAGTTTGACAAACCAAATATTTCGCTGTTATTTCAAATTTGTTAAAAATTCAAATATGAGTCATTTGAATTAAAATACGCCCGTGACTAAAACATATGACAAAATATAAAAAAATATCTCAAAAAAAAAGAATTCAATATCAATTACTATATGAAACAAATAAAGAAAAAAGGAAGGAAAAACTGTTATCTTGGTCCCATCACCTTGACAGTCCAGATATTTTCACAATAATACATTCAGGAAATGATGATGATAAATTTGAAGAATTAAAGAAAAGAAAGGAATCACATCTTATCCTCATTGATAAATTTACACACATCAGATTCACCTTAACACAGTCACTCAACATATTTTTATGAGAGTATGGCAATTGGGAATCTCTACAATTCATTTTGTTATAATTTCTTTGAAAAATATATTTGTTCTGTAAAATATTATGAAAGCAATGTGTCAACATTTACTAGACTTTTGACATTCTCCCAAAAATCGTGATACAATCCCTAGTGCAAGTGTATACCATACGTGTGTTATTGTGTGTGTTTTGCGGGTCGTCACCGCTGCTGGCGTAAAGTCTTGTCCGCTGTGTCTGCATGTGTACAGAAAAATTTATGGGACATTTTCTGTGCCCTTTAAAACGAGAGTGTTTTACGTTCATATTTTTTCAAGTGTCTCTTTTTTGTGAAAACATCAATGCAGAAGCAGCTTGTAAAAGTGTTCAGAAAATGACATCTCAATAAAGAAAACAAACACAGAAAAGCTAGTGTGATTATTTTGTACTGTTACGTGCAATTTGGATTCTTTTTACCTTAAACTATCCAGACACACCAGTTCAAATAACATTACATCTTTAAATCCTTACCCGTATGTTTCTACAATATGTTCAATGCCTGTCCAGTTGTATGTAAAAACGGCATTCATTTAACAGCATTGTTGCCTATGTGGAATATGAATTAAGCGACAAAATGGACCCTTTTTATCCATAGCTGAAAATCGCTGTCGAGTGATGATGATGTCACAGTTCCTCAAACAATAGGCAAGGACAAATCTCAGGTGATCTGCGATTGGTAACTACCGGTATAAAAGACCAGAGCAACTGACTGGACCTTTATGTTGCTCCAGAGCTCCGGGCATGATCCTCTCCAGGAAGATGTTGAATAAAAATGAGAGAGAATGCAGCCTTGTCTCACACCGGCTGGGGTTTGAAACCACGCTCCAATCGTACCATTGATTAGTACCGCCAGGGTTGGGTAGGGTTACTTTAACTGGATTACTTTCAATTACTTTTGGATTACTGCAATACCAAATATGCTTATAAAAGACAAAAGAAACTAAATATGAATAAAATTACAAAATTTTGTGCAGGCTTGAGGAGTAACGGAATACATTGAGGTTTCTCTGGTGTTGTTCAAACTTCTCACATAGGATGCGCAGATTAAAAATCTGTCCTTTGGTGCTCCTTTACTCCCTGAAACCTGTCTGTTTTTCGGCTAGGATGTTTTCAGCCTCTGGTTTCAGGCTGTTCAGTAAGACCTTTAGCTTAACTTTGCATGGCTAATGAGACCAACGGTTCTGTAGTTGGAGCGTAGTTGAATGTTTCCTTTCTTTGGTAGTACAATTACTAACAGTTTTGTCCATGCATTTGGGCATTGTCCCATCATGCAGTGTGTCTTCAGCAAGTAGTCTGGCGGCAGCCATACTTGGCACCGTTCTTTGGGGGGGTGAAACAGATACTGTATACAAATTTTCTGCTCATGAGGTGGTTTAGGGAAAAATATTTAATAACTTATTTTGTATGATGACACTGTTTAAGGTTGCACTGCAGAACATACTAAAATAAATCAAAGTAAATTTTGCGGATTTTAATCATTCTATTATCTTAATTTAAAAAAGAGAAAACAGTGGGGATACAGCAAAAGCAGATATCCTTTTCTCATTTTAAATATTATTTTTGTGTGTGTAAGTTTTTTTAATTACTGGTACTAGATAAAAATTGTCCTAACCTGTGAAAAACAGGTGAAAAAAAGAATAAAATCCCAAATTACAGCAGAATTATTCACCAAAATTAATACAGGTTGAATTATCTGCTGAGCCACATTGACAATAAATGATAAAAAGAAAAACTTTATCCTGGTAATTTAGGCAATAAGATAATTCAACCTTTAAAAATAGAAATTGGTTCCAGGATATTGCAAATATTTTCAAAGGAGGGTGTTTTTCATAAAAAAGGTTGGGAAAGCCTGAGTTAATCATTTAATTATATAAAAGGTATTATCCATCCATCCATTATCTGCACCGCTTATCCTCAGTAGGGTCGCAGGACAATTCGGACCAGCCAATTAACCTGCAATGCATGTTTTGGGAATGTGGAAAGAAAACCACGCAAGCACGGAGAGAACATGCAAACTCCTCACAGGAAAGCTGGTAGCTGGATTTGAAGCCAGGACCTCAAAACTGTGTCACCAACATGCTAACCACCAAGCTGCGGTGCTGCAAATAAAGAAGGGTGGTGATCGATTAAATGTAAAAAAAAATGGGGGGGGATCCAGAAATAATACTTGTAAACTTTTGCATATGAAATGGAAAAAAAAATTGGCACCAATCAAGTGAAATTTCATAAACAAGGAACTCTATTTTGCGGAGGGATCTGGAAAAGGTTAATAGTATTTTCATTACATTCAATTTCTATGTAAACTTTGAGTGGACAGTGGGCATCTGAAGCACCTCGCCCACCTACTCAAAAATATAATTTCAAATAGACATCAAAATGTCTTTTGCCGTGCTGTACAGCAGATGCATGTCAACTGGGGATATCTTCCATCTGTGGATCTGTGTGTAAGAGATGAGAAATGAAGTAAAAGTGCACATGGACATAAAAGGCCTTTGTGGCAATATTGTTTGTTTTCACTGACGGCAACTGACTGCTGTAGAAAAATGGTTGGACGAGCGCCAGCGCATTTGGTGTCACGGGCTGCAACACATCACGGCTCACTTACTGTCCCGTTGGTGACCTCTGAACTTCCTTCTCCATTATCTAAGCCCTCCACAATCCAAAAGCTGTCACTCACTTCCTCCTCTTCTAACAACCCATCCCTTACTCTGGCTCACTTGCCCCCATCTCATCCATCAGAAACGCTTTACGTCATTCTCCATAAACCAGGAAGTAACTTGCTGATCTAGATATTTTGCCAGTTGAATTGCGATGGGATCAAAAGGAGGCAGGGCAGTTCGGTTACGTCAGGGTTTCCCTCAGTATTTTATTCGCCTCGCTAGCAACTAGCCCACAGTAAATAAATGATAAAAGCCATTTTTGGGATACAATAAACACCAAAAAAACTATATTAAATAAGAGACATTTTTTTACTTTTAAATAAATCAAGCTTTATTATAAACGGATGGACGGACAGACAGGGAACTACATTGAATGGGTTCGTTAACGAGAGAGGACAGAGTAGTATATTCTTCAGCATCACCTGGAGTCTATTTGTGCATGTCAGTGCAGAACATAATCTGAAAATAAGCTTTAAAAAAGTTGTCAGGGCTTTTCTTCATGGTCCTCATCCTGTGACAACTTATGAGGGCCAGTTTGAGCACTAGCAGTTATTGTTTTAGTTTTGGACAAATCTTCAGAGTGTTACCTTTCAAAAGAGACCAAAAATGTACATATTCACCGAATGGTTCAAGAAGAGCATTCAATTTACTTTGGGTACGTCTTGGGATTTTAGGCAACTGACTGACAGACAGACAGATAGATAGATAGATAGATAGATAGATAGATAGATAGATAGATAGATAGATAGATAGATAGATAGATAGATAGATAGATAGATAGATAGATAGATAGATAGATAGATAGATAGATAGATAGATAGATAGATAGATAGATAGATAGATAGATAGATAGATAGATAGATAGATAGATAGATAGATAGATAGATAGATAGATAGATAGATAGATAGATAGATAGATAGATAGATAGATAGATAGATAGATAGATAGATAGATAGATAGATAGATAGATAGATAGATAGATAGATAGATAGATAGATAGATAGATAGATAGATAGATAGATAGATAGATAGATAGATAGATAGATAGATAGATAGATAGATGGTTTATCTATGAAAATAACACAAATATGGATGGATGGATGGATGGATAGATCATAAATAAATAAAAAATAAACAATCAAACAAATTTGATTCTCAAACAGATTTTTCATTCCGGTAACTGGGATGCAATAGTGGGGGAAAATGCAGTAAAATATTCTGAAAAATTGTTCCAATTATATTTCTAAATACAAAATCTTTTTTTCTGTACTGGCCATTGACTGGGGGGAGAAAAATTATGTCTTTGAATTTTATTTGATTCTCAAGAACGGATTTTTTGAAGGTCTGGTTAGAGGGGAGCATTAAGAAATTACCTTCAAATTCAGTCTTTCTTTTTTTTCATTCATTATACAGTATGGCAATATTTTGAGTATAACAAAAGGCTTTCTTCAGTTCACTGGGAATTACCTGGAAAAAATTTATCTGTTCACAAAATGATTGATTGATTCTCAAGCGCCCTTAAAAAACACTGCTGTGATCGGTTAAAAAGGAAGACTATGAAAACGTTTGGGTGTTTTACTAAGCAACAGCGTCAACACATCATGGCCGGACATGGCTCAGCGTTGGTGCAAAAAGCTTCTCCTTCGGACGTCAGACATTGTAACTAACCCCTCAAGTGCAGTAAATTGCAGTTTGATACGTATGTCTGTCGCGGCATAAAACCAAAGGCTCCCAAATCGCCGCAGCAGATGTCAATGACTCCACCAGTTGCTCGCTGTCGCAGAGCCCACTCGCATAAAACAAACAGCCGTTGCTTCAGAAAGCCAAAAAGGACAAGCAGACTGGAGCAGGTGTAAAGACTCAGGCCGTCAATCAGGCAACAGACCGATCCAGAAAACCTATTCCCCGATCCAAGATTCAGATTGTGATTGACGGCGGCGGCGAACTGGATGCGGGCGTGAAGAACAGACAAAGATGGCGACCAACATTCCTCATGATAACAGCTTTTCCTATCCAGCTTCCCTTCATCCTATTCTTGTAAAAGTTTACAGATGAAAAATGATGTTTTTGCAGGTGTCCCTCGATTGGGTTCATTCCATCTTCCAGCTGTATTTTGCAAGGAAGATGAGAAGATGGTTAATGGATGTTGATGCACTTATTTCTATATCTTGAAAGGGTTTCATTGCTCTTGAATGAAAAAATCAATGTGTAGACAACCTCTATTAGTCTGTTAAAATACAGTATTTTTATAAGGCAAACGAAAATGGATTACAGGTTCCATTTTCCATGCTGTGCCTGCTACCTCCCCCTGTTCAGTAATCCATCAGTTATCGTGGTTAATAGTGATCAGAAGTTTGTTTGTTTTTGGGCGGAGGGTAGCCCGATCGACCACATGACTTGTGTGTCCCTTCCACAAACCCACTGTTTTACTAAAATCATACAGCAGCCTACCACAGTTGTGAACACAGTCATTCCCACACAGCACACAAAGCCCTCCCTAAACTGCCCCCTTTATAGCATTTGCTGTGTCCTGTCTGACACAATGAACGATACATTGATATCTATTACAATAAAGACAATTTAATTCAAAATCCACCAGCGATAACCAAAGAGCGAACTAGCGAGAGGTTTCTGTAATCCCGCAAACCACCACATAGCAATGCACTACGTTGTGTACACAGTGTAGATTTGACATCAAGAATAATACTGAAAACAGAAACCGCAATAACTTACTGTATACACGTGGAGAATGGTACATTGCAATTGTTGCAGCTCTCAGAATCTTACTTGTTTTATTATTGTAAATGCAGATGTGTTTATTTGTTTGTCTGTTTGTCTGTGTGACCCTTTGTCTTTCTGTCTGTCTGTCTGTCTGTCTGTCTGTCTGTTTGTTTGTTTGTCTGTCTGTCTGTCTGTCTGTCTGTCTGTCTGTCTGTCTGTCTGTCTGTCTGTCTGTCTGTCTGTTTGTTTGTTTGTTTGTTTGTTTGTTTGTTTGTTAAAAACTGTGTAATACAGTACAGTGTAACAAAATATCGTAGGATAATCAAGATCGAGCATTGATTTTAGATGTTAGTGGCTTATTAATTTGTAGGTGAATAATTTTGCTGATTTAAGTAAAAGAGGAACCAAGTATTTGAAGGGACAGCGTGTATGGTTTAATCACTAGATGTCGCTGTAATTTGCAGCGCAACTGAAAAGGAGTGCTATAAAGCACAAAGAAAAATACAAACCATAAAAACTCAAAGTTGCCAAAACACACCATTTTTCTTATTTTTTTGTCCAGCCTTTCATGAGGTCTTTGCTTGTTAGATACCCGTAGCAGCAACAAGTCCGACAATTATGTGTGCTCCCTCTAAGACAGGCTTCAAATGTGATCTTTTTTTTTCTACACAAAATAGGATCTAATGATAAGACAATATTAAGACAACAAAAATGTAAATCTGTAATAAATAAACCAAATTATAATGATAGAGGAAAAAATAAATAAGGGCAAAATCAAATAATATTCCGATTCAATTGTGTTTATTAACAGTCTTCAACAGATTTCGTCATTCTTGCCTCAAACTTAAAGTACATGGTGCATCCACCATCCTTTAAGTTCAGTTCAACAAAGGTGGAGATCCCTGCCCTAGGCAACCCCTCATTTTACGTTTCAATCTATAGTATTTTGCGATTAAATCACATTAGTTTATAAATCTAATCAGGGGATATTTCTTTGCATAGTCCATGATGTCTACACATTGCCATGTGTCTAACCAGAAAATAGCCAATCATATCGCAGGGCAGACGTACATTGATGTCAAACATTAGCGTGTGAATTGTTCCCAATTTTAAACCCTGGCTAACTAAATAGCATGGAAAAAGCATACATATCAAACTTGCACTGGCCGTGCTAGCATTGAGATCTCGTATTTGTGCGGGGGCCCCAAACTATCGTCTTGTGGCACTTTTTCTCAACTCTGAAGGACGGTTCGGAATGATTGCCTGAGTCATTTTTAAATCATCTCATAACTCAGTCATCCGAGGTATCAAAATCAACAAAAATAGATCATGGCAACTGAATTGTTTTTTTTCTTTCATTTTAGATTGCGATACCGCAACAGGGCTATTATAAGGGACTCTTCTCACCCTGGCCACAATATATATTTATATATTTTGACTTAGTTGGGATTTTTTTGTTGCCGCTAAATGGTATTGCACTACTTTCGATGCACTATTCTTTTATTGCGATATTATTATTATAACTTGGGCCATTCACTAAGCATTTGTGTGTATGTATGCCTTTACCGCTAGGGTCGTAGTGGCACCATTTTGTGTGGTGTGTCTTAGGCCAGGACAGCCTGTTGGCACCCCTCCCTCTCCAACAAATGTTTCCACCCGGCCTCAAATCAGGGACCTTTCGCGTGTTAGGCATGTGCCTGACCACTGCACTACGGAAGCACTCACTAAGCACGACAGGAATATTTACCTATATAGCCTTACTGTCCTTTATCCTATTTCTCTCTTTCAAGTCTTTATCAGCCCTGCGATTGGCTGGCAACCAGTTCAGGGTGTTCCCTGTCCACGGCCCGATGATTGCTGGGATGGGCTCCAGCACCCCCGAGGATACGCGATGCAGCTAATGAGATGAGAAGTCTTAATCACGTGTTTATCCTGGAGTACCATGTCGAATATTTTTGCATAAAATGTTACACCACGTTGATATCAATGTCAATAACAGACAATTTAATTCAACTTTAATTCAATTTCATGAAATTATTTGCAAATGAGTTGGGCAATTATGCAACAAGGCTACCTATATGATAGGAGTCCAAAAATGGGAAGGGTAGCTTGGAGCCGTCTTCTGCCGGTCCATGGGTTTTACTACTTCAAAGCAGGGTGATAACATCTGGTTTAAAATCCAGACGCCCACAAAATGTCAAACCACACCCGTGTTAGAGGTCGAAAATCACAGCAGGGCCCACCCTGCCGACCGCTACTTCTACAGAATGCTCGCTAGCATAAGGTAATACTCGCACGGGAACAAATGTTCCGACATCTTTTCAACATCTGGCCAAAGTTCCGATTGGATTTCAGTGCACACCTGAGACCTTTTGCTTCCATTTGTAGCTAAGTTGTAGAAGGCTTCCCATTGATGAGTACAACTTTCCATATTCTCCAATGTTTTCATCCAAATGTGCGTTTCCGCTCTTCATTCTACAGTCTGTCATTGATAGCCGTTAAGTCAATAAAACAAGAAACTCGCTGAAAAAAAGTGACTTTTTCTCCAGATGTGTACCACCATGAGGGTTGGCGTCCCGGCTAAATTGATGATTCATGAGAGGTAGCCAGGTTTCTTCTCATTGGACAGCTCCCGTCGAAAAATTTACGGCCACTGTGTCACATCTAATCAGACGAGTAAGCAAAGCAGGAAATCGAACAGGAGACGTTTGACGCCACAGCCGAGATTTACAGCTCGAATGTCACTCATGGTTCAGGGAGGAAGACATGAGATGTAACAAATAGGCGGTTCCATGTATTTTTTATCCTGGAAATGACATGGTCTGCACTCTGAGTATTTCATTCTAAATGCGATGACTTCTTCTTCTTCTTACTGTAATGTATTGCTCTTTTGTCTTCCGATGTCTAGCGAATTTGTAGCTGGTTTAAAATGCAGCAGCGAGACTTTTGACTAAGACAAGAAAGTTTGACCATATCACTCATATATTAGCTAACTTCCACAGGTTCCCAGTCATCTTAAGATGTGACTTTATGGTTTTCTTACTTACATACAATTTTTTTCTTGGACTTGCCCCCTCTTATCTCTCCGAATTGAAATTCCATTATCTTTCTAAAGGGAGCCTCCAATTGGAAAATGCCGGTTTAATTGCGACTCCAAGAGCCAAGAAAAAGTCTGCAGGCTCTGGAGCGTTCTCCATCTGGGCGCCAGTGCTGTGGAATTGCTCTACCTTTAGATGTGTAACCTCAGTGGAAGTTTTTAACTCAAGACTTAGGACCCACTTCTATTCAATGACTTATGATGAATGCCCACCTCATTTTCTTTTCCTGTCCTTTTCCGACTGCCTGTCTGGTGGTGATACGAAGGAGAAGGACAATTCAAGATGAGTCAGCGTACCAGCGCCTGGACCTGAAGCATGTCAACGTCTGCAATGACCAACCGGTGGAGATGGGAAGCTGCGTCTTTGCTGTCATGGACTTTTTTGCATGCTCAATGTTTTGCTGCTGCTAGGGACGTTTTTTGGACAATTTTACAGGCTCGATGTGTTGTTGCTGTCATGCACTTCCTGGAAAACTTTCTACATATTACTTATGTTTTTTTTTTTAATTAATGATCACTATATTTTGTGTACTCCCACCAGTCCTTGCCCGCATGTTGGATTAAGATCAGAGGATGGTGTAATTGTACAGTCCTTTGACGCATTTTGTGATTACGGGATATACAAATAACTGTGACGTGACTTGACTTCTTCCTTAGTCCATGCATCTGTCCTCAAAATGTGTGCTTGAATATTTTTCTGGTTAATTTCATTGAATACAAAATACGCCAAGCTTTTTGATCTGGCCTGCCGAACGAAAGAGGCTGTCAGGGCCTGTAAAGCCTTCTCTGCTATACTAAAAAAATCCCACTGGTTCCTTCTGGTTGCGCTGCTTCCAGATGTGTGCTTTCACATTCAAGCCTTCAACCAATCACATTTTGGCCAATGGTTTATCCAGTCAGATTCCAAGTTGACGAATCAGCCCCTGCTAGTAGGCTTTGGGCAACGTCACCAGTTTCCAAAAACAATTATTGGCATAATTAGTGCATAATTTTAACCACAGTAATCCCTTGTTTATTGCAAGGTCACCTTTCAAAAAGAACACGTGATGGGCGAAATCTCTGAAGTAGACACATTTAATGTTTTTTACATATTCAAATACTTATTATACACTAAAATGAACAAAGCCAGTGAAGAACAAACCCTTTTTACAAGCTCGGAGATATGTTTAACAAATACAATTACTGTAAAATGTGTTTTTATTTGTTTTTCTTTCCAAAGTACTACTGTTCTGTCAGATTATAATAACCTGGATGCCGGTTTAGCCAATCAGAAGGCAGAAAAAAATGCACGATGCAAATCCGTTAAAAACGGTGAAAAGTAAACCATGATATAGTGGGGGGTTACTGTGAAAAGAAAATATGGTGAGATAGACCAAAGCATTACTGTATTAGGTTTTTATTAGAGGATGCGAATTCCAACAGTATGTGTGTGCTAATTTGTTTAACCAGTGTGCATTAGTGTGTCACCATTACCCATCAACGTGAATATCCGTGTTCCCAGCAGCACTGTAAAAAAATAGACTTATAAAATGACTTGTCTTGTCTGAGAATGAACTGATAGACCAATAATCCGGAGAGACCACACGCATACCAGACTAAGTAAACTCTATAATTTATAAAAGTACACCTAGCTCCTATTTAAAAAATAAATAAATGCTGCATGCTTTCTCCATTTCCCAAAACCTGCTCTGAGTCAACATCAGGCGTGTGTTTGTGTGTAAAAAGTACACACACAGACACGCACTCCAAGCCTCCAAGACCTCAAAGAGGCCATCTGGGTGTTCACGGTGCATCGTCAAATGCTGTTGTGGAAACAATGAGCGCCATAGCAGGTGTCCCTCCCACACGTGTTTTGAAGATGCTAAAAGAATAATGCGTGGAAGCAATTATAGGATGTTCATAAGAACGAGAATTGTGTTTTATTGAGCGAAAAAGACATGTGGATTGCGTTTGTAGGGAAAAACAGCTTGTATAAACATTCCTTGCATTCCTCTGCTTGTGTTTCTACGCTGGCTTTATTTTATCCTAAACTAAGTTCATATTTTTTGATACTTTTGAAACAGAGGTGGGCAAACTGCAGACCACGGGCCACATGGGGCCCATCATGCTTTTTCATCTAGCCCGCCAAACGAAAATGGTCCAAATAAAAAGGCAAAATATTTATCCATCCATTATCTGCGCTGCATATCCTCACAAGGGTCATGGGAGCACTGGAGTGCATCCCAGGCATCCTTGGGCAGTGGGCAATAGACACCCTGAACTAATTGCCAGTCTGTTGCAGAGCAAACAGAGACAGACAACTCACTCGCTCATTCACACCTAGGGACAATTTGGACCGTCCAATTAACCTGACATGCATGTTTTTGGATTTTGGGAGGAAACCGGAGGGCCCGGAGAGCTAAATCATGCCCGGAGCAGAACCGGATGAGGTTTACAAGGTCCTGTTTCCAAAGCTGGAGTTCTTTGGTAAGCTGCAGTGACTTGCATGTACCACTAGATGACACTCAAGTGACCAAACCGTACTGTTTTTCGTCTCGTTTTTTTGCTAAGGTCTTATGTTTTTAGAGGTACTGTACTGTCATCAATATGACACCGAGTTAAAGAAGGGCCGTGACCACAGGGGACGTGTTATTGAGGCTTTCATTTCCTTCTACGGATTGTGAAAACTGCAACAGTACAATACAATGCAGTGAGAGCATGTGACAATATCTTTGCAAAAATAGAGGACATAAACTTTGCATCTGTCTGAATCACAGGTTTCAAACGGGCGGCCCGCGGGCCAGATCAGGCCCGCTAAGGGATTGAATCCAGCCGTGAGACAACACACAGAGAAGCGCAAGAGAAAAACAAGCTGCAGGTTGAAATATGTCAACTTGATGTTGCCAAAGCCAGGTGCCTCTCACAAAGAGTATTTATTCTCTCTCTCTCTCTCTCTCTCTCTCTCTCTCTCTCTCTCTCTCTCTCTCTCTCTCTCTCTCTCTCTCTCTCTCTCTCTCTGTGTCTCTTTCTTTTCCACACCTTTTCTCCCACTCTGTCTCTCTCTCTTTCACTCCCTGTCCCTCTCTTTTTCTCTTCCTTTGTTGCTCTTTGTCTCTTTCTCTCTCTGTGTCATTTAACCTCTTTTGCTCTGACTTCCTTTTTTCCTTTTCTCTCTTTTCTCTTTCTCTCTTCATACCCTTCGAGCTTTCTATTCTCTTTTCTCTCCTTCTGTCTTTCTATTTCTCTTTGGATTTCTTTCTTCCCCTCCCTTTCTTTTCCCCCTCTCTGGCGACTTTTTGTCTTTTGTTTCTCATGCTCTCTCCCTCTCTCACTTTTTCTTTCTTTGTACCGCCCTCTCTCCTTTTCCCTCCCTCTTTCTTTTATTTCTTTATCTCTCTTTTTCTTTCTCTTTAATCTATTAGTCCGGCCCCCGACAGAATGTTTGTTCTATCGTGCGGCCCCCGATTTAAAATGAGTTTGACATCCCTGGTCTCAATGAATACAAAATATAATTGCTTAAACATCAACTACATACTTTTAGCAACTTACGGCATTGCCTTGTTGACGTAGACGGAGACAGATGCAACCATCATGTGGGCTATTGCTTGAGTCTTTTGTTTGATATGATATCCCCAGAATCAGAATTTACACTCCTTATAAAATAACATACATTTTTAGCCTTGTATTATATTTTAAACATGGTAAACTATTTACTAAAGAAAAACAATTACAATATGGGCAACATGGGTACCCTTAGCAGCAAGATGACAGAAAATCACGCCAGCTCCCTCTTGGTGAGCCTAATGTTATGTAAAATAAAGACAGATTTTTTGTTTTAACTATGAGTATTTAAAAATGCCAATTTATTTGATATTTGATGTGTTTTGATTATTATTCAAATCAATATTTTTTTAACGAATGAGGTGTTTTGTACCATTTGGAGGCGCAAAATAATACACAATGCCCATTGGATATTCTGTAGACTTGAAAATTCACTTTGACATTTACAAGCTGAAAAAAAATCTTGTTCTGTCATTTACTCATTGGAATTTATGTTTTACAATCATACTTTTTTTTTCAACAGACTTTTTGATTTATGAAGCTACATTTAGTTACAAATGGTATATAAATGAGAAAAAAAATGAGTAGAAGAGCATAACGTTTTTTACAGAATTTCACAAAACGACTAGTTATTATTTTTACCTATTTCACTTACTTAATTTTTGCTTGGTAATTGGAGTGGTGTAACGTTCTGTTTCCATTCTGGTGTACAACGTTCTTAGACTTCATGGCCCATTTTTATTGCGTAGATGTAACTTTACATGAAGTATTCTTTGGCGGAAGGAATATTTTTTTATGTGTGGTGGGGAACATGCGGATCTAGCCAACTTGCGGAAATCATGTCATAACTTCCTGAGTTCAACTCGGGAATTGGTCCTGTCGAAAGTATAAAGATATTTAGAGAGATATCCTGCTGTGAAATGGAGTAATATATGGTGTTTATTAGCGAGTAGGCTGACTCGGCTTGTCGCACTACGAGGAGAACAGAGACTGGAAAACAACAATTTATGAAACATAGTCCAGGATCCAGCTGGGTTTTTTTTTTTTTTTGGGAGACCCACCTCGTGTAGGTGGAGTCCACTTGGGAGGAATCCCATGCCAGGACTGCCACTTCCTTAACAATCGCTGTTCTCAAGGAAGCAGGAGGGTAGGGAAAGGAAAACTCCCTTAAACACATCACACTCAAGGCATATATGTTTTAATACTTTATGTGTTTGGTAAAGACCGAGTTAATGAATCCATTGATATGTTTCAGATTACGTTATTGTTCTTTTCTCATGTGTGTGTGGTACACAATACAGCAGTAGCGTATCTCCTTTTAGAATAAAGAACTGAGTAAATCAAGATAAGCAGCCAAGATCCACTTTATCTCCAAAACAGAGTAAAACTAAAACATACTATGCAATGAGGGTTTTTGACACCAGACCACAAAATATGGACAAAATCTACAAAGCAACTACTCAAAAGTTTAATAAATTAGGCCAAACATATATTTTTAATGTATTTATTTGGTTCCTCTGAAAAAGCTTTCTCAACGTAAAAGGTTTAAAAATGGAACAGGACAATGAATAAAGATATGCTACGCTTTGCACCTGAATCTAAAATTCAAACACAAATTAGAGTGGGTGTTAATTAAAAGTTTAGTTTTGTCATGATCCTGCACGCTTGAGTCGTATCTGTTACGTACCTCTCTCTCTATCTCTCACTTGCCATTACCTTATTGGTCACTCACTCTCAGGATCTAATTTTCTCCTCAAAGCTGTTGTCACTTGTCGGGATTTGGCGTCGGTTTCAAGAGTATTGTTAATTATTAATTTTACAATTCTAACCGTTTTAACATAGTTAGAAGTAAAGCAGCCGAGTCCTGCCATGGCCGGGCATTATACCGGCGGGCGGAGACGTAACTGCGTGAGATTCTTGCTCAAAGATGTTGTGGCAATTTCGGAGGGAATGTCAAGGACGGATTTTATTAACAAGTTTGTTGAAAAGATTCTGAAGTTTAAAAAGGAGGAGGTACATGCTGTCATAAAAATGACTTCTGGCAAAGGCTTTGATGTGAGTTTTGAAACGGCAGCTCTTTATCAAGAGTTTTGGAATCGCTTTGAGGGAGTGAGGTCCCAGTTTTCAGGATTTACAGTGGAGAAGCTGACTGATAATGCTAACAAGATTGTCGTTGTTAGAATGTTTAGTGAAATAATCAGTGCTGATGACGTCTGTTATTGGTTGAGTAGATACTGCTCAGTAAAAGGCCAGGCTATGAAGGTGAGGTGTGAGAAAGGCTATTGGACTGGTGCCTGGAGAGTACCAGTCCAACTACGGCAAGATCCTCAGGGCTTTCAGGGACTGAAACAAATCCCGTCGACTATATTCCTGGGGGAAAACCGTGGCTTTATCCACTATCAAGGGCAACCGAAACTCTGTCGCAAATGTGGTGAGCATGGGCATCTGGCTGAGGTATGTGATCGAATTTTTTGTGGAAAGTGCAGAACAATTGGACATTCCTTTGAGGAATGTATCAATAGCAGAAAATGCAATCTCTGTGGAGAAACGAATCACCTCTTTAGAAACTGCCCGAATTCGTTTGCTAACAAATTGAAAGCTAGGAAGGCAGTTAACAAAGACAACAAAGACAATGAAATGATGTCAGACAACATAGATAATGAAATGAATAAATGTCACAAAGACAATGAAATGAATAAAGATAACAAAGACAATGAAATTAATAAAGTCATGGAAATACAAAATGAAAATGAACAAGAAATTAATGAAGTTATAGAAATACCCAATGAAGATGAACAGGAAATGAATAAAGTTATGGAAATACCCAATGAAATTGATCAAGAAATGCACAAAGAAATTGGACAAGACAAACAAATTGAAAAAACAGATGTACCTACCAAAACCCCTGGAGCAGAGACCAGAGAATCAAAATTGAAACAGGAAGAACCTGGAAATTCTAATTCGATTTCTCATAAAATACCTGAATTTGGACATGACAAACGAATAGAAAAAGCAACTGCCACTCCGAAAACACATATTAATCAGGAAGGGCCTGGAAGAGAGTTCAAATTAGCAAATTTGTTTGCTACGCCATTGCCGGGATTTGGAGAAGACAAACAAATCGAAAAGGCGAATGACTCTCCAAAAACCCATACGGGCACTGGAAAGAGGAGTAAAAGTAAGACAAAATTGGGAGTGGTGAAAAAACCAGAAACAAAGATAAGAGATTTAGAAGAAAGCCGATTGCCGGTGAATAAGCCCACAAGGGAACTGTATGAAGTTGAGACGGAGGAAGTCGGGGAGGGAAAAAATCTGACCCTTTGTGGGCAGGGAAGTAAGAGACCCCTTGATAGGTCCTCTGGCTCACCCCCTAACCCAGAAAAAAGGGGAAGACCTGGAACCACAGACAGAGAGTCAGAGGGTCCCAGAGTTTTCTCCGGTGAGTCTCAAAATGAGGTACTACTCTTAAGTGATGTGTCTGACACAGGTGACACTCTCGATGATCTCGATGATCACCAAAGAATGGACTCAGATCCCCCGGTTTTGTCTAACTAGTTTAAATACTTTAACAACAATTATGAACATTACATTCTCTACTATCAATGTGAGAAGTGTGAGATCAAAGGTTAAGGCTCACAGTGTTTTATTGTTCTTAAAAACTATCAGAACAGATGTGTTTTTACTACAGGAATGCTGCATCCCCTTTCTAAAAAATTATAAACAGTGGGAAGAGATTTGGCCATATCCGTCATTATGGAGTGGCTCGAATGAAAACCGTAACGATGGGGTAGCCATTTTAATAAACAACCCTCAACTCATCATAAAGGGGAGTACTGTGATGAGAGACGGACGCGCAATCTTAGCAAGACTTTCTTATATAGGGAATGATTTTAACCTCATTAACATATACGGCCATGCCGACAGACAACTCAGGTACGAACTTTTAGAGGACATCCAGTCGCATATGCTAGGCCATCAACCACTAATCGTGGGAGGAGATTTTAATTGCATCCTAAGTAGGAAGGATAGAAAGAGGAACGATGAGGAGTTTAAAGTAGATAAAACATCAACTTTATTACAAGACATGTGCCGGACATTTAAACTGGTGGACTGTTTCAAATCCATACATCCAGGAGAGGAGGGCTTCACCTGGTTCAGTAGTGACAATGCCAGAGCCTCTCGAATAGACTACATATTTACGAGGGGTTTAGCACAGAGTGATGCAAGATTAATTCCAGTTTTTTTTTCGGATCACTTGCTACTGTCCTGCTCTTTCTCATTTCCTTCAGGTATGACTGTTGGGAAGGGTTTGTGGAAGTTAAACTGCTCCCTGCTGGAGGATGAGGCTCTAGCCGCACAATACAGGGAGCTGTACAAAGACTGGCAGACCCTTCAAGACTCGTATGATTCACGAGCACAATGGTGGGAAATGACAAAGAAACGAACACAGACCTTTTTTAAAAATGCAGGGAAAAACAAGAAACTTAAAGAGATGAAACGCATGTCGGGACTACAAAGAAGACTCCAACGCTATTTCATCCTAACAGAAAAGGGGATGGACTTTAATGATGAAATCAAAGAGACCAAACAAGAACTAAACGCTTTGGCGGAAATAAAGAGCAAAGGCATCATAATAAGAAGCAGAGAAAGAGAAATAGAAGAAGGGGAAAAATGTACACGCTACTTTTTAAAAAAAATTATGGGCAAAAATGAGGGGATTTTTAAACTTCAAAACAAAAACGGGCAAATAACAAAGGAAAGTAGTGAAATAACCAGATTGGTCGAAGACTACTACAAAAAATTATTTGAAAAGAAAGAAACATATGAGAATGAAATGGGGCATGTATTAGATCATATTTCAAGATCAGTGCGTCAAGACCCCTTTTTAACATCGGACTTTACCCAAGACCAACTGAATGATTGCATAAAGACTATGAAAAAAGGCAAATCACCCGGGGAGGACGGACTCAACCTCGAATTTTACCGGACTTTTTGGGATATTTTAGCACCAGATCTGTTAACTGTTTTTAACGAATTTTCCAGTCGAGACCATATGCCAGACAGTTTCAGAATAGGGATAGTTACTCTATTGCACAAAAAAGGAGACAAAATTGACTTAAAAAACTGGCGACCCATAACGCTTTTAAACGTGGACTGTAAAATTTTCAGCAAGCTTCTAGCAACACGAATGTCTGTTGTCTTGGGAGACTTGGTTGATCCAGACCAAACCTGTGCCATTGTGGGAAGGAAGATCAGTGACAGTCTCATGCTGATCCGTGACACCATTTGTTATGCAAGAGACAGAAACATGCGACTAGCGGTCCTAAACCTAGACTTTGAAAAAGCCTTTGATCGAGTCTCGCACCAATACCTCTTCAGGGTATTGCAAAAATGTGGTTTTCCCCAAAAATACATCAAGTGGGTAGGACTGCTATACCGAGACATCTACAGCAAATTCATGATTAACGGGAATTTATCGGAAGCAATCGAGATCAACTGCGGTGTACGTCAAGGTTGCCCTATGTCTCCCCTTCTCTATGTTCTTTGCATTGAACCTTTGGCACAAATGTTAAGAAAAGATAGATTTGTCGAAGGCATCAATATCCCAGGAAGTGGGGGACAAATTACCAAGTGTGTTTTGTACATGGATGATTTTAATATTTTGTGTACTGACCGCGCATCTGTTGAAAGAGCCCTTGACTTGACTGACCTGTTTGGGAGGGCGTCTGGGTCAAGGCTAAATAGAGAAAAATCACAAGTGAAGTTTTATGGAATGTGGAAAGAGACAGAAAAGGCAGGACTCCCGCTGACGGTGTTAAAGACAGACCAGAAAATCCTAGGGATAAAATTCAATGCGGATGGAGGAGGCGAGACCAACTGGGATGACGTGACAAGGAAAGTTAAGCAAAAACTTGTTTTTTGGTCACTAAGAAAACTGACAATAGAGGGGAAGGTCCTAATCATCAAAGCGATCATCCTCCCAATGCTTTTGTCAATCAGTTTAATTTTTATGCCTAAAAGAAACGTGCTGTTACAACTGGACCGAGCCATCTTTCGCTTTGTCTGGGGCTCAAAGTGGGAAAGGATAAAAAGAGATACAATGAAAAAGAAAAAGGAAAAAGGGGGGAAGGGAGTGCCTGACCTCCAGCTTTTCCTGGGAAGCAAATATGTCTCTCTCCACTTCCAAAACGCTGTGGGCCCACCCAACAACCCGAAAAGTCAAGCAATGACCCGGTTTTGGATGGGCTCATATTTGCGGAAGCTAAAGCTTGTACCAGACAATCGTTTGATTCCAGTTTCGTTTAACTTGCCACCAACACATCTCTTTATTCGGGATTTTTTGAAGAAGTTTGATTTGGAAACACAAGAATGTCACACTTTACAAAACCACAGGGCCCTTATTGCTATTGTGCAAGAGCGAGCTACAGTAAGCCCTGTGCGGGGGCTTGCGTTTGGCGAATCCACAACGGTTTGGAGCAACGTCAATCATCCTGCCCTCCCAAACAGACTACGAGACTTGTCATGGATGGTGGCTCATGAAGTTCTCCCAGTCAGAGCTGTAATGCACCACCGAGGAATGTCAGCGACTTCGACGTGCCCTCGACCTGGCTGTGGCGCCCAGGAGTCGGTGAGGCACCTTTTTTGTGAGTGCAGCGCTGCCCAGGTCTTGTGGACAATGGCCGAACAACTAGGAAAGTTCCCGGACTTGCCAGCAGGAGAGGTCCCTGATGCACAGTACGTGCTTTACGGGGTGAGTCGGTCGAGGAGGCCTCGGAACGACTTTGCCAGGGACTGGCTCACTCTCGCCGCCATCAAGGACGCCATCTGGACCTCCAGAAACCTGCTGGTATGGAGGTGCAGCCCCGTGGCTGTGCTCCAAATGGCTGCAGATACCATACAATCTGCGAGCGGCGGGCCTAGGACGCAGCCATAAAGAAGACTCGTCTGCACCCACCCGGAGGGGGGAGCCGGAGCTACACTGTGGGAGTCCCGGCAGCAACGGCCTGGGTTGTGGAACCCAGAAGGGAGAGGACCCACGCAGAAGGGAGAGGACCCACACAGAGGACTGGAAGAATGCTGCTTGGGAGGGTGGGATGGCAGAGCTATGCCCTTGCACAATAGTATTGCCTTTTACACGCTGGTTAACTACTGTTAAAAGAAAATAACTCTGAAATTGTTTAATTGATGTTGAAAATGTCAGGAAAAAATGTTAAAACGTCATATCGTCACGTCATATTGTCAGATATAAAAAACTTGTGAATATGCTTGATGGCTGTGTTTTGCTGCTGTTGGTGTCAGTGGATTTGTTCAGACCGAGGACAATCAACTTTGGCCTGGACGGATCTATTGACACTAACAAAGATGTTGTATAATGAAATTGTGAATATGTTTGATTTTCGAGAAGGTTTGTTCAAACCTCACTTTGTGTTTGCTGTTAAAAACGTAATATTGGAATATAATATTGTGAATGTGCTTAATTGCTGTTGAGATTGTCATGATTGTTTTCTGTTTTTAGTGTCAATAAATTTGTTCAAACCAAAAAAAAAAACCTGTGATTTTCCCTTCTATCACAATTTGTCCTCTTACCTTTTTTTGGTACTCTATCCCCTTGGTGCCTTGCTAGTTCATTTCCTTTCTCCACATGTTCCAAGCACCCCTATCGCCGCACTCTGGGCTATTCGGTGTACCAAACTCACGCCTGACCTCCCGGACTAAGAGTACCGCCTGATGAACTTTAAGACTTTCAAATTTCCTGCTTGGACTCACTTGATCTCCAAAACTTCACTTGTTTCTCTGGTTACGCTTGATTGTTTCTGGTGTTCTGGACGCTCTTGCCTTGCTGCCTGCCTTTCCAGGTGATGAACCCTGCTCTACAAAAGGACAACCATTTGATTGTTCTAATCTGGACTTCTGGATACTGACAGAGTCATTTACAAGTTTTCTTATTTTCCTTTTCTACAGTGGCAAGCTTTTATTTGGATAAATAGTTATTCCACTTTACATTATTTCCCATCGGAGCATTGTGGAATTTAGAAGTCAATTAAGAGGATTCGGTTCCAGGTTTTATGTTTGACTCACATGCATAAGGAATAGGGAGTAAAAAAGAGGAGGAAAACAGATGGTTTGGAGGTTGGAATGGGAGGTAGTAATGTACAGGTGGGATGGGAGGCAGAATGATGGAAAGTCTCTTTGTCCTTCATCCATCTAATGATGTGATGATGTTCATCTTCTAGTCCAGCCCGAGGCTCAGTGCCAAAGCTCATCCCTGCTTCTTAAGCCTCCCAAAGTTCATGAAGGTGTTGAAAAGTTGGTACCGGACCGCCATATGGTAGCCATCACATCTGGCGCTGTACCAACGAGGAGAATAAAGGTTTGCAGGAAGAGGGAGTCATAGGTTTGGAGTGGAAAAAATCTGTCCAACATTTCTCCTATTCGTTGATTCATCCGCTGTTGAGAATGAACAGAAATCGTAATAACGGGAAGTACTACTTCCGGAAAGTTCTTTATGACTTTACCTTAGCTTAGGTGGAGGAAAAAAACATCTAACAAGAATGTATTAACCTTAAACTTGCTGGATACGTCTGAAATTAAAGCTGATTTGTCGAGTTTGTACAGTGCTGTTCAAAATAATAGCAGTGAAATATTACTAACCAGAATATCCCTAGTTTTTAGTATATTTTTTATTGTTACATGCCATACAGTTACTAATAGGTGCAGTACATTCTCAGAAAACAAACAAGACCCAGAATTCATAATAGGCACATAGGATATTCTGGTTAGTCACATTGCACTGTTATTATTTTGAACAACAATGTCTTTTCTATCCTCTTCTGTTTTTTAGAAAGTTCCGTAGTTTCTGGTTTATCACAAACCTCCCGCTGTATGCAAAAAGGCCCCAACCCATTTCCAAATTGAACTCTGCCGGACGTCGCTTGCAGCAATAGTCAAGTGGGGATAATAAATCTCAACTAATTCTGTTAATTTTGGGCAGAAAGAACGGAAAAAAGAGGTGCCGCACATAACACAATTCTGGTCTCTGGGCCACAGCTCTTAGCAATAATCGACAGGGGATAACGGATCTTGGACACAACTGTGCATTTAATTTTAGATAGGCCCGAACGGCACACTTTGTGAAAAAAGTTGTCTTTTGCGGTCTCCACTCGTGGCAATACAGGTTTGGAGATAATGGATAACTGCCACATAAGTGCAGTTCATTTTAGGCGTAACTAACGGCCTTATTCCCAAAACTACTCACCATTGCTTGGAACTTTATTGGCCTATTTTTGACTGGATCTTTTTGCTCACTCAACTGATTCTACAGACCATTTTACATCCATTGAGTATTATTCATCTCTCTACTGATATTTTAACTTGTAGTCGTTCTTGAGCTTTGACTTTGGCGCTCATCATTCAACTGTCTCACATCAATCAATTCCGCCACACGCCGGTACATGTCCATAAAGCCGAGAAAAGACTACAAGTAGCAACACAATACTCGTAAAAGCCGCCACTTTCCAATTTATTACTCCTGGGAGAGACGGAGAAGAAGCCTTAAGTGTCCTGCTCCGTAGACATGCAGACAAAGACTAAATGTTCTGGGCTTTTTTTCGGAGACATTTGGCATCTGCTTTTACCTTCAGGCTTGAGTTGGGACGATCATTCTACAGCTCTTGTCCATTCTCCTCGTCATCCTACCTCATTAGTCAATGGCAGTTACGCTTGGACTTAGTAGCTACTGTTGCTAATAAACAGAGAGCTTTTTTAGTAATTTTTTTTCCTTTTTCCAAAAGTCTCTGGAGGAACAGGCAGAGCACCTGCTTTGTCTCGTGGAAGAACTTGCCTGAAATTAGCATATGCAAAGTTAGGGATGGCCTAAACACTACTTGCTAAAAATGGACACTGTAATATTCAGTGTTGGGAATTACGCATTACAAAGGAACCTGTTCCTGTAACGCAATTACATTTCTCTGTATCGAGTACTGTAACATGTTACCTGAAAATATTGTAACTAAACTGCCGTTACAATTTGGTGCATTACTCCCCCACTTCATTAGTGACCATGTCCTCGTATCGCTAACTGTCCCTCCTTTGCACACGATATAACAACACATCATTCAATCCAAGAATGTTTTGCAGATTTATATATATATATATATATATATATATATATATATATATATATATATACCTTCAAAGTACACCTGACTACAATTACGGTGGCCCTGTCTCAAGCTGAGAATATGAGGACACTGATATTTTTGACACAAAGATATTCTCCCAAACATATCTGCTCGCATCAGAGGATGGTGTAATAATAGTCTGTAGTTTGGAATAATCTGTGGTCTGATCAGCCCTTTGAGACTCCTTGTGATTAAGGGCTATACAAATAAATCTGACTTGACTATTTAAACCTATATTTATGTATTTGTAAAATTACTTTTGCAAAACACTATGCCCGGAGAAAAAGGAAAACGTCTTGGGCAGGACCTAGAAATCGAGAAGTAAAACTTCGAGTGGTCTGAAGCCAAAATGGATATAGATATGGAGTGTCTCTGCTAAGTGTTTATTTTCAAGCTCTCAAGATTGCACAGGCAAGACAAAGAAATATTAATATGCTTCCAGAGGTTGGTGAACACGATTTTTATTATGTGGCTATTTAAAGCAGTTTTAGGGGATTGGCTTCAATGAGTATATACAGTAATTTGTAACAAGATAGTTACTTTGAGAGTAACAGGCTACGTTTGTGTGTCAGTAATCTGTGGGTATAACGTAATGACTTTTTAAATGGAGTAACCAGTAAATCTAATACATTTATTTTTTTACTTATTTTTTCAGTAAATGTGCCCAACACTGGTAATATTTGATCACTAGGAATAAACTACAAAGACTCAAAGTGACCGAATTGTTTTTCTTATCATTTTTTTCTACCTGGTATTTCGCAAGGTTTTGGTATTTGGGGAAATAGTTTTCAATAGTTAACATTCATTTTTGGGGGTGAAGGGCAAAGATCTTGTTTAAGGCACCGATCACAAGGCAATAACCAATGCCAATAACTCTCGGAATGAAGCCCAATCTTCCCAAAAACGTCCATGTGTGTTGATGATTGGAGTAGTTGCTAAAAAGCCTTAAAGTTAAAAAGAGAATTCCTTTCTTTTGCTAGTTGTTACGGTAGCCATCCTTTTGACCTCCACCCATTGAGCGCGACAATGAGACACGGAGAACACAAAGAGACATTTGGACTGTGCGAATTAATTTAAAAAGATGGCAAAGGGCCAATCACAGAGTAGCCAGGAGACAAATTAAGCAGGGACCTTCCCAAGTAAGGTGTCCTTGGACAAAATAAATGCCAGCAAACAAGGATGAATTGCAGGCACTCTCAAATGGCTGCTTTTAACTGTTTTCTTATCTTTGTTTTTTAAAATTGTGTATCAACTAATTGGCATTTCTTTAATTATTTGCTTGTTAAATGACTTCTATAATAATTATTATTGCTTAAAAATAAAAAAGCAGGGCAACATGACAAACAGCATTTAAATTCACTGTCCTCCACGCATTTGTTTTTGGAGGGCTCAGAAGTTGTCCAGGATCACGGGTCTCCAACTTTTTTTCAAGCTGAGAGCTAATTTTGCACCCAGTTTGATACGCATTTCTAAAATAACAACTTAGCATGTTAGAACTATGTTGTTACGATGTTGTCAGGTTAATAATTAAGAAATAGGGTTAAATAGACTTAGACACCTTCTCTGGATGCTCCTTAGACCTGGGGGTATAGCTCAAAGTGGAATAAAGATATCCAGGCTATCTGAAGAAGCACAGCTTGATCTACTCCGGCGGACGCATTTCGGCTTAAATGGTTGCACATTTGCCAAGACAGGATTGAAAGGTGAAGCCTTGTCAAGCGAGATGTAGATATTTGGGATAAATGCACATTCACGGCATCCTTAACTAGACCCCCAAAATCGATCACAGATCAGCAAATTGAAATCTCGCCCATCGTGTTTTGCAGCTGCTGAACAAGAGCTCTGTGTGCATTCTTTCAGAAAAAGGTTAGACAACCAATGTTATTGAGGAAAGACAGAAATCTTGGCATATAATTGCGCATCATCTCATGAAAGTGCATTGAGTGTACAGTGGTATTCATTCTGCATGCCACGCAGGAGGATCAGGTTTGATTCCCGGACATTCAACAAAGACAAATTTTGGCACTTTTCTCAAGTCTTTTATTAATGTGTTTATCTCAGGTGCCACATCTAACCGCATGGTGCACAATGTTCATTACATTGTTATTAATAGCATTTTCCTGTTATTTTCAATGTATTGATTTTTGTTTTATTCTATTAATCAAAAAGAAAAATCTTTTTGAGGGAATGCACAAAGTTAGACTTTTAGATAGTATATAGCCTTGTCAAAGACTTCATTGATACCACCTTTAGATGTTTTAGAATAATTTTTAGAGAATGTCGAAAACACCGATAATGTTCATCAAAGCCATGATTATTCGAAAAGCATTTTTATTTGGCATAGCAATAAGACACATGGCTTGACATCAAGAAATTTCCCACATGACTATAAAATGACTGTTGCAATTATAAACAGTTTGATGAAATGTCAATTAGGCCTATATGTAAAATGTTTAATGCAGGATGAAATAGTCAATAGAAATGCTACAAGACTCGTTATTCACACCATCAACAGTAGGTGGTAGACCTCTGGGGTTAATGAGATTTTGTATCAGGGTGTCTACTAACTCCGTTTGTCAAACAAAAATAAAATGAATCCATTTCCACTACAGTTGAACTCATTCATGCAAACTAGAAAATGACCAAAATATCAAACTGCTAAACATTTAATAAATATTTTGACTTAAAGTTAGGAAATATGTTATAATGCATGTTATAGTGAGGAGCTAAAGCCTTTAAACTTCAGCAAATAAGCCCGTGTCATTTTGGATTTTTCATCCAGGTGTACCTGAACAGTCTCTGGGGATAGAAAAAAAAAGTTTACTAAAAAAGATGTTGCAGTGAGGAGACATCAGAATTGTCAGAAAATCCATGAGGTCAAACAATGTTTCTGCAAATGTCTGGCTGATAAATGCTGATCATATAGAGATACAGTGGGTGGGTTGGCGCATGGAATCCATAATTCAGTGGACATTTGGTACCATAGACCAATGTTGATGCTTTCTTGTGCTTCTTTCAGAAGTGAGTCACAGCCAGGTTAAATTTGTTGGTGAACCTGAGCTAACCTGCACCACTGCTCTACAGTATGCGTATTGCCAATGGTGAGCAATCCAAGTTTATCCCCTCCTTAAATTGTCATATATTAAAGCCAAGTCAAGGTTGATTGAAGCCCTAGTGTGCAATGAACACCGTGCAATGCTGCGGCACTGTTTTACAGTAGCAAGACAAACATGGCAACCTTTGGGTATGGATCCTACCATGTAAAACTACATATTTCTTCACCAGTGATGTTTAAGGAAAAAAAAAAAAAAAAAGAAAATCAGTACAAGTTTATGTATTTTATACAGTCTATACAAAAGGTTTTTTTTTACTGAATAAAAGTTATTTGTCCCACTAGAAGACACCAGTTAGACTGTACTGTTAAAGAGAGGTTAAAAAGGTAAAGCAAAGGTAAAAAGGTCCAAGACAGCAACAAATCACTACAAATACATAACACCTTTATTTAAATAAACTAAAAGCTACAATAAGAAAGGTTAAAGATCCTGTGACATCACATCTTTAGCAGTGCCCTCTGTGGGGGCCAGGGTCTTTTTGGGTAGTAATGCAGCGTGAATGTTAGGGATAACGCCGCCATCTGAGATAGTGACACCATCCAGCAGCTTGTTGAGCTCCTCGTCCTGCTTGACTGCCAGCAGGATATGGCGAGGACCGATCCGTTTCCTCTTGTTGACACTGGAGGCGTTGCCCGCTAGTTCCAGGATCTCTGCGCAGAGGTACTCCAAGATGGCAGCCAGGTAAACTGCTGCCCCCTTACCCACATTGTTGGCATAGTTCCCCTTTTTTAGCAGCCTATGGACCCGGCCGACTGGGAAGGAGATTCCGGCCCGTTCAGAGCTAGAAATCTTGGGTTTGGACTGCGGGGCACCCTTCTTTCCTCGGCCAGACATTGTCAAAATGTTGGAAGGGTTCCTGCGGAAAAAGATCCGAAGGTAAAATCTGCGGTCATTGCCAAAGAATACCAGTAACAAAAAGGTCAGGGGAGGCACTGCCTTGCCTGTCATCAAGGCAATATACAATTAAAAAGATTCATTTATTCAGTGTTTATGTTCTCATTTGACTTCACAATAATAAAATATTGGGATGCAACGCAATACTGGGAATTTTGGTAGTGAGCCAAAATAAGTCAATACAGAATAGTTAGTATACATCTGTACTTTTTGCTTGTACAGTGGTACCCTAATTGTGAAATTAAGTTTCTAGCAGTGACATTGTATGGTGAAACTTGCCATTTAAATGAATCACAACTAGATTAATCCATTCCAAAAGGTCATACAATTCAACTTTCCCGTAGGTACACCAATTATTCCTTAATATACCACATAGTGTAGGAAATAACTACATCTCTGCCCATCTCTATCACTCACCAAATCAAATTTATGTGGGTGCACTGCTGGCATTTACTGTTCTGTGGGTTTTCATAATGTGTCTCAACAGTGAACAGATTATTTTACGAGCTTCCATATAAAAGGATTCCTGAGCGATGTACAGCCAAAGCGGGTCTGTTGGTATGGCTCTGCGCCCGCACTCGCACTAAGGGGGTCTTTGAACAAATCAGTTAACATATTTGCACGAGATGAATCTCAGAGCCAAATGTACTTGTGATAAAAGACAAGTTTGCGACCCCTGCTTTAGTGGGAGCCTCACTGACTCTGGAAAACTGATCGTATAAATGAGGAAGATTTCTGGTCAGTCGCCGACTTCAGAAACCGAAAGATTTGTAAGCTGGGTTGATCTTTAAATGATGATATTATCAAATATTCTCCCCCATTAGTTAGTTTATCACGTTAAACAGCAAATATCATAGGTGCCAAAAATGATTCATTTATTTTCTTAAACATACTACTAAAACGCAAGCTAACAATACAAGAAAATATAGATATTTTCAGAGAAAAAAAAAAGCATTTTAAATATATATATAAATCCTGTATAATACTGTCCAGTCAACTAGTATACCTTCCATTCCACAATATTTTGGGTGGGGGAGAAAAAAAGTGAGGTTTTATTTATTTTTTTACTTTGAAAAGTTACAAGACCCACAAAAACAATATACTGATATTTAAAATTGGAAGACAGTATCGGACTAAAGATAAAAATCTGAGCCAAGTACTTTCCGTCTAAATGTTCAGATGGATACACCCAACCTTACTTCAGATGCAGAGCGAGGCAGGCAATTCTCTAATGGCAGAGGGCAACAGTGAGACCAAGGATTCTAATTTGGGACACACCTCAATCACAAACATTGACTTAATGATAGCATTAGCAAGCAAAGCATTAGGGCTGACTTTAAAAAGGTAAAGTAAGACTATTAAATATTTTTTAGTGGTGCCTCCTTGCTCTGCCTAGCAAATGATTAATAAAGTT
Source organism: Urocampus carinirostris (assembly GCF_059441175.1). Taxonomy (NCBI): domain Eukaryota; kingdom Metazoa; phylum Chordata; class Actinopteri; order Syngnathiformes; family Syngnathidae; genus Urocampus; species Urocampus carinirostris. The sequence continues at coordinate 17,761,292 of NC_142358.1, read as the reverse complement.
CAAATTAAATCTGCCCCTATCCACTTTTCACTAAGAAAGAGCATAGATATTCTACGACTACAATAAAAAAACCAGTGTAAAGTTTGGGATCTGATGGTTCAAAAGTTTCTGCATGGTTATCTGAGCCACTGATGCGCACAAATGGGAATTTTAGCCTAACAAAGTACGAAACCCAATTTTCTAACTTGTGATGCTACATACCTTGCAAGGATTGCGGAAGTGAGCTAGGAGCCCCAGAAGGCTACCTCTGCTGCTTCTTCGAGGTGTTTTGACGAGGCACCGAAGTGCTCTACTTCTATTCCACAGACATTCAAATGTTGATGGCTGACACCTGCTTCTAGCTAATTATCAACAATCTCCGAACCAATTATATTTTCCACAGGGGGGCAATGGTAATATTGGTCGATCACTGACATTTCAGATTATTCCCAATTTTTGCCTTTCTGCATTTATTTATTATGGAAAAGATCTGTAGAGCAGTGTTAATCTAGTGAAAAGAAAAACAAAAGATTGGTCAGTGCTACCACCTGCTGGATGAGTTGCTTTACACTTTGACTTCTCTACATACAAACAATTTCTGTAGTGCAGCGGTTAGCACATTCGTCTACCACGCGAAAGGTCTTCAATTCGAGACCGGGTGAAATAATTATTGGCCTGGAGAGGGATGAGCGCGACCAGGCTGTACATGCCAAAAACACACCATAGGAAACACTAGTGTCTGAGGGATTCAACTCACCGCATGTTTGCCATGTAATAACAATGCCATGTGAAAATATTTCGCATTATACACCTTTATATTAAATACACAAATAGTTCTGTGTTAGAGGAATAATTCGATATGTTCAATCCTCGATATGATGAAATATTGTCGTTGTTATGTTACCTGACGAGTTAGCAGTTGTGTGGTAAAGAACAAAACTAAAAGAATACGATTTATTTTAAAGTGTTTTTATCATACAACTGTTTTCTAAAACAAAGCATCAAGTTTGAGGTACAAAATAGCGCTAGCATAGGCTAATGTTTCCGTTTTCACGGATCACTCATACTACAACAAGGTATTTGTGATTGTATTTTTACTATCATTATTGTTGTTATTATTATAGATCACAAAATTGCCATCTAAAACAACAACAAAATAAGATTGGGAAATTGACCAATAGGTTATTTTGTGTGTAATATGGGCACACCGGGCGGATGTCTCTGTGTGGCCTGCAACAGGCTGGCAACCAGTTCAGGGTGTCCCCTGCCCACTACCCGATGATTGCTGGGATGGGCTCCAGCACCCCTGCGACCCTACTGAGGACAAGCGGTGCAGATAACGGATGGAAAAATAATAGCACACCTTTAGTTGCTCAAAAGAAAAATGTGGTTGTCGTTATTGTTTATGAAATCAAATTTTAATTGTATAGCACTTTTCAGACAACACTTCAAAAGGCTGAACAGTATAAATATTATAGATCTTGGGCCCGGATTTATTTGTATTTTTTTGATGATCCACTTGTCATGTGTTCTATGTTTCTTTTTCTCCGGGGAGGATCTGCACAGCATGCAGATTACCCTGACGACTTCGGAAGGGTGATTTTTGCCGTCTCCGACAAGCCGTTGATTGTCTGAAACGGCAAATATCGAGTTTTCGAGGTAGTCAGTGTTGTGTGCATGCAACGCATTTCGGAGCTGAGACGTGCATTTCGGGATCAGGCTTTTCGGTGTCGGTGACGGCAAAAATCCCCCTTCCAAAGTAGTCAGTGTAGCGTGCATGCTGCACACCTCGGCGCCGGGCCTTTCATTGCCAAAGACTGACAAAATCACCTTTCCTCCTCACATATCAAATGTAAAAATTTGGGGTTCTGTCGGGCTCTGTCGCTCAAATCAAGTTAATGTGTCGGGTTCAAGCTGGTTCGGGATTTTATACCCTCAGACTGGGCTGGATTTTGTAAGGCCCGAACTTACCTCTACATTGAATGCCTCCGTCCAACCACCCCCACCCAATTCCTCACCGAAAAACCCAGAATGCCAAAACCTCAGACACATACACAATGGTTAAAACAACATTTAAAAAAACTACAATACAATTTACGGCAATGCACAGAAAACAATGTGGGGAAAGAGACCTGCGGTAGGATTTTGTTGATTAGGAAAAAGGTTTCTTTTGCCTGTATAATACAACCTACCGGATTAACTTAAGGGGAAAAAAACACATTTTAATTCAAAGAAATGTTGATGCTTTTGTAGTTATTCACTCACGTACTCATGCACTCATTGACAAAAGCTTTTCCCCCCAGTTTTTTGGGATTTGATTTTAGAAGTAATACAACGCGGTTGCAGAGTGACACAATACATAATGCAGTATGTGTTTGTGTTTTTATGTAATTTACTGGTTGATTGTACTGTTGCCATACCATAAATTCATTGAATGAAGAGCTGAGTAAGAAATGTTGGTTGTTGTCATATTTTATTGGAAGACAAATGGCTTGAGTTAGCGTAAATATTTTAGGGGTGGATTGAATATAACTCATGAAAAAAAAACGTATTTTTTACTCCAAAGAGATGTTGGTGTTTTTATATTTACTCAATCAATCACACAACCTCACATATACTTACTTATTTGTCTTTTTCCCCGCAGTATTTCAGTATTCAAATTTAAAATTACTATAACACAATTTGATTCATTAACATATACCTTTTTTTAATTCTAGGGGAGACCAGGTACAGTCGTAACACGGGGACAGTTGCATCAGTCAAAGTTTGACCAATTAGTAGAGAGTTTTTTTGATGCCACTAATGGAGGACATTTCTCTTTCCATTTTGACCTCACACGAGACATTTGAAGAGTCTGAGTGACATTGTCTCAATTTTATGGTCAAAAAACACCAGATCTGTTACTTGTAAAAAAAAAATGAAGGTACCATGTATACAAGTTTGAGAAGACTAACACAAAAGATTATAAATGGGGAGTGAGAAAGCAAAATGTGTAATAACCGTACCCAGTTTCCTGAACACATGTATCACGGTTCAAGGTTCACGGATCCCTTAACCACCTGTGTCGTATGGGCACCACTCCCTGTGGTGTGTCTTGGGGTAGTAGAGCCTGGCGATGCCTATCCGTCTCAAGGCTGTATTTTGGAGAGGGGTTTGCTCCCCCATGTTAAACAGATAATACTGGTTTACATGTCTGCCAGTAGCAGGAGAAACCTCATGATCTTACTCAGATAGAGCACCTCCATCATCTGGTTGCCGTTGTTTTTAAGTGAAAAGCGTCATCCCTCTCTTCAGAGATTAACTGTACCTCCGCATTGACAGGAAGCAACATGTGAAGATACCAATACTAAATCACTAAGGGAAAACTTTAGAGTATCATATCGTACAATACGCATTGCATGACTGTGCTATAACCACAAGTACGTAAATTGATATCTCAAGACACACGAACGTTTATTTCTCGAAATGTTGCACGGCTGTGCTATTTAGCAGATTTTACTTATAGCGGGGGTTTTGGTCCCCATTAAACACAAAAGGAGGGATTACAGTAGTTATTATTTGTATTAGGGAACATAGCGATACATCTTTTGACTTTTTATGATAACACATGCATTGCGGGACAAAATGTCGATACATTTCACACTTTTCCATACCTGTCAACCTGTACGGTTTTGCCGTACAAAGTATGTTTATTATGCATTTTAAGACGTGTACGACGTACAAGAAAATCCGTACGGAAAAAACGCAAATTTGTCAATTATGGTTACCATCCGGTATACACCGACTATAACGAAACGGCAAATCAATCAAGTCAAACGAGTTCGCCGCGGAAGCCTCTACCTCGGTATCGTTTTTTCCGTTGCAAACGAAGCGAGCGGTTTGATGTAGTGAAAGGAAGTCCGTCTCTTTTTAGAGAACCGGCTTTTTCGGCTCAACTCATTAAAGAGAGCCGGTTCACAAACGGCTCACTTGCTTTGATGCATTATATTGGGAATTAAAGGGATACCTTTAATCAGTATTTTACCAACAATAATTTAATGCTGAAAATGAATTCATAATTTGAATAAGAAAATGTATTATTCTACTTAATTATATTTGCATGTATTTTTCCTTCTACGGTGAACGTCCAAGCTACTTAATTTTTGAATTGTTTTTAATAATAAACCCCATTCATGTCGAGCAACTCAGGATCTCACAACAAAATGTTAATTAACTATATATATGATATAAAAAAAACACAGGTACAATATAACATGTTAAAGTACACAAATAAACACGTTTGAAAAAAAAATGGTGTAAGATTATTTTGTATTTTGTAAGGGAAAATACGACAGTTTGTAAGGGCATGGAGCCGTGGAGGTTGACAGGTATGATTTTCGCAAAATACTGTATACAATTTACAAAATATATGGACATGCAACAGAAGATGAATAATTGTAACTATATCATTAATAGTTACATAATTAAAAGTTTGTTTTATTTCATGTTATAAATGCCATACGCTTACGTTTCCGGGGCGTTCGCGTTCATTTTGCAACACTTTGCAACACTACTGCTGTTGAACGTAACTTGGGTGGCGCGACGCGCTGACGTCAGACGTGTGAACAACAAACGCTTGTTGGACTTTTCACCAGCTAGCCTGCCGCCTGCCTCCGAATGCTCGTGTTTGTCCAAAACACCTCCGACTCGCTGTACTTTCACCGACGTTGGCCGACAACTGGACCATTACTTCCCCCTTAAACCTGAAATATTTCCTAAACCGGGAGCAGGTGTCTTCTCGGGACGGATGTAAGCAATCGCGGAGACATGCTGTGGAGGATTCGGTGTTGGTCGGTGTGACGCTTGTTTCTTTACCAGCCGCGAGCGCCGTTCGGTGCGGGCCGGGATGTGAGTGGAGTTTTCATGTGCGTCACTCCGAAGTGAGACAACAACTATTAAGTTCTATTTGTCCTAAATAATGAACTCTGAGGCGCTACGTGACGCGGCAGGTATGCGAGGAAACGAGGGCCTAGGTGTTATTGCGGGGCACCAACTGTAGCACGCTAGCTAGCTGCCATTCTAGATCTAAATGAATCAGTTAAGATCGTTATTATAAAAAGAGCGAGACAGATAGCAAACAAGCACCTTGCTAATGCAATGGAGGCGCCCGGAGTGACGACCTAGCAGTTTGGTGCTTTTCTGTTTCTGCTGTCAAGGTCCATCCATTCCCATTTGACCGTGTAGTTTGCCTCTTTAATGGTTTTGCAATTGCACATGTCACACAAGCATCTACTGTTGTGTTATTGATTATCTCTACACTACCCTTCTAATTCAAAAAGCAATAATCCAAGTGTCCATCTAATAATTCTGCATGTATAGCTCACCCCTATTTGTCCATCCAGGCAGTGTGGTAAGAGTGAAATACTTATGAGTTTAACTGGACATGAAAACATGAATATCGAAGATCAGCGTCTCGATCTGTGCAATGTCAAGACCAAAGATGTTTTGGATGATGGTCATCATAACACTACTTTCGGCATGGACGATGCTCGGATCTCCGAGCTGATCTCTGACGTCGGGGTCGATTCGCAAACTGCGATCCCCGCTGTTATCATGCCGCAGCTCGCTGACAACCTTCAAGTGTCAAAGGGGGACAATTGCCTAGTAAAGGACACCCTGGAAATCAACGAGGTTAATGGGAATAGCCAAAGCGGTGGCCACGATAGGTCGCTAAACCCTACTGACTCTCCTCCAAATGATGGGGACCACAAGGACAATGGTGCTGTGGATAAAATGAAGGACCTTAAGGACAATGAACCTGTAAAGTTTAACGACCCGATAGAAGTATATGATGTCGGGGAAATGGACATGGGTGTGGACCTGAGCCTAGATGAGAGTGGCGTTCTGGAGGCTGAGATACCAAATGTCCCGTTGCTGTCAGGGGGTATTTCAGAACCCTCAAGTCGAGTCAACCCAAATTGTTGCGAGGCAGAAAGCCAGTCAGATGCAAACCAGTTGGATAAGCCGTCTGGCACGGACCACGCTGTGCTGTATCCAACAGTGGAGGAAGTGGACGATAAACAAAAATTGAGTGGCAAGAGGGTGACGTTTCCTTCAGATGACGACATTGTTTCTGGAGCGGTAGAACCAAAGGATCCCTGGAGACATGGTAATGCACTGTTTTTGTGTGGGTGTGTTTACATGTGTTAAGGTGATTGTTATCAACTTTTAAACCTGTTTTGTGTGTCTGCACTAATACACTTCTGAGCAAACCTGCATTTTCTTCTAAAACAGGTAATTGGTCATGTAAAGTAAAGTCAAACATACTCTACTTTTTCCAATTAGCATGCAGTGCACACAAAGGAGTACTGTAAAATTCGGACTATATGCCGTGACTTTTTTCCCCAATCTTTCAACCCTGTGGCTAATGCACCTTCATGCATTTTTGTAACGGCCACTAGGGGTGCCCGAGCAGTAAATGTAAGATTAACGTAACTTTGCATTTTGTGCATGAATAAAGCTAGCATGAGCAGACCCTCATCATGGAAAAAGGTTCAATAAAAAGGGGAGCGCCAACTACCATATTGGGAATAGTTTTACAAGTCTGTTTATTTGTAAACTGAAAAAATGTGGCAAACCGATTACAAGAAGCAACGTCCAACGAAGCAGTCATGTTTAAGCCTATTTATCTGTCGGCATTACCTTGTGTTTTGGATCAAATATTTTACACGGATTCAATGGATTGTCCTTGATATAACAAAGCCATTTTCACGGACATTCAAAGAAGTTAAAGACGGCCATGGGACGTAATGGTGAGTTACCTCAGCTTTATAGTTTTCAGGTATCTTGTTTCAGACTGATCGTGATGTTGAAATGGTGTTCTCTATAGTTTGAATTTTACAGTACTATTTTACATTTATAAGCAAACAATTACCAAATGAATTGTTTAAAGTCGCCAAGCGGACATATTTGTGTCTGACCTTCGATGATACTGTGCAGGAGTGTGTGACTGGCAATGGCATATCTGCCCATTATTCTGAGGTTGTGGAAGAGGATATTCCGCTACTGAGCTACAAATCTGCAACAAACTGGAACCTCACATGTCGAACAGCCGTTTCAATACAAAAGCCCAACGGCAAATTAGGAACATGATCCTACCATGCTGACATTGTTCCTCCAGGGTCTAGGTTCAGGCAAGACATGATACCTCTTTCATTCATTTGACTGCAATCTAGAGTTTCAGTTCTAGTATTGCCGGGTGAACATTTACAGTAGCTATTTACTCAGCTCTGTTTTGAGATGTGACTCATTTTTTGCTATTGGCATTTTGATCTCTGGCCAAATTAATTCAGTTTTTTGTAAGAAGAAAAAGTAATATACTGGAAACTGTTGACAGACTAGCAGGTTAATTATTTGATAAATTACCAGAAGTATTGGTAAAAGAATTATAAAACAATGGTCAGCGATAGTCGGTGACTCAGAACCAGTAACAAGCTCCTAACTACAGCAAAGCTAAGTTCAAAGGCAATAATAAACCTAACCTAAAATAGGACTCATGAGTTTACATGCTGCTCGATGGAGCTGATTGTTTGCTAATAACAGATCACTAGGATAAATGTATATGTGAGCCAGATGACAAGCAGCACATTAAATGCTGTGGTTCATGTCCGCTATCCACTTCCTGGACCAGTGTTAATACAGCACACATTACAAGGAAACATGAACAAAAGAGGTATACGCCCAGAACACCTTATGCTTACCCCACAGCAACATAATTGTAGGTTGAATAATGAAGCTTGATCTCATAAGTTTGCATCGTTATGACTTTTTAAAATTATATATTATTTAAACTGTTGGACATTTCCTGACATGGTGAATTTGTTTTAAAATAAAAATGTGACTTATTTTTTTTCAAACCGTTTAACCAACTTTTACCTCATCATAACTATTTATATTTATTCTAGAATTAAATTGTCAGGGTTGCACTTCTAACATTATTGCAATAAGAAATATGTGACAATAGGAGTTTTTACTTAAAAGGTGTTCAAATAACTTTTATTAAAAAATATTCTGCCCCGCCTATCTTCTTTTATCTTGCTGCTACCAATGCTGCGACGCGCAACTCATTAGTTAGAAGGGGGGAGAGAAGGGGAGGTTTGAGAGTGACTTTGTTCTCGTCATCAGTTTTTGTCTTAGTGTAGATTGAAAATGATTAAAAAAAGACAACTACAGTCCAAATGCCAACCCAAACATCAAAAAATGGATGAAAAATACTTTTTTGAGCGCATCTAAGGAATGCACATACTTGATGAATGAGCTGACTTAGGCTGCATTCAGAGATGGCAGCAGAGAGTAACTGAGTTTCGTATTTCGGACAACACCTTTAAAGGGGTTACAAAATATCTTCTTTTTTTTTCAATTAGGCATAGAACGTGCAGTGTTCCACCCCACGATCATGCAGATATGTTCCATTTTATTCCACGCGCCATGAATCTTAATAAAATTAATACTCAAAGTAGACATTATGACTTTTCATCCCCTAGAGCTGTGACGTCACCTGAAGACCATGAGGAATCAAAACAATGACAGTCCCGTTGAAAAAAGACGGCAATTGCAGTAATCAGAGAATGCATAGCGCTCACTTCAGCTTGGTGTAATTGGAACTTTGGTTACTATGTCGCTGGGGGACTAAATGTTTTGCCTGAGTTGCGTCCTTTGATCATCAAAAGTTGCGTGTTGTAAGCTTACCTGCCGTTGTGTACAGTGTGCATTCCGTTTTGCCTTCGCCTCCAATTAGGTATGTGATTGTGACTTTTCTTTTTGTGTTTTTTGCCACGTGTTTTGCAATAAATTTATTGTTCGGATAGTTATTTAGTGTGCGGGCTCCCGAAGGCCTCCAGGTTAGCTGGCTAGCCTGTCGTGCTATCTGTTATTTCCCCAGCTGGGTACGTGTTGCCGTAATCATTTTTTAAAAAAATTTTAATCCCAGTGTCCCTGGCTGATTATTGCATGTTTTTTAGTCAGCCAGACTCCCGTTTTCCCACCAATCCGTCCTGTATTGCCCTCTTTAGTATCCGGCTAGCATGTTGTGATAATTTGGTATATTTACGGCTAAGTTTTATGTTTGTCCGCCCCGGAAGGTTGTTTGGATTCTTGCCATTTGTTGTACCATTGCTTCACTCACCTGCGACCCAGCGCCTGGGCATTCTCCACATAAACAACCAAAACACTGCTTAAAACGCTCAAAACCTTTTTGAATAGTTAACATGTAAACCAATATTGTGAGTGGCTTGCTAGGGTGCTGGTGTGCTTCACATGACGTTGGCGGTCTGGAAGTCAAAGACAATACAGAATATAGGTAGAGAGAGAGAGAGAGTAATATATAAATAAATGTTTACCTATCTATCATAATATATATATATATATATGTGTGTGTGTGTGTGTGTGTGTGTGTGTGTGTGTGTGTGTGTGTGTGTGTGTGTGTGTGTGTGTGTGTGTGTGTGTGTGTGAGAGAGTATGCAAAAAAAATAACGTAATATTTTCTTTCATTTTGTATGTTTTAGAATTGGGGTACCTGCTTGAAATATTTACAATTCTAACAGGAAGTTTATTCTGCAACTATTCTCCGAACATGCATGTTATTTCAAATCCATGACTTAAATTAGGTCCTCAACATTGTTACTTTTCTCATTTTTTTCCATAATTAGAACTTGTGATTTTTCTGCCTCTATTGGATTCTCTTTCTTTCTTTTTGGAACAATATTTTTGTAACAATAATCTTATAGAATTTAAATGTAATGGGTTCTGTGGAAAAAGCAATTGACCTTTTTTTGTCGTGATTTTACCCTTTTCCCTGTTTCAGAACTGCTATAATACAGTATAGACCAGGGGTGGCGAACAAGTTTGACACAAAGAGCCGAAATTTTTAACTGTGAGAGTCAAATAGCCACACCACGCATGGACCTGCCATGACAGACGTACACACACAAACACACACTATTTAAACATATTATTTCCCATAACACACTCCTCTCCTTACAATACAACAAGTATTGTTCTTCTGTTGATTTCAAGGAAAGTGTCCACCTTCAATACACACAAAAAAAACTAAACATGAAACAAGGCAAAGATCCAAAGTATATAGAAAATATGATGAGGCAAAGAGCCGCATTCTTATTGGCTAGAGCCACGTGTTCGCCACCCCTGGTATAGACTCATATTACCGTATTTTCCGCACTATGAGGATCACCTAAAAGCCTTTATTTTTTTCAAAAACTGACCATGCGCCTTCTACTACAGTGCGCCTTATATATGGATCAATATTAAGCCGCAAGGTCTCGCAACAAAGGCAAGCAGCCGCCGACTAGATTCCTCCTCGTAGGCGATGTGGTCCGCAGTGTATGCTGGGATGCATATGTCGGCGTTTCATTTCCCAGCCGATGTGTCAATCATCATTTGAATCAATCACTATTGGCTAAAGTTATTCGGAGGTAAAGGGGTTGTTGATGCACAGTTGTTTTGATTACATGGTTTCTACATACGTACATTGCTGAAATTTTGGGGTACATCAGTTAAAAGCAACAAGGTACTGATACTGAAATCATTTCCAGTATCAATATTGGACCGGAACACCCTATACATTTCGCGTAACGTTAACTCAGTTGTGGCAGACGGGCTTTCAGTTGAGGCAAACGGGCTTTATCTGTAAAGATTGCTTTATTGCAATCTTTACAGATTGCTATGACTGGAGTGACTGAAAATCTACTATAACAAATTTAAAAGTTCTTTAAACAAACCTCATACTCAGAGTGAGGAGCTCCAGGTAACATGTTTACACCACAATCTTTAGACATTTCATGTTGTGTTTTACTAAAAAACAAAATGTTTTTGAAAATCGACTGTCCTGGTCAACATGGTTTAGAATTTTTTTCTGTCCCAGTCAGGCCAGTATCTGCAGTCGATCAAACAATGCAACACTTTGACTTGAGTTCATCCCTGCGTCGTGTCTTGAGGTGTACTGGTCTTTGGGGTTTTTGGTGGTGCATTGACTGAACACATGTTATTTGTCCTGCTTGAAGATACCTTGTGGTGAATTGGCACTGTGCTACAAGTTGGCTTAGCTCTTTCTACGGCAACCGCAATAAAACAATTAACGTTTATGATATGAAAATAACATTTGCATGTTCCATCTGCTCAGTTTATGTACTCAAAAGATAGCTAAGAGTCTTCCATCTTCACATTTTCTGTGGGAAGAAATTCCTATAAGGATTGCGTGACAGCACACTCATGGTAAAGATAAATAAAGAAAAGAATAGTATTTATTTTTTAAATGTGTCCAGCCCAGCAGTGATTTTTCATACCATACTTGTCTGTGTGGGCCTTTTTGTTCGCTCGTCAAACAGGTATTCCTCGCTCTCCCGCTCGTAGACCGACACCGTGCACTGACAAATATTATTTTAACACTCCATTAGTGCACGCGTCGCACATTAAATACCCCCTTCATTTAAAAATAGAACCCTTGTACCCCTCATATGTTCCCACTCACAGGAGACTGGATTTCAAATGGTATTTGTTGGTTCATTCATTTTACTACGATAAACTGCGCTGGCACTACGCCTATCGTTCTTGATTATCACATTTTATTTTGACTTCATAAAGTTTAACAATAATATGTTGTTGTGTTTTTTCTCATCTTGTGAAATGAGAAATACTCCTAAATGGTTATTATTTCCATTTTAAACCCAAAATTATTACGTCTGATGCTAATTGATCAATTTTGCCTCAATTTGTATTCAGTTATTAGCTAAACTGCGCAAGACAGACAAAAGTCCTAAGTTCAAGTGGCACATTTTCAGCCACACATGGACAAAAAAATATATTTTGTGTTCCTGTTTCTTATCTGGGTTGTTTCATTCTCCATTGAGAACCCTTTCTTCCTTTTTTGGGTGACTCAATTTCTTAATAATTTGGTCAGATTTTTTGAGCTCACAGCATCAGAGCCACAGTTTTCCACCTTTGTTGAGCGGGCCAGCTGTCAAGTGTGAATGACGTTGTTCTGGTGTCCTGGGAGCGGTAGTGCAGACTGGGAGTGGGATGTCTATTTTGAAAACTGGCACAGGCATGTTGAGAGTGAGCTCTTGTCAGTCGTTACTTCCGAGCAATTTTCACTTGAAGCTGTTGGAATTAAACATGTCGCCATAAATTTTCTATTTTCCAAGTAAAGTTATTGGTCCATCTAATTAGTGTTGGCAAGGTTTTCGTATTATGGGATACTATTTCTACATGTTAATGTCAACACTTGCTCGAATGTTTCGTGACATTTCGAGGCTGATGGTCCTTATAAAACAGTTTTTGCCAAAGGCTAATGTTTCTAGCTATATACAACAGTCATTAACCGTCAGTTACAAAAATTACTAATATCACCAGGCATCTCTCTAAGAATGCATGCATATTCCTCAGTTTTAATTGCTATAAAAACAATAGTAATGACCTCGGGAAATGTATTCCCTTCTTTTTAATGTGCTACTCACATAAGAATAGTTGCCATTGGTGCTGTTCTTCACTTTAATTGAAAGAGTTAAGTGTTAGCAAAAGGACTAAACACAGAAATTCTTTTAATTTGGGAAGCAGTAAGATAAGTCTCTTTTGTATGCATGAGTTGTTGACAAGTGTGCACACAAAGCCAATGTATTTTGTTTGAATTCATAAAAACTTCAAAGGGCATGTCAGAGACTGTAAACGGCCATTAAATTAAATGAGGTTGGTGGTCAAAAATGTTAAGGACCAAAAAAAAAAAAAACCCTTTGCTCCTTATTTTCCATGCATTAATGTGATACTGTACTGCAAATGGCATGTGCAGTTTAAAATGATGTGCCCCCATTGTTACGATTCCAAACTGAAATGAAGCCAGTGGAAATGTGGCTTAATGTGCCCAGTGAGTTTATATCTGAGACAGAGTGGATTATCTTAAGCTGGTTGTGTTCCAGTATGCAGACGTGCTCAGTTTGCAATCCCTTCCATTGAAACACAGAATGGTTTATTCACTGGTTATACATTATCGTATCATAAAGACTTGAGAAATTATCCATTTGTCACGGAGTGAGTTGCAAATACCCCACAAAGTCATTTTTCAGGAGCATTGTTTGCTCATTGTGTTTTAGCTTCTGCGTAACCACGTGTTTGTTCAGTGGCCTAGTTGATATTGTCAAGGTCAGTGACTTGTACAGAAGGATAGGCTTAAACTGCAGTTTCTTGCTCTCATTTTGCTTTGTGTTTTAGGCCAGATCTTTAGATGGCTAAGCAGGCTGGTGTAAGTTGTTCTTTAATGAAATGCATGTTATGTTGTATGTAATACCATACTCTTGTTTCAAGCTCTTTCATATCACCCCCCAATTTTCTTTGGGGGGGATTAAAAACTCAGCTATTCTTAGGAGTGAATCAGAGCTACAGTATATAATCACATTCTAAAGAAATGAATGTCCCTGAACAGTGGTCTGGTGGTTGGCACAGCAACCCTGACCCGTCATGCTATATGCTGGCTTTTATTATGCCTTTTAAAAGTGCAAAGGTCTAAGTGCTGTACCAATAAGTTAGAAATGCAACCTTCCGAAGGTATGATATACAAGTTCAAATACAATATTCTTGTTTGAGAGTTCAGAAAGATTTAAATAAAGCATCACTTGCATTTAATTGTAAACTGATTTTCATGGAGCATAAAGCACTCCCCATTATGTGTATGCACAAAGACCACCAGCTGCTCAATTGTTGAAAATAATTCATAATTTAGAGCAGATAACGGTCCCTTGTTACGTCCTTTTTTTTTTTCTCATCCCTAAAAAATTCAGTCTGGTTCACTGGGAGTTTACCGTTGCCTCCATGCAATGAAATGCAATACTAGTGTGAGGTAACTACTTTACCCACTACTTTTCCCCTCCAAAGATCTCATGTTCCTAAAAAAAAAAACAAGTGGGAACTTGGAGGTGTACTGGGGTTAAATATAAAATGGACAAAAAATGAGGTCACAAAAAATGGGGGGACCAAATCTTGCTGAATAGGCTAGCCCGTGTTTGAGAATTCAATCAATGATGCCTTTCTTTTGACTGATTTATTTTTGCACCTCCATTGACCCAAATGTAAGCCTCTTAGACTAGGATTGTGGTTTGTCTTGAAAGACACAGTCAGCATCTCAGCCTTCCTCACGTTTGGAAACAATCTTGTTTAGCGTTGCCGCGCTGCTTTCTAGGAGCTTGATTTTCCTAGATGTTAGGAGTACCTGTTTCTCCCTCTAAGTCACCACTACCTCCCAGTATGTATTTTGGAGGAAGTGACACAAAAATACTGTGAAATAGCAGGCCTTTGAAATAGCTGATAAATCAATGATCTTGCCAGGCTTCACCTCTGACTGGTTGTTACAGACTACAGAGTGTTTACTGTTTCTAGCTGAATAAAAACTTCTATTTTTTTTTTCTTAGTAGTATTTCAAAGGATGTCCTAGTATATGATGCTTGACAAGTTATTTAAACTCCCAAGCCAATACTGCACTCTCTTCTGAAATCATCGAGTGGTATGTGTGTAAATTCTGTCTGGTTAGCCTGAAACCACGAGCTTGCAAACCCCACCTTCTTCCCATTGAAGTGTTTGCGCGCACTTGCACTACCTCATCTCTGCACAATAACTCTTTTCCAAGGACTTGGTGTTTGCTGGAGGGACACCATGTACCATACAGTCTTGCAACTCTACATGTTGAAAATACTGTGAGCAAATACAATGAAATCATTTCACCTAATGTGTGAAGTTAAACTTTGTTACTCTTTTATGTAGGTTACTCACAAAAATGGGGGTGGGGGAATCCGTTACTTACCGTATTTTCGACATGGACAATTATTATACAAAGCAGCAACAAAAGAGGATTTGCAATTAGCGCTCTAAAGTTGGCGTCTGAGCCACCGTCAAAGTTCTTTTCTTTTTTGTTTCCTTCCAGCAACAAACAATTAACATGTTGACCACAAGAGGGCACTTGAAGAACACTGTGTTTTTCAAAGGCTGAACAGTTACCATATGCAGTAACAATAAATTGTTATTCATTCACTGTATTTTCCGCTATACAAGGAGCATTATAAGGCACCCTTTCAATTAAGGGTATTTAGGTGAGCCTTATAGTCTGGAAAATACTCCAATTGACCAGCTCAGTAGCCTAGATGGTAGGGCGCCCGCTTTGAGACTGGGAGGTCGCTGGTTCGCGCCTCGGCCGAGTCATACCTAAGACTTATAACATTGGTAAAAATGGCGGCGCCCTCTGTTGGCTGCGGCTGCATCGGCTCGCTACAACGGGTCAGGTGTATCGACATTTCGTTCTTACAAAGAATGACAATACAAAGGAAATTAATATTATTATTATTATTGGTTTAGTATGTTATTTAATTATTTTGTCAAAATAGGAAATGTGGCTATTTGGCCCAAGACTCCTTCAGCCATTGCAATTTAGCACTTAATTTTTAGCAGCTTTACTAATAATATTTTGTATACAATTGAAACTGCATCGGACCACCGTTCAGGGACATTCACGGCTGTAGTATGTAATTATATAGCTCTGATTCACTCATAGGAATTGCAGTTTTTAATTTAGAACAAAGGTTTTGGGGTGAAATAAAAGAAAGCTTTGAATGAGAGTATGGTTGTACATACAATGCATTTCAATAAAAAACTTTAAATCCTAATGAAATATGACTACTTTTCTCCCAATTTCGGTTACTTTTTAATTTAAATTAGTCAGCTATTTATTCAATATTTGAAAGTTCAGTTTTTCTGCAGTTGTGAAAATAGTCATAGCAAATATAGTAAGGTCAAAACATGTTTTTATTGCTCTCTCTGCGTATGCTTCTGAGGTATTCTGTATGGAAGTACTGTTCGCTAAAGTGGAATGGATACTAAAGGTAAAATGTTTTGTTGTATGCTTTTCCAGCTCAAAACGTGACTGTGGACGACATCCTGTGTTCGTATAAGCAGGCCTGTCAGAAGCTTAACTGTAAACCCATTCCCAAAGTGCTTAAACAGATTCAGGTAAGGCACCGTTTAACAAAAACAAGAGATTTCTTAACAAGCTCATACCTACAATCACACATATCCTCATGTGTAAAGATCAAACACCTTGCTAAACCACACGGATGAATAGTGACTAGGAATTATATCACATGCCTCATTGAATCTAAATCACACCCCTGCTTAAATCCTGCCCCCCCCCCCCCCCCCCTCCTTGGATATTCTATCTGCTCTCTAATTTGATGTACCCAACTGCAATTTACTGCAGTCTGTGTTCCTGCTGACTCTGCTTTCGTGAGGTTCGCAACTGTTCCTGATGCTTACCGGCGTGAGTGATATACAGTAGTACGACTTGCCTGGTGCCGATGCCCCAACTGACCTTTGAATCCACATAACTAGACAAGCTTTACTAGATTTTTTTCTTCGCTAAAAATGATGGCATAATTTTTTTTGCTTTGAAACTGTTCAAGTATCTTTCAGATACTGTAGGGAATGAGAAAAATGATCAATTTACGGATCTGGTAAACAGAAACACTTTTAGGAAAGACCCCTAAAAAAGTTGTTAAATTTGTGTCATAACCCCCCTCCCCCCCATCTGATAAGGTGCTGATATAGCAAACAGAAAGGCTAGTATTGTCTATAGTCTGCCGTTTTCTTTAGCCTGCCTTGTCTTGTGGTTTGGCCAACAGTCATGAGTCCCATAATCCCTCTGTAGGAGCAATTCCTCAAATCCAGTGTGGTGGAGTTTGCCTTTGTATGTGAATTAGCACACTTGGTTACTGAGGATTTGAATCCGTTTTCTTGCAGTTTAGTCCGTATTTCAGTGGCTCACATGGAATTCTAGACTCGAATGAATCCCCACACGCTTGGTCAGCCAAGAGTTAACATAACAGCTACTTGAAGAAAAACACATCACACTGCTAAGCTGATGCTGGCTTTCACTTTATGGTCTGGGTACATTTCCACTGGATTGTATAGGGACCCCAGCCTCACTGTCCTTCCTTTTTTGCTTTCGTATTTTGAGAAATATTTTTTTAATCATGCATCTCTCATGTTTGCTTTATATATTTGTTATTCTCTGTGTTTTATGATGAATCATAGCTTCAGTTAGCAGCTACATAAATAAGAGTCTGATGTACATTTTGCTAATTTTAGGATTTTTCAAGTAGAGTTCAATCATTCCTCAGACCCTGGTTTTTTTATTCATGAAATGTTTTCTATTATAAAAGTACAGGAGTCCAGCAGTTCCCCTGCAGGATTCATGTGTTTCAGGCCAGGTGTTAGTTTCTCTGGCTGTTTAAAAGGATGAGTTATTAGCAGCCACATGATGAATGCCTTTTCCACCATATCTTCTGCTGCAGTCCAAAGGCACTATTATAATTAAACCTGGAAAAAAACAAATGATTTCATTAATACATAACATTATCCTTTTTCTGTTAAACTGGCACTGTGTGCACATTTTCAAACTCATAATGTCTCTTGTAATTAGGTTACCTTGTCCAATCGTCACAAATACAATTCAAAGGTTGTTTTCCATGTAATTTTTTTTCCTCTGAAAGTGTCCGGATGAATGTTTTGTAACTTCATTTCATTGATTAAGACCTGTTGAGTCATACAGGGAAAGGGGGTGTCAACACGTCCATCTAGGCACAGATAATTACCAGCTATGTGGTACAGGGGCAGAGGTTGTGGAGTTCATGCTGAATGGGATGGAGATCCAACTATTTGCTGGCACATAGTTTCGAAGGCAGCACTCCCTGTGTTTGCGTGGGCGAGTGTATCACCAGGGCAAGAGTCACAAAATACAGTTTTGTTTGAACCGCAATGCAGCTACGTTCAGTGACACACACATATACAAAGAAACACAAAACAGGAAAGCGCCAGATGTATCAAGCAAACGTCTATCTCAGATTACATAAGAGGAAGTTTGTTTAGATTTTTTTTCTTGGTGAACGTTGTGGTCTGTAGAATGTTTCCAAGTGAACAGCGCAAGATGTGATTGCACAAGAAAATGTTTTGTCTCTCACTTGTGCAGTTATTTTATGTTTTTGCAGGAACTTAAAGACCTGACCCAACGAAATGAATGCTTGGATCTAAAAGGTAAGCCCTCTAGCCTCATGCAACAAACCCTAAATTTCATCGCTAGACATTCTGTGGCATGACTCGTACATTATGTTTAGTTCTTTTTCTACTTTTAACTTTGTACAAGTGTCAATTGTTTTTTTTCTTGCTCTGAAGTAATACGGCGGCCTTGTTTTTCTGTGAACAGGTGAAAAGTTGGACTACAAAGCCTGCGAGTCCCTGGAAGAAGTTTTAAAGAGGGTCCAGTTTAAAGTGATAGACCTGGAACAGACTAATTTAGATGAAGACGTAAGCATAGTTGAACTTTTCAAATCTCTTTGTGGTAGGACCCTGAGTGGGTCATGGGATTTCTGATTGTACTCCATCCCCCATGGAGGATGTAGGCATTTTAAAGGCAGGCGCTTAGTGTGGACCTGAGGGATGCAGCCAGTCACAAGACCGCAAACATTCTCAACCAAGCACAGTGTGAGGTTTATTTCCAGTCACAGACACAAGTTTTGCTTGCAGCCAGACTGAGGTTCCACTGGCACAAAAAGCTTACTTTAATTACTGCCTGTCGTTATGTTGTGCCGCTCCTCACGACTTTTACCCTGCAAATAAATGCTTGGTTGGCAGAGGCAGCAAATGCACATGCCTCAACTTCACCAGCCAAAAGCCCTCGGAAATGAATGAGTCACCAAATAACACAACCTCAGCTTGAGATTGCAGAGTGTCACTGAATAAAGAATCTGAAAGGATTGCAAGTGGATGTATTGAAAGAGATTAATTCATCAGCTTCAGATGGTCTGATGAGAGCAGATAGGGGCTTCCTTTTGACGTCTTCAAGTGATGTGTAAGGATAAATGGCAAAAAAAAACATTTTGAGAAAACATTTCAAACAACAAATAGTAAACTGCTGGACAGCCTGTTCACTTGAATTGGATATTTGACACCTATGGGCCTCAGTGGCTCTGAATGAGCCCTAAAGATAAACACACATGTATGCTCATGTTATCCCAGTAAGCACACGAAAAGAGGTGTGTAAATAAACCCTAATAAGCAGCATAATGATTCATGTGGCTTGTAAGTTGTATTCTACTTCTGGCATTTATCAATGCCTCATTTCTCCATCAATAGCAGACTTGATTAATTGCTTTAACAGTTGAGTACCATATTTAGTAGCAGTATGTTGTAGATTCGATAAATCGGATATGTTACCGCCAAAAGGGAAAATTGCATCAAAGACCCAATAACGCCTTTTCTTATAACAATTTAGAAAAAGACAAACAACTGATTTATCTAAATAATTAGACAAAATAAAATATAGTCGTAATAAAAAAATCCCAGAAATTACATGTGGCGCTATTACATTGTGAAATATAATACTAAATTGTATTTCCACATTGGACTTGAGGAATATTCTTCTTTTTCTTTTTCCTCTCCTTATTACATCTTACGAGAGTTCGGCTCCCATACAAGGTAGTACAACTGCTCATTAAATAAGGCGACGATAGTTGTAACTAACAGATGCGTCGCAACACCTGTCATTGGGAGTAGGTGACCAAACCCTTCAATATCAACCCCTAATGTAGCTTGTCAAGCAGCGAGGCAATGAGTACCAAGTTTTAAGTCTTGGGTATGACTCGGCCAAGGCTCGAACCAGTGATCCCTCAGTCTCGGGGTGGGCGCCCTACCCCAAAGTCACAGAGGTGGCCGTACTTCAAAAATGTTGTTTACTTATAAATACAAAAGACATCCCCAAAAACGATCATCTAAAAAAATACATAATCTGTCCTGATTTTGGTTAAGGTGATCGGATTGGAAGAACTTTCATGATCATAATCTCCGGCCCCCTGAATTTTTGAATTTACGTTTTACTAACAAGGAACCTGAGCCTATTCATATTTTCAGTCAACTTGCCATACACTCATCATTGGTATTTTTCCTATTCATTTTCACTTTCTGACATGAAAACAGTCAGAATGTAAACCAAGCTGTGTCACGCTTGATTGCTTCAAGGTGCTGCAATGATGCGGGTAAAGGCTCCGTTACAGTACATCTGTAATCAATCACAAGTAATTTATTTTTGTCACGAGTTTCTGTTTTATACCTTGTCCTCATCTTCTCAAATCCTGGAGGTTGAGTTCCTGTCGCCCAGAGAAATTATGACCACAACCATTACAGCAATTGAATTTAAGAAACATATCTATTGATGATTTTTTTTTTTATATTTCCTGTTTTTGTTACCTGATTTTCAGGGCGCCTCGGCTCTGTTTGACATGATCGAGTACTACGAGTCGGCCACCCACCTCAACATATCCTTCAACAAGCACATAGGTACGCGAGGATGGCAAGCCGCTGCTCACATGATGAGGAAGGTAAGAGATGACCGCTTCAGCTTTTTAGTGGTGATTTGCATAAATCACTGGCTTGTGACAAGTTTCACATTGCAGCGTGTACCAAAAATTGTATGCATTTTTTCTCGTTTCTTTGTATTTTTTCATTTGGGCAAAGCACACTAATAATAAACATAACAAAATATTTTTACTCAATCATCTGTACAATTCAAAAGTAGAATACATAATTGTGAGCGCAAATGGAGTGAGCAGAGGGATTCAAATGCCCGCAGCATCAATTTATATCTTGCAGCCCAGTCTCATTTACAATCAAAACAAGACCAAAAAAACAAAACAAAATAAAATTTCATTTCAGGCCTGCAATCGAATACAATGCCCTTTATAACATGTAACACATTTGTTTAGTGTGTCCTAGTGTAAAAAAACACCATCATTTATTAAAGAAAAACAACATGGATTTTAAACAATAAGTAAAAATGCATGAACTTTCATATGAACGATGATCGGATAATTAGCATTTATTTTACATAACATGAGCCTCACCTAAAGGAAGCTGACATAATCTTCCTCCATAATTGTCCATCCAAAAACCTTGAAAATGCTGGGTACAGAAATGAGAAAAAAATTAGTCTTGAGTTTTTTAAGTGTTTTTTTTTTTTTTTTTTTTTTTGTCCCTTTTAGCATTCATTTTTGGTTGGACTACACCATAGAGTGACATCTAGTGGTCAAATAATACTTACTCTCCCTTTAAACCGACAGAGTCTGATATTTAGTGCCCTCTAGTGATACAAAAAACTTTCAGTCAGTAAAAAGAAAAACATAATTTGAATACCAGGCAAAGTACATGAACTGTCATACCAATTTTCATTTTTATATGAAAAAAAATCATAGGTCGAGAAATTTGTATTTCTTTTCCACAGTGGAATCCCAATTTACATTGCTGCCATGTTTGTCCAACATCCTGCTGACGCTGTGCCCTGTGTCACTTGCCCTCTTTCGCACCATACATCACAGTGCCATCTGGTGGTCAAATATTACACATTTGGGGCTTCCAAGAAATTTGATTTAGTTTTCCATGTATTAAATTTTGTTTGAAATAACTTTCTAGGACATTCATAAAGACTGTTAGCATTGAACACAGCAATGGCATTACCCTTACCAAGATCAGTGAACAATTTAAGTGTGTGATCTCAAGACCACAAGCTTTACATTGGCCATCTGTAACAGTGGTGGAAAGAGTCACAAATTTGCTTCATTTTGCAGAATACACTTATTATTATTAACAGATCTGATTAATGAGTAAGAAGCAAGCTGCTACTGTCCAATGCATTGAGCTTTATGCTTAAAAACAGTTACCCTATATATGACATTCTTTATTTTAAATTTTCAATTATAGTGGACTTTAAGAATGCATAAATATACTCCTGGATGGCCACAATCCTTTCTAGTATTGTTGAGGTTTATAAACAGAACCAATGACAGAGAAGAACGGTTTGCTGTTCATTACTAAATCAAACAGAAGTGCACTTTGCCAAATCCGATTTCACACTTTCAATTCTTTACATAAGCTATATTGAGGTTGGTATCTGTAAGTGCATGATTCAGCAAAATCAAATTTGTAATTATACACTAATGAAAAGATTTTTGCTTACGTCGGGCTAAGTCCTCATGTGATTATGACCACATGAGGAAGCATATTAGTCATCATAACTGTATTATAAAAATCCTTCACTAGTGTTTGATAAATGTATGTTTATTGCTATTTTAAGATATCTGTGTATGACCCCATCTGGCATTGCCCCGCATCACATGACAGAGTTTGTACTACTCTCAAGACAAATAGACATTTGCTTCAACACAAGAGGGGGAAAACATCCAGTTCTTGTGAAAAGCACAGTAAAGTGGAGTTGTTGTTTTGACTGACATGTCAGTGAATTAATTGGAAGTAGGGTGAGTCTAGATGGCCATGTGTTGTTCCATCAGTGGAACAGTGTGACTGCTTATTTTAGAGCGCTCCTCACAGTGTCGTCAACCTACTTCAACGGTAACACTTTCCGGCTACCTAATCTGAGAAATGACTCAATTTGCATCACAGTGTCCACACAATGGATTCAATAGGCTTCATTTGCTTTTTGGAACTTGTTTTGACTACTTAAACCCATATTTGAGATGTGGGGAGGAAAATGAAATGTTCGCTGATTTTTGTGTTAATAATAGAAAGAAAGCATTGTACTGGAGCACAAGGAGTATAGATGACATATGAAAAGGTATTAGATGTTATCTGACTATAATCATTATTTACAGTGAAAACCAGCAATTCAATACCACCATAATTAACAATGTAGTCATTCAATGTCCTTCAAAGTCTGATTCTTCATCAGATAAAGATTTTGGTCATTTGCGTCATTGTGCTTTTCGCCTTTATTTATATCTTTTAGGGCAGATTGCCATTTTCTCCTTTCTCTTAAATTCATCCCTAGTACCGCGAGATGTACATACTGGTGGTCCAGTGGTAATGATTTGACCTGGGTTCAATTCCCATTGCATCAATATTTTGTAATCGTGCTCTGCGATATTTTCGACCGATCAATTGTTGCACAAATAAGGTAATATACGACGTAAAACTTTGTGTATAATGCGACCCAAACTTTTAAGTTCTTTTTCATGTGAAAAGAATATGCGCGTTATACACGAATACATAAGGTACTCATAATTATCTTCTTTTTTTTTTTTTTTTTAAACTAATTTTTACTCCCTTTGGTGACTCTCTTAAGAAGAAAGGGAGATGCTCCCCATTCCTTTCCCGACTGAAAATGCTTGGTAATGGTCTGGTAACAGTTTATTTGTCAATGAGATTTTCCTTATTTGTACGCTGTTGTATTCCACCTCCATAGACAAGCTCTCTGCAGTATCTGGACGCAAGAAACACACCGCTGCTGGACCACTCTGCTCCCTTTGTGGCTCGAGCGCTAAGGATCAGCGGCAGCCTTGCGGTCCTTCACCTCGAAAATGCAGGCCTGTCTGGCAGACCGCTCATGTTGCTGGGTAAGAGCAGAATAATTTGCAAAACAAATGCTTTGACTAAATGATTATATAGCGTAATTGTATCTTGTGATTATTTCAGCAACGGCCCTGAAGATGAACATGAACCTGCGGGAATTGTATTTAGCTGACAACAAGCTCAACGGTCTGCAAGATTCGGCCCAGCTTGGAAACCTTCTGAAGTTCAACTATAACATCCAAATTCTAGATCTGCGCAACAACCATATCTTGGACTCAGGTAATTGTCCCATTTATTTAGAATTTGGCTAAAGTGTATTATCAACTCAACTAATACAGTAACAATATTTCCTAGGATTTTTACTTCAAAGCAGAATTCTCTAATGCAGTGTTTCCAACCTTCTTTGAGTCAAGGCACATTTTTTCATTAACCCCTTAACTCTGACTTTTGATGAGCAAATACCTGTCAGTACTATGTCACCAGTCACTAAAATACAAGGCAAACCACCGTAAAATTCAGACCATAAGCCGCAACTTTTTTCCCAAGCTCTAAACCCTGCGATTTATGCAATGATGAGGCTAAATTATGCATTTTTTTTCTAACGACCGCCAGAGGAGCTCAGACAGTAAAGGTAAGAGTGAGACACTTGGAATGTATGTATCAAGGAAGATGTAAGTTGAATGTAACTTCGCTCTTTGTGCATAAATAAAACTATAATGAACAGACCCTTATCATGGAAAATGTGTCCATCGAAAGGCAACTACCATATTGGGAATAATTTTACGAGTCCGTTTATTTGTAAATAGAAATAATGTGGCATAACTAACAGACTGCAAGAAGAACTGTTTAAGTCAAATTCCTATTTATCTGTTGGCGTTAACTTAAAAAACTTCAAAGTCTTAACCGTTAAAAAGAGACCAAAAATGTCCATATTCTCCAAATGGTTCAAAAACGGCAATCATTTTTCTTCGGATACTTCTTACATTGGGATTTTGGGCGAATTTTACAGGAACGTTAAGGGGTTAAAAAAAATGTCCATCGAAAATGTTTAAAAATGTATTCCCGACACTAGATTTTTAAATTTATGTTCTATGTTTTAATGTATATTATTATGTTGTCCAAACTGACAATGTAACGTAGTTTTTATCATGTGGTCATCGTGGCTTAGGAGGAAACATAAGTTATTATTTTAGGTAATACTAAAATGTAGGATTTTTCTACTTATCTAATAGTAATGACAATGTTCTGCATTTATATAGCGCTTTTCAAGTCAATGAAGACCTCCCAAAGCGCTTTACAATGTGCTTCACACTTTTACACACTATCTAACCATTAGCAGCGTCAGCCATGCAAAGGAAACTACATGCTCATCGGGGGCATTAGGGATTCAGTGTTTTGCCCAAGGACACTTCGACATATATTTTCATGGTTGACTATTTTTATTTTTTCTAGAAATGTAACAAAAAATAGTGGAGCAAAAAACATGTTTTTTTCTTTCATGTTTTTTATTAAATAAAAAAAACAATTAAAATCAGCAAAATGCTGTGCAATATTTTCACTTTATTTGATTTGCTTTGTTTGGCCAAACTTGAACGTCTGCATCATGGTAAATAAGTTATTAAATGTATTCCCCGCTATTATTTCATAAACAGATAATAAGTATATACAAAGAAAATCAAAAATAACCTCCTGCCATCTACTGATATGGATGGTGTTAGTTACTTGACTGATCACTGGAAGAAAGCAAAAATGGCATGCTTTTTTTACAAAGATAAAATTGGCCTATTTCCTTCGGTACACTAGACAAGGTCTTACAGCACATTTGCTGAAAAACAAAACAAAAATTAAAAAGGTAGTATATTTTATCCATTTAGGGCCGGAAATCATTGGTGTGTTTCTAGCACTATGGCCAGGAGCACTGTGGTGCATTTATACCATTGAGCTACTCACAGTTCACCCTATGTTACTCACTACTTTAAGCCCCAACTGTAAGTTAGGAAAATTGGACAGAAATAAAACTTGCACCTCGCATGCAAATTGAGTTTAATGATGCTAGGTCAAAAAGATAGTCAGTAAAATACAAATATTTTTGAAATGTATACATTTACAAAATAAATACTGGTTACATGCCTATTCATCTTTTGAATCCTCAGAAGACTAAATAGACTACGGACCTCATTAACATCTAAGCCTTCTGTGCCCACTTGGATGCGTTTGATTTCCATAACAGAGGCACACCGAACACCAAAATATCTCTCAGCTTGAGTTTCGATTGAGTCGTAGCTGATAAATTTGAATACTGATGACTCCTCTGCATGATACAGCCTGAGTTATTTTTGTTTTGATTTTCTATCTTCTAAATAGCATTGCGACTCATTTTTCTATGACTCCAGTCGTCAGAGTATTGAGTAGTTTTACCCTGAGCAGATGGAGAATTCCACTCCCACGCTGACCAATCTTTGTCCACATATTATCAGCTGCTAATGATATTTTGCCCGCTTTTTGAGATGGACTTACTGTGTGGGTGTGTGCGGTTGTCGTCACAGGTTTGGCTTACGTGTGCGAAGGACTAAAAGAGCAGAGGAAAGGCCTCGTCACATTGGTGCTATGGAACAACCAGCTGACACACAACGGCATGGGACACCTTGCCGCTGCACTGGTATGCTTTTGCACCCGCGCGCACTCAGACCTACTGCACTGAACAACTGACGGGTTCACATTGTTTCTTAAGCCACTAAAACATAAAGTGCCATTTTTCGGTCCTATTTGTTTTGATGACTCACTATATCCTCTTGGCATTGATGCAGTACAATGAAGCTCATTGTTTGTAGTTGTCCTTTTGGATGCCGTTAATTTCAGCTTGTCAGAGCAGAGTATACTGCGTTTATGGTTTTACCTTTTTCGTGGTTGGCCACAGAACGTGTATTTGGATTGAAATGCCACACTGAAAGATAGTTTGTTGTAGTGTGGAGGTTCTCAAACGTTTTACCCCTAGTACCACTTGGTTATGGGTATGCTCTTAAACATTGCACCAATTCTCTACTTAGATCATGTGCAAATGCATGCTTTTCTTAGACACGCACAAATGGGGTTTTTTTTTTCCTCCATATTTTGGGATTTTGTAGTTTACGTTTGTGCTTTACTTCAAACAGGCCTTTTCTTACTTTAGAATTTTCATGCTATGCTAACAAAAATTGTGGTAACAAGTATAAAGTCACCATTCCTCCTACCCTCATTCTGTGGGGTGAACAGCTTTGCTAAAAGTAAGATAAAAGCAGATGGGCGAGGTGGGAAAAAATGGGCCCTATGAAATCAGTTGGGCTTTGTTAACATGAGAAAATATTCCACTTTCAACATTTTAAGGACACCTCAAATGGCGTACCTTAAGCTTAAGCGATTTCATTTGGGGGTTGTTTTATACAAAATGAGATAACTATAAAGGTAGTTTGTGCAATACAATTTTGAAATTGGGTCAAGTTCATCCAAGTATTGGATCGGTCTGATTTTGACCTGGATTATTTTTTACCCAAATTCTCTTGCTCCATAGTACTAGTATTTTCCTATAAATATATTTTAGGAGTGAATTCAGCACTACCAAAAAGCAATTTATCAATTTGTGCATTTGTGACTTGATTATCAAGGATAAATTATATTTGATCCAATTAATAGTTGTTTTTCCAAAAGTTGTACTTCAAAAAGTATTACTTTATTGCTTGTTTGTAAATCAAAATATCCGGGAAAAAAAAAGAATTGCTTTAATTACACTTACAAATTTATCAGGGGTCGTAAGACGATCTATTCTGATTTATTTGCAAGATCAAATTTATGTTGTGTTTAGTGTCACTTACAAATCATTTGTGCCTTTATATTCTTTCAGCCTTGCACCCAAAGTCTGGAGACACTGAACCTGGGTCATAATTCAGTTGGCAACGAGGGTGTGCACAAGTTGAAGGACGGACTGATCGCCAACCGCTCAGTACTGAGGCTCGGCCTCGCCTCTACCAAACTGTCCTGTGAAGGTGACAAATTGATGACCAATTGGACTTCAATGATTTTTGCATATTTTTGGAGAGGGGCGTTTGTCAACCCATTTTTTTCTATTCTGCTCTGTCATCAGGGGCAGTGGCCGTTGCCGAATTTATAGCTGAAAGCCCAAGACTGCTGCGTTTGGATCTGCGAGAAAATGATATCAAGACGGGTGGATTGATGGCACTGTCCCTCGCCCTAAAAGTTAATACCTCCTTGCTACGACTCGACCTCGACCGGGAACCCAAAAAAGAAACTGTGAGCATGTGTAAATTAAATTAAACACCTCCTTAACTGGACTGCGATATGATACTACATTTGAGAGTACATTTACATTGCATTACAAAATAACTTCATGGTAGGCATAGTGCTTTTTTTAACACAGTTCTATAAAAAAACAATATCGCATGTTATTGTGAAATAAACGTTTCAAAGTTCTTCTGCATTTTGATTTTCATATTATGCAGGTGAAGAGCTTCATTGAAACCCAGCGTGCCCTACTAGCAGATATCCAGAATGGCTGCAAGAGGAACTTCATCCTTGCCAAAGAAAAGGAGGAAACGGAGCAAATGATGAGGCAGTCAGCGTCCATGGCCGAAATCGCAAACGAAGACAGCCCGAGAGAAGAGGAGGGTGAGGAGAGCAAAGACGGAAAGCAAGAGGATGAAACAGAAACTGAGGGGAAGCCGAGCAGCCAGTCGCAGACCAGCACCGAGTTGAACGTTTCTCCCACAATCTTGGACTCTGACTCAGACACTGAGGATGAGGAGGAAGTGATCACTAAAACTTCCGTGGAACCAGATGTGCGGCAGAGTCAAATTCCCACTCTGATTGAAGGGGCACCGCCTACGTCGAGTATTCCGTCCGCTTCCTCTCTACCAACGGCGAACATCATTTCTGAAATCACCGTCACAGACACTCCTGTACCACCGGGAACGCCTCCTTCGCCGGGCCGCTGCATATCAGTGTCCAGTCCCGGTCGGGGTCACAAGATCTTTATGGTGACACGAGTGGAGAGTCCACCTGAGCCTCAGTCGGGGGCTGCACTGGCGATTTCAGTAATAAACGGTTTTGGAAAACCGAACCGCGACCACAATGTCGATTTGACGCTGCCATTGACGGCTCCACAAGCACCAGCTTTGCCTTTAAGTTCATCTGCTCAGCATGTAGATCTACCACCTGAGAGCCCCTGTGAGGAGCTCAAAGAATCGTCAGTGTTTGAGGAGAGTGAAGCAGCAATTCCAGAAACCACAAGAAGAGACACCAAAGAGGAAGTTCGGGCATCAGCGTCAACACTGGACCAAATAACGCAAGATGGCGATTGTCTGAGCGACACTAAAGACAATAACGCCTGCTCTCCGAATTTGACCGACGACCACAGTCCAAACCTTGATAGGGAAAATGAAACATCTGAGCCGGACACACAGGAGGTAATGACATCCATCACAGCCGTTCAAACCGGCACAGAGGACTCAGCCAACGAGGACGAGACGAAATCTGACTGCACGCTTCTGCCCAATGGCTTGAAGCCGGATTTTTCCCTCCTTCTTGACAGTGACAGCCCCAAATCTGGCAGCTGTGTCATGGAACACGGTGTGTGAGTGTGTGAGCCGCATCATTTGGCACACGCGTGATGAAGACACAATTGAATATGTCATGTGTGTTTTGTTGTTGCTCATGTAGTGAGTGTGAGCTGCTCTCAAGACCTGGAGGAGCTGCTACTAGAAGCCAGTTTGGACACTGGCAGGGAAGCGCCATGAGGAAGGTTTGACTTTTGAAACTACTTACAAATTTTCTAAAAATAATGATGAATAACTGCTTTATTCATTGACTTCAGCATACTTGATGAAGACATGTGATTTGTTTTGTTATGATGTGCTCAAAGGCAAAAGTTTGCATATCTCTTCTATAAATATATAATACATAAATACTCTAGTTACATTGCAAAACACAATACTGCAAGACAATATGATTGGTCAGCGTAGAGTGGAATTCTCCGTCTGGTCTGGGTAAAACTACTCAATACTCTGAAGACTGGAGTCAATAACAATATGACAACTCCCAAAAATACTTTTAACGCACCTTCACTGATCTTTGATTTTAATTAAAGGGACATTGTGTATTGTTTAGAACCTCCACGTGGTAGAAAAAAACAACTCCTTTCTGATATAGATATAAAACCTAACAGTGAAGTTCCCATAAAAAAAATTGTTTTAAAAATAAAAAGCTGATTTAGTGATTTCATCCTTCTATCCATTATCTGCACCGCTTATCCTCAGTAGGGTCGCGGGGGCGATGGAGCCCATCCCAGCTATCTTCGGACAGGGGGCAGGTGACAGCCTTAACCGATTGCCAGCCAGTCGTGGGGCTCACAGACAACTCACTCGCTCATTCACACCTAGGGACAATTTGAACCGGCCAATTAACCTGACATGCATGCTTTTGGAATGTGGGAGGAACATTTAACAGTAGTGCAAATGAATTAGATTGCTGTTTTGCTTTTATTCCATCAAATGCAGTTGATAAATACAAGAGATTTAATCTTAGTGGATATTGACAAAAAAAGCCTTTGATAAATACTTTATGATCAAATCTTGGATCCCTGAATCATAATTGTGTGCCTCCAAATAGGCCCCAAGCCAGTCTGGCCCCTGTTAGAATATTTTTGCCATCATGTGGCCCTCTAACTAAAATTAGTTTAACACCCCTGTTTTTTTAGAAGTGAGTTTTTATCCATTTTGTGACGGCCATTCAGCCACTTCCTTGAATTTACAATGACGAAACTGTTAGCCCCGGGGCTCAAGCAACGGCCAAGCACAGCTGAGTTTGATTTAACATAAATGTGTTGATATACATGAATACAAATCGACATTGGTTGCTGTACGACAGGCGAATGAACAGCACACGCCAACTGACTGGCATGCTGCAACAAAACATATCTGTTGCTGCGTCAGGTTTTGAGGCTCAATTAATAGATCCGACAGAGAGCGCTAAGTCACGCCCACCGCAGTTAGGGTATCGATGTATCACACACGGAGCAAAGAGAGCGAACACAGAGCGACTCTTTATTCACTATTCCTGATAGCATAGTCGTATCATTTTTTTTGTATAATGTACACTGATCTCAAAAGACGGTAGAAAAAGGTCTCATTTATATTATGCAGACTGATATTCATGGCATCAACGTTTCCAAATAGGCTAATGACCTCGTAATGTTGGCGATCTATGAGGAAGTCCTCAGCCCCGTACCAACTTCACATAGAAAGTGATTCAGATTTGTCAGCTCTGATGGACTCTTGCTGCAAATGTAAGGCTGGGTATATACACATTATTGTTTTACCTCCTAACAGACCTTTGAGTTTTAGATATGTCACCTAACTTTTATTTCTCAGCGCATCTTAAGCTACAAAAGAAGCAAAGTTGTCTTTAGGCTCTTTTTGCAGATAACTTTATAAGTTCATAACCTATGACGGAACAAACACATTCTGTAATTTTAAAGGCTTGTCCAGGTTTCTTTTGATGGTAATATATCAAATTAACGTGGCAGGGGGGGAACTACAAATCATGCTGTGAGGCTGATAGGGTGCTGTGTTATAACCGACCCAACATCAGCGTAAACTTCAATTTCATGAAAATAAATTTAGAACAAATAACTTTGTTGCAGTTCCCATTAATCATCTTCACGTTGAGTTAAACGTGAGGACGACAGCATGCCTTTATCCACTTCAAACACTTTTCCAAATTAGTTTTTGGCAAAGGAAAAGGGATGAACCTCATCTCTACCAATCGTTCCGGATACCGCTGATCAACGTTACAAGTGCCCCAGACATACCACTGAATCATTTTTAAAACAAAGCACGTTGCTTACAAATGTTTCAGGTTACAAAGCTACTACTACCTGGACAAAATAAATTTGTAAGTAGAGGTACCACTTTACAAGCGTGTGGATCACAGGTGAAAAGATGGACGACCTAAATCGGAAGCCACCGGCTGTCGCCATCATCACGTTCTGATTGGCTGAGAACAAGCTTTGTCAGATCTATCAATTGCTGCAATCCAACCAACATGCAATTGTTTATTTCAATGAGCCACGCCCACTAACCTCTTCCTGTTTTCCACAGGCCACACTGTGAGGACAGTCAAGACGTCGAGAACTATTTCTCCTACCTTAGAAAACCCACACAACTCTTCCAAAGAGTTACAGTCAAATGAGCCCAACAAGTTTTGTATAGAATCGAAGGACACATTAAAAGAAAAATTGATATGACATCACTACAACACCACAGCGTGTTTATTCTAGAGGGAAACAAAGACATGATGTCATCACTACATTCTTTCCACGGCATCATGGACGGACGGACGGAAGCCGGAAAAAAAACACTAACCAAAGACCAATGAGGTGTGTGTATATGTATGTATGTGTGTGTGTGTGTGTGCCTGGCTTCAGCAACACACAATAAAAATTGTGGAGCCCATTCAACGTACCCGCCCACATTCGTGCAGTGTAAACATTAACCACCAAGTGATTGTTTTCCTCTCACTCATCCGTCGGTCCAAGTTCAAAAAGACCCGGTTTTGCGTCTTGTTAAATGTTACTCTGGCCGCTCAGGAATCGACTCCAAGCCAAACCTGGGCCATGACCGACAATTCTTTGCCGGTTTCTCAAATGAATACATATCTTCTTCACGGGTTTTGGGAGGAAAGGGGGACACAAGGAGATTTACCTTCGACAAATCTATTGTATTTATTTGATGATATTTTGGGAAGTTATCCATCCCCCTTCTTGATTTTTTTTAAGCCCCTCATATATTTGATTTGTATATTTCTATTCGAGGCAATATTGATTTTTTTTTTTTTTCGTGGGAAGGAGATATATTACGTTTGGAGTGTTTGACTTGTTCAGTAGCAGTCGCCCGGGGCGCATTCCTGACTAAGGATATGTGAAGCAGGAAGTGTCCGCTAGATGGCGCCTCGCCCCTTCGCTGCTGCTCTCTAAGTCAAGCTAGACGCGTCTCATATCCGCGCCCCTCCGCTCTTTGTAAATGCTTTCATTTTTAGACCTTTTTAATAAATTGTTAACTTAATTCAAACTGTGCTGGTAATCACAAAGCTGTGTAAAGCGAAATTCGTTCCACTCAAATAAATGCATGTAACGACTTGATTTTTGACTTGGTTTTATTTTGAGTTGATTCAAGAATGACGTTTTTTATGTACAACCCCCCCAAAAATTCATTTAAAACCACCTCCCCTGTTGTACATACAAAACAAATACGTGCACTCCTAGTAACCTGACAAGTCTTCCAGCTAGAGATGATTAAGGTAACCTAATACAACTACCAACAAGTTTAGTAAAGGTAA
This sequence comes from Urocampus carinirostris, assembly GCF_059441175.1. Lineage (NCBI taxonomy): Eukaryota > Metazoa > Chordata > Actinopteri > Syngnathiformes > Syngnathidae > Urocampus > Urocampus carinirostris. Next base: position 17,728,493 of record NC_142358.1, on the reverse strand, counting down.
TCTTTTTGCTGTCTAAATTTTGTGCAGGCTTGGGGAGTAACTGAATACATGGAACGGCAAAAATGATGTTGGCAAGCTGTTTGGATTTATTTTCATTTTGTTTCTGTCGCATTTTATGTTAGTTTTGCCAGAGATCAAAGCCAGGAGAGAAAGCTTACCACGTGTTGTGAGTCATAATTTTATTCATATTTAGTTTCTTTTGTCTTTTATTAGCATATTTGGTATTGGAGTAATCCAAAAGTAATCAAGTTAAAGTAACCCTACCAGACCCTGTATTTGGCGAATGCAATTTCAAAGTAATTCGTCTCTTTAACCCCGGCAATTCTGAAATATCAATGAATAAACTCCCACATACCTCCACCTCTTATTCAGAGTATGTTGATACTGGATAGCAAATGTAATAACTTTGTAAGACAATACTTAACAGAGATCACGTTTCCTGAGGAATCAAAACGGAATTTACTTAGTGGTCAATCTATCAGTGTCTACTTTATAATACTTAAAATCACTTATAGCCCCAAAAGTCAAAGAAACACGCGTTAAAATAAAAGAATAAAATAATTATTAAAAACACAATTACAAGTTGGAGACGACATCTTCTCATTTTGCACAAAGATATTGGCACCACTGACCATCTGTTCTTCACATGTGCAATGATTTGAAAATTCTGCCGAGATGTCCCGTTCTGGATCACTTCTGCCATCGCCACTTTTTCCAATATCTTATCAGCAGATCGAACGACGAAAGATCAATAATTCACATTTGATGCATAGCCACAACCGTGAGAGAGAGAGAGAGTGCGAAAGGGAAAAAAGAGGGACAGAAAGAGTGAAAACTAGGGAAGAGAAGGAGAGTCTGAGAGAAAAAGGGGAGAATGAGAAAGAAAGATGGAGGGGGAAAGAAAAAAAAAGTGAAATAAATATAGACAGAATGAAACAAAATACAAAAGATGCAAATAACAAAATTAAAGAGAGGGAGAAATATATTTTCCGGGGTAGTACCTGCCTTTGGCGACATCAAGTGGATATATGCAAAACTGCAGCTCATTTTTCTCTTGTGCTCCACTCGGCATTGTCTCGCGACCTCGATTCCATCTGGTGGCGGACCTGGTCTTAGGGTTAGGGTTTAGACACTCCTGATCTATTTCCTCCTTAGCACACAACACTTACGGTTTTACTTCAAAATAAAACCGTGATACATAGTAAACAAACCAGCATTTAAGACCAACCGCATCTATCTATCTATCCACCCTGGTCATATCCCTTGAGAGGGGTGACCGACAGCAATACAAATACATACAAAAAGAAATAAAGAAGGGAAAAAGTAGCAAAAAACTCACACAAAACTTTTTGGGGGACCAGGGCCAACCCAAATGCCCAAACACCCAAGTTAGGCACCTCGGGCACCAAAGTTGGTCATGCTTTCGTCCCTCCAGATGAAACGGGACACAAGAAAGCGGCAATGTCACTCGGGTCAGGGAGACACAACCTGCATCTAGCAGAACTAAATGGTCCTACCCCCCCAGAGGCCCCATTTGGCTTCTTGCCTACTATTCCCCTGGCCTCAGCACAAACACAATTCCTGGTGGAAACTCGACAGCGAGGACATTTTTTTTTTGTTTAAATACTGCTAGGTTGTGAAATCTGCATTTTTTTTCTCAGAGCATTTTTAACAATGTCAAGTAAGTGTGAATATATTAAATATTTAAAGCACAATCATTTTAAACATTACACGCTATTAGAAATTCGGAAGATGAGATGTGTTTGAACGAAAAAAAAATACGCTGTTAAGAAAAAAATCAAGTTATGAGAATCACAGATGTTACGACTGTACCAGATACCGGGACTTTAAAGGGACTGTGTGTAATACTTAGAGCCTCATTGTGGTACAAAAAAAACTTTCATCCAGTAAAAAACAAAGTATTGATTTAAATTTTGGGCAAAAACGCATCAAGTATCATAACAATGTTTATTTTTATTTTAAAAAATGGGAAAATTTTGTATTTCTTCTTCACCATGGAATCAATTCTTGGATCAGCGGCATGTTATTTTGGCATCCTGCCACCACGCTCTGCCATGTATCACTGGCCCTCGCTCGTACCAGTCAACACAGTGCCATCTGGTGGTCAAATATTACACATTCCACCTTTAAAGTATTTTCATTAAAATCTTATATATCTTATTACTATATTTGTATGTCCAATTCTATTTTGATGTGTTTTGTATCTATCTAGACTTAACTTGGATGCTTTGGGGAGGCCAGGAACAAATTCATTGCTTTTCAGTTATTTTGTATCAGGATAATTCACTTAAGATACTAGCGATGCTAGATATTGGCACAATTCAGGAACAAATTAATGTCGTATGTAGAGATATCACTGTATGAAATCCAATAAAATCTTCTTGGACATCATTACTTTTAAAATCCACTCATGAATAGGAGATACGACAGGTATTGTGGGAGATGTAGTCTTGGTTTAACATTTTAAGCTTGCGTGGCAGGCCACGGTTGGGCTGTGGGCCATGAGTTTTATACTTGTGTACTAAAGCATAGGTATTTGGTATCCTGCCAAGTGATCAAAAAAAGGGTCCTCTGCAGGTCTCCGAGTGAGCTTAGCTATACTTGAGGAATGTGCCGGCTGGCCCGGAGAACATTGGGGATTTATCCGAGGTGTCAGACCCCATCCGAATTGTTGACTTGCGGCCCACCCAACGGAAAAGAAAGCTGCGGCGTCAGGCCTGGGAACAGAACAGGTCTGCTTCACACAATTTTATAGTTTTTGCTTCACTGAACTTGTAAGCCTTCTACGTAGTTTATCGTGATGCATGGTGAATGAAAAACCCTCTGGTTGGGCATCCTGACATGCTGGGTTTTTCATGGAAAAATACATTATTGTTATATCAGAATATGTTATTATTAAATTAAGCCACCATCATATTTTTATGTTTAGGCATGAAAGGTGGTGTGCAAATAACAAATAAACAAAGGAACTCACTCTGGACTTCCAGAGAAACAGCGCTACTCCTGCCTCCCTGTACATCTAAGGCGAATGTGTGGATCGAGAGAAGTCATTTAAATTCCTGGGGGTCCATTTCTCTCCAGACGTTTCCTGGAGGACCAACATGACAGGTCAAGAAGGCCCAGCACTTCCTAAAGGGTTCAAAAAGGAAATGCTGAGCACTGGCCTGCTGGTTACCTTCTACTGGTCCACCATAGAGATTGCCTGCTGACCTACAATGTGTCAAGCAGCACTGTAGCAGACGGGAAGAGGCTGCAGAGGGTGACTGACACATGACCACATGATACTGCACAAAAGATCATTGGCCACCCACTGCCTTCTGAAGGATTTTATACATTTTACTATAAAGGATTTTATACGATTAAATACAAGTTACATTTATCGAGTGCAATGAAGTTTTTCACCGGGTAGGCTGAAGTTCAATGACAGCTAACGCTCATCCGAATGCGGAATGTTTTGGTTGGGGAATTTTGATTACAGGACTCTGACGGGGGGCGGCAGGCGATGTTTGGAGAACAAGGCCCTGAAGACGTAGAAAGGCTCTCCTGTTTTGAGTTTTTCCAGCCATCGAGGCGAGGGGGTGGACCCCACGTGGGGGTTTTCATTGGCACGCCCATGGCAGGAGCTGGCACGCCAGCTTGCGGAAAAAAACGGGGGCCGAGGAGAGAAGCAGAAGATTGAGAGAGGAGGCTTCACAGAGACTCGAGCGACACTAATTCGGCTAATTCGGCCATATATTCGATGGCGTTCACTTAGCTAAATTATTTAAGAAATTAAATCTGCCCCCGTGTGGAAATGTCGGTCTCCTGTTCATTTTTCCATCAAGAAACGAGCGCGCATTGTTAGGTGAATGTAGGTTGTGTTTGGTTAATGGAGTCAGATAACTAATTCGAACTATTTGGTAAACGGTACATCTTAATATTTAATTCTTAACAATTTCTTACATGATATTTACAAATCCAGATGCCTGAAGAAAGCAAAAGGCACCATAAAGGACATTACTCACCCCGTTTTTCATTTCTTCAGCCTGCTGCCGCCTGGTAGGCGATACCAAACCATTCGAGCCAAAATAAATAGACTCAGAGACAGCTTCTTCCCCGAAGCTGTCACAGTACTAAATTTAAATTTGTACTGAACTAAACCGGACCTGATGGTCATATTATGTCATCTCTATTTGCACTGCAAATAACCAATTATCTGTAAATAACCCAAATTTGTCATTGATCTGTGCTATCCCAGTTGCTGCCTACTGGGTTTTCCAATTTAGACCTGATTATGTAACTTGTTTTTTAATTTGCTCTGTGTTTTGTAGCTAAATGAGGCCTTGAAAGTGATCATATTTAACCTGTTTTGACAAGGTTAGACCAGTGCAAGTAGTCAAGAGAGGCAGAGGCAGGTAAAGCTCTGCCTTACCTGTCATCATGGGAATATTAATTTATAAATATACTCATTGGTTATATTTACTCAGAGTTGAAGTTCTTTCTCATATCAATTTTGGAAATTTTCTTTTCAAAATTACAGAATTGTCACATATAATGAATGTCTTTAATACAATTTGTATTCAAAGGACAGTGTGTACTATTTAGTGCCCTCTAGTGGCACAAAGATTTTTGATCCAGTAAAAAAAATTGATTTGAATACTAGGTAAAAATAGATGATTTATCATACTAATCAAAAATCATTGGTTGAGAATTATTTTGTTTTGCACAATTGAATCCCCACATAGGTCGCGGCCATATTGTCCGGCATCCTGCTGCCACACTGTGCACTTTGGCACTGGCCCTCACTCACACCTGACAACATAGTGCCATCTAGCGGTCAAGTATTTTATAATCTGGCTTTAACGTATTACTGTGCTGTGCGTCAATAGAGTGAAGCATGCAATTCTCTTGCCTCATGGCAGAGGGCAATAGTGAGACCAAAAAATTTGATTAGGTGCACACATTTCCTCCAAACAATTTAATTAGTAATATTAGTAAGCTAAAAACAAGTCAAGCCATCCAGTATTTTTTGTTCTTTGCATTATTTCTTTTTTTTTTTTTCATAACGGAGGATTTCTTACCCATTGATGTATTTATTGAAAAGGAGCAGCATGTTAAAGTCAGACAATGAAACATTTTCGTTGTTACAGTTGATACAATTGTTTTTGCTCTGCTAATCAAAGAGATTCAAATTCATTTATTTGTAAATCGGACTGTGCCTCACCTAACCGACCCTTACCACACATCACAGGGTTTGATGAACGCATGTTCTACAGTGAAAAAGTACGAAAGTTTTAATTTGCCAAACCACCTTTTCATCAAAAGAGTGCTTGTCCTCCATTTTGTATTTCTTTAGGTTTTGTTTTGACAATGGGATCGCCCTTTCAGTATAGAAGTGATAGTTGGTCAAACTATTTTTCGCACTTGTGAATTCATACACCCATTGTCCTGTTGTCATGATTACCCAAGTGGAGCCACCTGGGGTAATCATCTGGCGCGCTGGAATGCGCTTCCTGATTGGGTTATGTTCCCTTTTTAAGCACGCTACGCGGAGACCTCTTCGTCGGAGGATTACTTCTGTACCCCGTATGACTCTCCCGATTACCTGTGCCTTCTTGTTTACCTGATTCTGCCTGCCTGCCTCCGATCCGACCTGCTTCCGTCCCACGCTACGATCTTCTCTCCAGTCCCGGTAAACTCGACCTGCTTCCGTCCCACGCTACGATCTTCTCTCCAGTCCCGGTAAACTCGACCTGCTTCTGTCCCACGCTACGATTGGCTACGTGTTCCGAAGTTGTCTTCACGGCGTTGCTGCTGACGTTCGACGGTCATCGTGTCTCCCGCTAACCCTGTACGCTTCCCCAAATAGAAGACTTGTAACGAACGCTCTGGGGTCTCCTGCTCTGTTCTGGTCCTCCTGACAGAATCCTCAGACCAGAATGGACCCTGCGTTCGTACATCTGCCCCCTGACGACTATGAAAGCCAGAACCAGCAGTCCAATTCCCCTTTAGAATGTGCAGTTCGGCAAGTCATTTCCGACGTGGCGAAATTGGCTAAGGCACCTTCGGCCTTATGACTGCGCAATGACTCCCATGCCTGCCTGTTCGACTCTCCGCGGCCTGCCTGTTCGACTCTCCGCGGCCTGCCTGTTCGACTCTCCTGTCTTGCCGGTTCTGATTCTGCCTGTCCTGTTTGCCGGTTCTGAGTCGACTCTCCTGTCCTGTCTTTGCCGGGTCTGATTCTGCCTGTCCTGTTTTTGCCGGTTCTGATTCTGCCTGTCCTGTCTGATTCTGCCTGTCCTGAGTTGACTCTCCTGATTTACCTGTGTTTCCCTGTGACGTGTCTTGGGTTTATTTTTTTTTCCTGGGGGACTTCTGGAGCCGTCCCTTGAGGGGGGGGTTCTGTCATGATTACCCAAGTGGAGCCACCTGGAGTAATCATCTGGCGCGCTGGAATGCGCTTCCTGATTGGGTTATGTTCTCTTTTTAAGCACGCTAGGCGGAGACCTCTTCGTCGGAGGATTACTTCTGTACCCCGTATGACTCTCCCGATTACCTGTGCCTTCTTGTTTACCTGATTCTGCCTGCCTGCCTCCGATCCGACCTGCTTCCGTCCCACGCTACGATCTTCTCTCCAGTCCCGGTAAACTCGACCTGCTTCCGTCCCACGCTACAGTCTTCTCTCCAGTCCCGGTAAACTCGACCTGCTTCCGTCCCACGCTACGATTGGCTACGTGTTCTGAAGTTGTCTTCACGGCGTTGCTGCTGACGTTCGACGGTCATCGTGTCTCCCGCTAACCCTGTACGCTTCCCCAAATAAAAGACTTGTAACGAACGCTCTGGGGTCTCCTGCTCTGTTCTGGTCCTCCTGACACCTGTAGCTCATTTGTGTGGAATATTCTGCAATAAAAACTTGGAAGGGGCATATTTTCTCTCAAGCTTTTTTTAAACTAACTTATTTAATGACCCAGATATGAACGAGCACGTGGAAGAAGAAGAAATATTTCCTCTTCATTGGCCAAGCTTAAAAGGGTTTTCAAAATTCAGAGGTCCCATTTGGCCAGTGTCTGAAATTCGTGACAAAATGTTACCGGACACCAGGGCAGACAACTCTGAAAGTTTGCCTGCCCAGCCATAAAGTTGTCTGCACCATCTTTCACAACTTGAAAGACGACTAATCGCAAAAAAAAAACATTGTTGCAAAGTATTAAGGATTGATAATCAGAATATATAACAGAACAACACTTTAAATTTAAATTTATTATAAATCTACTTATAACATTCATTGCATGTATATGACATCGCTGTTTTTTCATCTGCCATCAGTATGTACCTGTATTTACTCATCTTCATTCATGCAATGTTAAGCATTGCGTCATCTGTTATAAGCCACGTGAACTCCTCTTTCCATGATGTTTTTGATGTACGTTTACGTTTTGTAGCGTCATATATTTTGTTAGCTTCCTTTTAATATTTATTCTGGGGCTGAGGTTTTGGCTTGATTACTAACCACCATTTTTATTGTTTTCTCTGCGCGTCTACTTTGGAAAATGATATGCAAATTTGCGACCTTATAAGGTTCGGGAAAGTCTGGAAGCACGAAGTTATTCGATGCAGGCTTCTCATTGGCTGCAGAGTATGCAAATTGCCAAACAAACCGAAATTCTGAAATTTCCAAACCGAACAAAGATTTCGAAATCAGAAAAAAGCAAACACTTGATTTGAAAAAAATAGAAAATAAAAACAAAAATTTGATTTTTTTTTTCTTTCTTGAAAAAGTTGTCGGCCACCCACGCAGAGACGTTGTGAAAGTTGTACGCCCGACATAAAAGATGCACGCCCCGGGTGTCCGGGCAGACGTTATTTCAGACACTAGATTGGAACCTGAATTCTTGGAGAGCAAAGGTCAGAATCCTTTTTGTAACACAAATAGACACTCTATTTTCACACCCTCCATATGGATTACCGAACTAAAATCATGGCTGTTACATACCGTATCAAATAAACCTCATGATAGAAAACTCAGTTTGTAGTGGCTGCACAAAACTTCTTCGATGGAACATAAAGAACTTCCGCACTCCCTATAATGTGGTTATGTAATTGCGTCACACAAAGGGGATTACTTTCGGATTTATTAGCATCACTCCAGCAAGCTAATTGGGGAAGTTTGGGTGGGCTAAGAAATGACACTGTTGACATCAGCATACTGTAGTTCCCATACTAATACGCTTATCATATGTCAAGGTTTTTACACTCTAGGTGTTGTGCTTGGTTCGTAAGTATTCAACTGCAGACACATGCATCAAGTTGACGATCTTAAATAGGATCCTTGTCGAGGAATCCACAACAGCTCCTAACGTCCGAACCGTGTACCCCGTGGCACAATCCACGAACCGTTCCCGGGTGGAGGTCATCAGGTGGGGTGGGACAGGTCAGAGTCAGCTACTGGCTTAACACGGGAGGCATCCAACGTGGGATGAATTCTCAGGAACGCTGGGAGCCAGAGACGGAGGGCTAAAGTCCAGAGGCCGACATGAAAGGCAACACCCCCGACAGTGAGCAGACAAATGAGTCCTAGGCATACTCCACCCTGGGAAGGAAAGTGCACCAGGTAGAGGGATTCCGCGGTGCCACACAGCAGTGCGCATTCCGCAAAATGTATTCTTAACATATGGCCGTTGAATTGAGGGTGGTAGGCGGACAACAGGCTCATGGAACATCACAAGTATCAAGAGACCAGAACAGACCAGGAAACCCCAGAGCATTCGTTACAGTTATTTATTTAGGGAAGCGATCAGGGCTTGCGGGAGACGAGATGGCTGTCAAACGTCAGCAGCGGAGCCGGAAAGAAAGCTTCGGATCGGGTGGCCAATTGGAGGGCGGAAGACAAGCAGGTCGAGTTTACCGGGGCTGGAGAGAAGATTGTAGCGTGGGACGGAAGCAGGTCGGGTCGGAGGCAGGCAGAAACAGGTAAACAGAGTTCTAGACGAAACGGGCAATCAGGAGAGTCACACAGAGTTACAATCGTAATACTCTGACGAAGAGGTCTGGGCGCAGCGCGCTAAAGAACGAAGCGTCAGCCAACCAGAAGGTGTCCACATGATTGCTACAGGTGACCAGAGTTAGCAATCATGACAACAAGGATTGGGTGATGGTGTTTGAAGTTGCTACAGTGGGACCTCGCTACTTCGCGGTTCCACATTCGCGGGTTCAGAGCTTCGAGGGTCTAAAAAAAAATAATCAAAAAATTATTTAATTTTTTAACATTTTTTTTTCTTTTAAGCATTTTTGAAGGGGCATCGCTACTTCGTGGTTCCACGTTCGCGGGTTCAGAGCTTTGCAGGTCTAAAAAATAATAATAATAAAATAAAATAATTTAAAAAAAATATATATAAATTTTAAAAAAAATCTTTTTTCTTTTACATTTTTGAAGGGGCGTCGCTACTTTGTGGTTCCACGTTCGCGGGTTCAAAGCTTCCCAGGTCTAAAAAATAATAATAATAAAATAAAATAATTTTAAAAATATATATATATTTTTTTAAGCATTTTTGAAGGGGCGTCGCTACTTCGCGGATTTTCACTTTTCGCGGGTAGTTTTGTTCCCTATTAACCGCGATAACCGAGGGATTACTGTATACTTTTTAGAAAGCCAAATAAGTGAGAAATGTGCATAATGTTTTGTACTTGAAAATATCCCTCCAATTGACATAATCACGTACGGTGAGAACATTATTTTATCAATACATTACCTTGGATGTTTTAATGACTTTCAAAACTTATTTTATCAGCATTCATTATGGTACATGGTGACTTGGTACGATCGGGAACTGTCCAAAAGGGAACGCCGTTGTTCCATCCATTCCAAAGTGAGTTATGTGAAAAACAAAAAAGGTGGAAGTCATTTTTGTCTTGGGCTTACTTGCTGTACAGAGTGTAAAACTGAAATGTCTTCTAGAAAAATCGACCCTTTAGGCTTTTTTAGCAATTGGTTTGTAGAATGTGTCTCTGTACTACAATTTCACAGTTCTTAGCGGCACCAACAAAGAATAAAAGAAATGTGTACAAGTAAAAAGTTTTTTCGAATGGGTATACTGTACCTGCACAAAATCGGAAAATGAATGGATTAGCCTAACCATTTAAATTGGATTAAGACTTTAATTGGATTTGCGAGTGCCATTACATGGCTTTACATCACTGGAATACCGTCAAAAGTCGGATTTCAATTGGACTATTTTGTAAATGAATTTACTTGATTTTGTCAGAGGGTGTATTAAAAAAAAAAGGCTGGTTTAGTTGGGGGGGAAAAATCACATGGTCACATTGGTAAACGTAAGACATTTTCATCATCTACTAAAGAGTGGAACCTGGTTAAAGGTCGTGCCTTGTCTGAGAAGGGAATCACACTATGTAAGATTAGATAAACACAAAACAAATGTGCAGCGGTATGTGTGAACCGACTTCTAGTACTGTATAAAAACGAGGAGGTTAGGTTTTCAAATGAATTTGAATCGTTATTTTTTTCTTTTTGTTCCCATAGATTTCATCTATTTAAATCTTATGTGGTGTTGGGGTCTCCAGTGACCCGTTTTAAGTTTATACAATGTAATAACTGATATGTTTCAGGGGCCATAAAGTCAAATAAAAATAGGACTATATGTCATGATTACTCTTTGCTCTCACCTGTGCCCGCTCGTTTGGCGCCAGCTGCTGCTTGTCGCCTGAGTGATTCCCCTTCTATTTATAGCCAGTTGTCCAGTCACTCCTGGTTGGTCTGTCAGCGAACCTCTGATTACACAAGGCAAGCACTTTAACTCTGTCTCCCGTCAGTCCCGTTTTCATCCACTCGTCCGTTTGTCTCCAGCTCTCGTCCTTTTTTGTCCACTTGACCATGCTCTGTTGTCCCGCTAAGGCTAACGACCCGTTTTTGACCACCGACCACGCTCTGATCTCCTACTTTGGCTATCTATCACTTTGGCCTCTTCCGTCCCGGCGAATCACTTCCGCATTCCTATCACACTCCGATCCCGTGAGCTGCTTGCTCCTCCTGTCCAGCAATCACCGGATCGCTGCCGTTTGTTTCCTCGAGATCCCAATAAACTTTTGTGTGAAACGTTACGCGATTGGGTCTACCATTTGTTCTGGTTCTGACACTATAAGGTTACAGGTTAAGGTTTTAGGATATTGTATTAACTACACTGAGCAATACTCCTTTCTTTTGGGTGGTCAGGTCTGAATTAAACCCTGTGTCAAAATTGACGACAGTTAGTGGTACCAACTCCGAACACAACACGAGGGATAAGAAAAATGAAATAATCGAGTCTTGTTCTCTGTCAAGTCCAACAAATCCATGGCTCAATTTACGTTTCACTTTGATTACAGGCAAAGAAATGCTCAAAAAAGTTCTCCTTTTTTCCCGTTTAAATGCGTTTGCGTAATTTGCTGTGACATTGGTTCTCAAAAAACTGGCACAACTTACCGAAGGGTGAGACAACATGTTACATGAGTGTAACATCTGAGTGTATTTATTAAGTTAACTTACTCGACAATGAAAAAAATCATAATCCTGAAACTTGACATCGGTTTTTACACCCTTTATTTTGTTTGGTTAAAACTCAGCGATGATAATATGAAAAATATACAAAAATAGCACATACACCCAAGACTTGGACCTTAAGTGTGGGATACATTCTGGGTAGGTCTAATAAATGGAATCAGGCCCCTGGTGTCAGGTTCCAGTGTGGCTGGAGAAGAAAATTTTTATAAAAAAATAGATCCAAAAAGATTCATTAACAGAAAACATATTGCATCGTGTATGGAAATTAACTTTGAAGTTTAATTGGAGCTTCAGGATTATATTAAAAAAAAAAAAAAAAAAACAACGTAGGCTCAACTGTTACTGCTACATCATGCCGAAACACATATCTAAATTTACAAAACATAAAAGTTAGTAGACACAGGTCATGTTGGAATACCAACATGTTAAAACTGAACATAACATTACAAATTGAGACACATGAGATGGTGGCATACCGACAAGTTCTAACTGAACAAAACACGAAAGAATGGGGACAGAGGATATGTTAGAATCCCAGCCGGTTCTCATTAAACAAAACATGAAAGAGGAGGACACAGTGCCATGACTACGACATCATTAAGTACAGCCAGAAACATGAAAGTAAGACCGGTTAGAATATGTTAGATAACTGAACTTTAGCTGAAAAGGAAAATTAAAGTAGGACAACACACGATTGGTCAGGACGCCAATTAACTCTTAACTGAACAAAATATGAAAGAAACAATGTTGAATGTGTTGAAACACGAAATCTGACTGCAGCGAAACAGGAAAGTAGGACTACGCGGGATTTGTTGGGACACTAAGTAAGTAACTGGACAAAACATGAAAGGCAAGACAAAATACTATGCATTTAAATACTGACTAACTAAACAAAAATAAGAAAACAAGATAATGGAATATTTCGAACACTAACTCCTGACCAAACCAAAATGAGAAAATACGACACATTGGGATTTGTTGGGACACTGACTTACTAACTGAACGAAACATTAAAGGAAACAACGCAGGAAACATTGGAATACTAACTCCAAATGAAGAAAAATTAAGAAAGCAAGACAACACAGAATATGTTGGAACACAAAATCCAACTGAACTAATACATAAAAGTACGACAACGCTAGGTCTGTTGGGACACTAAGTAACTGAACAATAAGTGAAAGGAAATACAACGCGCGATACATTGGAGCATTAACAAACTCCAACTGAACAAAAACAAGAAAAAAAGACACTGCAGAATATATGGAACACCAAATGATTCTAATAATTAATAACAAATTAACAAAACAAAAGAATAGAGAAAACAGGATACAGTGGGAAACAAAAAAAGCTCTAACTTAAAAAAACATGAAAGTAAGACAACGCAGGACGTATACCCAAACGCTGCTAAAACAATAACAGGAGTGCCACGACGGCGAGACCATAAATTACCATATTCCCCAGACGAAAGGCATATGGATGTCGAAATTCCATTTTACCAGGCTGACTCTGAAGAAATTGATGACCATGAGCGATTTAATCAATTTCTAGTGTTTCCCCGTTTTTTTTATTTACTCTCTCCTTTTTAGAGGAAAGAGGAAAGAAGAACTACTCAAAGAAGACAATACAATCTGCTGCCCCTGTTTTGTAACTATGTTTTTTCCAGATTTTTAATTGAGGACGCTCCAAAGTGGTGGGACGATTGCGTCCGTCTCTGTCCCACAAAACAAAGATTAGAGAAAAGTTAAAAGAAAGAGAAAGAAGGAGGGGGCGAAGTTTGGAGAAGGAGGAGCCTGCAAACGCTTCACACAATGAATGAAACCTTTTTAGGGTCCGTGTGCTTGAGTGTCCGCCCGCCTGCTCTTCTTTTTTGGCTGCAAACTCAAACGTCTTCGTCCTAGCAGGTAATCATGACACCTCCATGTTGTTAAGATAGTAGTATGCATTTCCACACACCAACACATGATAAACAATAGTAATGCATGTACTTTATGATCGTTCTAAACCAAGAATTACTGTCTATATTGCAGTGGCGTTTTAAATCACGTTCATAGAATTTGTGTTATTTCTACTAATTGCCGCAAGATGACGACAAAGCGTCTAAAACAACGAGCGTTGACTAGTGTCAATATAAAATAGGGGACAGAGACCTCTCGCTTCTTTGCGCTTAAGTTATAGCTGGTTCTCTCCTACACAGGATTTTTTTTAATCATTAGACAAAATTCACACCGATCGGCGAGCACTCCTTTTTCTAATGTCGATCGGCCAATTTATATTATGGAGTCTCTCATACTGTACTGTATTGTGACCGGACATCTGCTCTGCGTTCTGCATCTCGCTGAGAAGAATTTGTGTCCAGCGATTTTGTTGTGATACATTCCTCCCTCTCTCTCTCTCTCTCTC